>NC_133666.1:646735313-647038095 GCF_037893015.1 Macrotis lagotis | reverse complement strand
TTGTTCTCTCTCCCTTCTGGTAGTGCTTCACTACCCCTCGGAATCCCCCCTTGCCCCCATTCTCATCCTCAGTCTCTAAGTTCCTGGAAAGGCATGGGTCTGGGATGATTCCTTTTGGCTTCCCAGTGTCCAGAATGGTGCTAGGAAATAGTTGAATGAATTGAACTTTTTCACGTAAAATTCCACAGTAGAAAATTTTTGAGTGTTTTTTTCAGCACCTAGCAATCTGTTTTATTAATCACTAACTGTGATTTCTGGAAATTCTGGAAGAAGGCAGAAAGGGGCCTCATTTTTCAACATATTCTTTGATGGGAGGCAATATATTTCCTTTATGTTTACATCATTATCATTGTTTACGTTGGGGTTTTTTTTTTTGGTTCTGTTTGCATCAATTAATGTTTTCCCATGCTTCTCTGAATGGCTCACTTTTAGCAAGAAAATAATCATATCAAGAATTCAGGAAAAAATAAAATTTAACATGAATAATATAACATTGAAATGTTCTTGATATTGGTGATGCTGAGTTTTGGGTTAGATTTTGTAGATTTTGCCTGTAATGTATTTTGCTTTTTGTTTTAGTTTTAGTTTTTTTTTTGGTAAGGCAATGGGGTCAAGTGACTTGCCCAAGGCCACACAGCTAGGTAATTATTAAGTGTCTGAGGTTGGATTTGAACTCAGGTACTCCTGACTCCAGGGCCGGTGCTCTATCCACTGCGCCACCTAGATGCTCTTTTAATGTATTTTCTGCTTTATTTCAAGTAAGTTTATTTTCCAAATCTCTTTGCTCTTTCCTCATTGCTCAGAATCAAGATGTTGAACCATAATTTAACATTAAAAGATTTTGAAGTATTCTTTTATCTTCATATGCTTGTGAGGTAATTAGAGAAAGGTAATACTTTGAAAATTCAATTTTATTTTGTTTTGAATTTTCTTAATCTTTTCCTTCCCCACCCTAAGTGAGACAGCAAAGAAAAATAAAATCCATGTGCAAAAACAAAATCCAGATTTAGCCCACGCCCTCCTTCCTTCCCCCCCCCCCAAAAAAAAAAGAAGCAAAAGAAAGAAAATAATAGCTTCACTTTGCCTTCCAAGCCCTAAGTTCTTTTTTTGGAGCCGAATAGCATTTTTTCACGAGCCCTTAGAACTGAGTTCTTTTGGGGTTTTTTTGCAAAGCAAAGGGGTTAAGTGACTTGCCCACGGTCACACAGCTAAGCAATTTTTAAGTGTCTGAGGCAGCATTTGAATGTGACTCCAAGGCCTGTGCTCTATCCACTGCGCCATCTAGCAGCTGCTATAACTGAGTTGTTGATCAAAGTTGCAAAGTCTTGTAGGTGGTTATTTTTGCAGTTTTGCTGATGTTGTATAAATAGTTCTTCTGTTCACTTTACTTTGCTTTTTTTTCCCAATTGATGGGCAGTTGCTCAGTTTCCAGTTCTTTGCCATATTTTTATATACATAAGTCCTTTTCTTTCTTTGTTCTCCTTGGAGATACAGACCTAGTAGCTTGTGTTGCTAGGTCAGAGGGTGTGTACAGTTTAGCAGCTTTAGGGGGTGGGGTGGGCCTGGCAATAGTTCCAAATTGCTTTCCGGAATGATTAGACCTAGTTCACAGCTCTACCATCGATTGAATTTAGTGTACCTTCCCCTTTGTTCCCTCCCCATAGATAGTACTGATGGAAGTACTTCCCATTTTATGCATAGAAAAACTTGGAGAGCTTAAATAGACTTAAATGACTAAGTATTTGAGTAGATTGTATTTGTGAGGTGTGCATTCTATTCTTGTCCTCAGTAAGTTTTGTCTAGTAAGATATACATACATATATGTGTATGTATGTATATGTGTGTATATATGTATAGTGTTTTTTAATGAGTCAAATACACATTCCTTTTTAGAATTTTGAGCTTTTCATAACTTTTCTCCAGCTTACCTTTGTAAGCTTATTCTATATTAACCATTTTATCTTCTTTATTAGACCAATTAGCTCCCTTGGTCTTTCTTATAAACTTTCTTCCCCCTTCTCCCTCTCTCCTTACATAGAGCCAGGCAGTGGAGGGTTTTAAATGGAGTTGGTCTTTGATTCTAGTGGCTACAAGGATCCCAAAGTCCTTCTTGAGAAGGAGTGACATCTTAAGTTCAGACTCTGGGCCAGTTATGACTGTTATTATGGAAGCTAATAATATTCAACTATAGGGAAATAACTAAGAGAAGTTTACAAAAATATTTTTAAAAATTTTTTTATTTTTCCTAATTACATGTAAAAAGACTTTGAACATTTAAAAAAAATTTTGAGTTCCAAATTTGTATGCTAAACAAATTTATATAAGTTATATATGTGTAGTTAGGCAAAACATCCATATGAGTTATGTTGTGAAAAAAGACACAGGATTCCACACCCCCAAAAATGAAAAAATAAAAGTAAAAATAGTACATTTTGAATATATTCAGATGTCATTTTTCATTATGAGGCTGAGGTGGGGGGGACCCTGCTGTTCTGTGGGTGGGCCTAGACTGCGATCAGGATCTGAATGTGGTCAGAGCCCCAGAATCCTGTTCCAGAGGCAGAGGACAGAGCTGGGCAGTCTCTCTCTTCACTCCCCTCCCTCAGCTCAATGGGCTCATGCCCTGGGGGCTCCTGCTTACCCGCTCCACCTGCTTCTGTTTCCTGGATCAGGGCTGCAGAAAGACCAAGTTGCTTGCTGTGTGCCCTGAGGGCTGGGCTCCATGTGCTCACTCTGGCAGAGGTCCCCCGCTGTTCCCCAACTTTGTGCCCGGTGCTCCTCGGGGTGCAGCTCAGGAGACTCCCCGGCTGCTGTGAGCTGAGGCTCCCAGCGCCCTGGGGCTGCCTCCGGGAGGCTGAGGTTCTTTGGCTCTGGCGGGCCGCCCCTCCGACCCCCGGGGAGCAGAGCCTTTCTGCTCTTTTCCAGGTTACCTTGAGTGGGAGAACTGCCTCCCTGGGACCCTTTGTGGGTTCTGTCTCTGGAAAGTTTAGTTAGAGTCCTTAGCTGATGAATTTTATCAGAGAGCTCCTAAGACTTGATCCCTTCTTGTCGCCATCTTGGCTCCGCCCCCTCTGAGCCATTTTCAATGAGAAAATGAAGGCTTTCTCATTCCCCCTCACCTTCCACTCCATTTCGAAAACTTATTCTTGCCTCTTTTGCATGAAATATCTTAGCCCATTCTACCTCTCCTTTACTTTTTTCCCCAGTACATTCCTTTCTTGCCCATTGACTCGATTTTTACAATATATTTTACCTTTTAGTTCAATTCCCTCCAGTGCCTTGTCTCTCTCTCTATACTCCTTCTAACTGCTTTAATAAACAAGAAGGTTCATATGAGTTATCACTATCATCTTCACATGCAGAAATACAAGCAGTTAATTTGAAGGTCAGGTTTTCTGTTTAGTTCTGGTGATTTCAATAGGAAAGTTTGAAAGTCCCTTTTTCATTGAAAGTCCATCTTTTCTCCTGAAAGATGATGTTCAGTTTTGCTGGGGAGTTGATTCTCAGATGTAATGGGAGGTCCTCTGCTATGATGGATATTATATTCCAAGCCTTAGGAACCCTTAATGTAGAAGCTGCTAAATCCTGTGTGATCCTAACTGTGGTGGTAATTGTATTTTTCTTTCTGCTTGCTTCTAATATTTTTTTTTTTGACTTGGAAGTTCTGGAATTTGGCTGTAATATTCCAGGCAGTTTTCAATTTGGGATTTCTTTCAGGAAGTGATTGATGGATTTGTTCAATTTCTCTTTTATCCTATGCTTTTAGGTTATCCAGGGCAGTTTTCCTGGATAATTTCTTGAAAAATGAAGTCTAGGCTCTTTTCCTGGTCATGACTTTTTAGGTAGCCCAATAATTTTAAAATTATCTCTCCTGGATCTGTTTTCAAGGTCAGTTTTTTTCCCAGTGAGATATTTCACATTTTCTTCTAGTTTTTCAATCTTTTGGGGTTTTTTTGGTTTTGTTTTGTTTCTTGATTTCTGACAGTCATCAACTTCCCCTTAGCTCCATTCTACATTTGAAGAAATTATTTTCTTCAGAGCTTTTTTATCTCTTTCCATCTGGCTAATTCTGCTTTTTAAGGCATTTTCTATTGGTCTTTTGGACTGCTTGGACTTTTTCTATTTGACCTAAATTTTTTAAAAAAACTTTAATTTATTTAAGGCAATGGGGTTAAGAGTGACTTGCCCATGGTTATGCAGCCTAGGTATATTAATTGTCTGAGTTGTATTTGAACTTAGGTCCTCTTGACTTCAGGGCTGGTGCTCTAACTACTGCACCACCTAACTGCCCCCCACCTAAGCTTGTTTTTAAGATGATATTTTCTTCTTTTTTTTTTTTTTTGTCTCTCCTTCAACCAGGCTGCTGACTTGGTTTTCATGCATTCCTGCATTGCTTCCATTTATTTTCTCAATTTTTCCTGTATCTCCCTTTCTTGATTTTTTTTTTGAGCTCTTCCATGGTCTGCGACAAATTCATATTTTTCTTAGCTTTTGAATCAGAAGCTTTGATTTTTATCATCTTCAGAATTTATCATCAGAGTTTGTATTTTGAGCCTTTATGGGACCAAAGTAATTATATATGGTCAGATTCTTTTTCTTTTCCTCTATTGTTTGCTCATTTCCCTGATCTATGACTTGATTTTAACTCTTTGTTAAGATGGGGCTTTGCTTCGAGGGTGGAATATGTCCTTTCCCAAGCTTTTGCTGGTTTTTGCAGTTGTTTTCAGGGACCTCCTCCTCCAAAGGGACCTCAGTTCCTTCAGTGGCTTATGAGAGACTCTGACTGCTTTCCTGGCCTGTGCTTTGGTCTATGGATGACCACAAGCACCCCCCACCCCCACCACAAGGAGGAGGGTCCCTGCTTCCCTATGGCAGTATGGGGCCCCAGACTGTGACCTGGATCTGAGTATAGCCAAACAACAGAGCCTGTCTCAAAATGTTCTGCAAACAGTTCCTGGGTTGGTGGCTTCCTAGCCCCATTCTGGTTCCCTGGCCTAGGTCTGCATTGAGGCCTCTGGTGCAGCAGTTTTCCCACTGACCTTCCAGATTGTCTCTGACAATCCCTGGGCTGAGAGGTCTGAAAACTGCCCTTGCTGCCAGCCAGGTGCCCCAGAGGCTGTTCCTGGATGACTGGAGCTGGTTGATTCAGGAGTGACCTGGGCGGTAGTGCAGCCTTTTCTAACCCCAGGGGGAACAGACCCTTCTGGTGGATCTTCCATGTTGTTTAAGAAAGGAAAATTATTTTACTTAGTTTTTCTGTGAGTCCCTCCACTCTAGAATTTGGTTAGAGTCATGATTTAAAGACATTTGGAGTGGTCTGGAAGAGAACTTTTCCAGATTTCTTTTCTTCAATTATTTTTGAATTTGTTTTGAGTTTGGACAACTATCTAATTTGTGGGGGGATTGCATTAGTTATAGGATGTAATACTTTTATATCTTGTAGAATTCTTTTCTGTTTTGTGAATTCCTAATCAGATGATCTATGGAGAACAGAGAAAGACTAATTTTACGGAGCAGTAAACTGAGGCCCAACTCTTTGTGATTCTTATTGAGTTTTTCTTTGTAAAGATCTTGGAGTAGTTTTTCAGTAGTTCAAAGTTCAGATTTAAAACTGAGTTCAAATCCAACTTTAGATACTAGCTGTGTGACCTGGGGCAAGTCACTTAACCTTCTTTTCCGCTTTAAAATGAACTGAAGAAGGAAATAGCAAACCCTCCAGTATCATTGCCTAGAAAACCCCAAAAGGGGCCATGAAAAGTCAGATAGGACTCATGAGTGAACAATAAAAAGTGAGGCCCAGAGAAGGGGTGTGGTACCATGCTCATATAAGTAAGCAATTCCAAAATTGGAATTTACTGGGCATGTGCTGCCTTTTATTCTGTTGGTCCTTGAACTAAATAGAGTAACACCTGGGATGTAGTCTTGTTGGGAGATATTAGGCAAAACAGTTATAGTTCATTTAGTATCTTTGGGATATCAGGGTGCTGGGTGTTGGGTTTGCTTTCATATTTTTGTTTATAGATCCATCAGTCTGTCCATCTCTATAGCTTCACCTTTCAGGTGTCTATCCTCTGTCTCCTTGCCCACTTGCATGTTTCCTATGACATGCTATGGCCAGCTTTGTTCATCATAAGTCTTTTATTACCCTTTGGCTTTTCTGTAATTTTAATTCTTCTGAAGTCATAAATTCATCAAGTTGATCAAGAGAATATAGATGGACCTTTACAACAATGAATAAATAGTTCGGGATTATTGAAAACAATGATTTTCTGAATGCATTCTAACCTGAATTTATTTTTTATTCAAATCGGGACACCCCCCCCCCCCCATTGTTCATCTGCAATGTTGATTCTTTTTTTTTTTTTTGGCAAGGCAAATGGAGTTAAGTGGCTTTGCCCAAAGCTAGGTAATTATTAAGTGTCTGAGGACTCCAGGGCCAGTGCTCTATGCACCTGTCACCTAGCCACCCAATACCTTTCTTTCCCCATGAGATTCTTTGTTCATAGACAATGAGAATGGACATTTATACCATGCTTACTTACTACATGTAGACACTGTGCTATGCCTTTTACAATTGTCTCATTTGATCCTTAGATCAACCTTTGAGGTAGGTAAATGTCTGAGGCTAGATTTGAACTTGTGCCTTTCTGATCCCAGACTATTTTATAGATGATGAAAACTGATGAGGAAAGTCACTGGCTATAATAATAAATGTATGTGTGTGTGTGTGTGTGTGTGTGTGTGTATGTATGTCTATATATAGAAAAATTCAATAAACATTGCTTGTCCTTGGTCATTTATTTATTTATTTGGTTCTTGGGGAAGAAGAAAAAACTTAAAGAAAAATCCCAAGATTTGCCTAAAGAGAATGTACTGTGTACTTGAGAGAATGTTAGGATTATTGATGGATTTCCATAAATTATGATTTGTTTGAAGATAGGAGGAGGCTAATGACTGAACTCCTGTATCCATGGACATGAAATACCTTGCCAGGTAGTCAGAGCTGGAAATAGGCTTCAATAACAGGAAGCAAATATCAAGAAATGGGAGCAGAGACAAGGACATAGAGCATTGGTGAATCCTGGGATTGATACTTTGACAAAAATAAAAAAGAACTAGAGGAGGAATTAAAAGTGACAGAAAGATATGAAGAAGATCAAGATTAGAGGAGTGATACAGCAAGAAAAGCTGAAAAGGAAAGGCTTTTCAGATGTTTAATTCAACTGGTAAGGAGACTGAAGAGCAAAGAGTCATTGGATTTTGTTGAGGTACCATACAGGAGGTGCATATTGTTTATAAGAAGTATAACTTAAGTTGGTCACATTGATGTGGACAGGCAATAATTTTCCCTGGTATGCTTTCTTCTTTTAATTTACTTTAAAGGTTATCAATTTCATGGTATAAAATGAATGAACCTTTTTTTAAATCTTCTCTCCTAGGACAAACACCACGATGCTGCTCATGAAATCATCGAGACCATTCGGTAAGAACGTAGTATCCTTTTTATTGAAATGTCCTCTGTTTTTCTCCCATGTAAGGATACTTAGGAAAAGGAATCTGTTTATGAATTGATGAGTTAATCCCATTTTTATAACCCCAATCTCTGCTGATCCATTCTTAACTTACAAGTATACAATTCAGATTATTAATACATTTGACTTCATTTCATACTGCCCTGGATGTATTTATAAAAACAAACTTGATTACTGTCAAGTTCTTAATCTAAATTTATAGGTACTTACATTGAGACTTTTCAGTTCCTTTCCACATCCTTTCCTTATTCCTGCTTTTAAAGCTCTTTTACTTCTTATTACTAGAAATTCTTTACCCCCTTTTATTCGTTATCTTTTCTCTTGGTCTTGTTCAATACTAAAGCAGTGGAGTTGGTATTGTTGAAAGGTATGTTGGATCTTTTATTACTGGATGGGTCCACTGACTTGTATGTGACCATAGTTAAGTCATTGTGGACTGTTAGCAGATATTTTATTACAGATAATGGGGAGAGGTGGGAAATAAAATGAAGAAAAGCTACGAGGAGAATGGTGTTTCTTTTAAACAGTCATCTTGCTTTCCACATTAGCATTTTCTATCAAAAGTCATGAGTTTCAGTCTTTACATTCTAAATGGACTCAATAGAAGAACACAGGAGTCTCTCAAAAGATCACTATGGTCATGTGATTATGATCTTCTCTGAGCTGTAGTTTTCTTTATTCTGTATTCACCAATAATTGTCACCTGAAATAGATAAGGCAGCATTTTGTCCTATCACTGTTGTTTGTGCTATACATTTCTTTACCTTTTGGGGCTTTGGGAAGGGCAGTGGCCTTCTGTGGTCCCCCACTGCACCACCTCTGATTGGCATGGAAACCTTTATCTGTTCCATTTCTGACCTGAATCTGTTCATTTGGTCTTTGCCAGTCTGCTTCCCGATGCTCACCATATTGGTGTGGGCCCTCAGACAGTTATCTCAGGTAATCCACTATCTTGAGCCCCCCTAGTGGCAAGGGTTGCAGGCCTGGGTCCATCCTGCCCAGCCCTGGCCTTCTTCTGCAGGAGATTGATTTTGCTGAAGAAAACAATTGTATATGCAACTGTGTACTTAAGTACAGCTTGTTATTTTTTTTTTAATTACATAATAAATTCATCAAACATTTGTTAAAGCATGAACTCTTTCAGGCCCTGTGCTAAACTCTGGGCATGCACATATAAAAAAATGAAACAATAGCCGTTTTGTTTTATTGGGAGAGAAAAGAATTGCCATTTACAGTCCTTTCATTTTCTTGTGTATTTTAAAATTTATGCTTTGCTTTTTCCTTCTATATCAGCACTAATATCCTCCTCCCCCATAGAAGCCAGAGGCTTCTCTAGTAAATGAAAGGACGTAAAACACATGCACACTTTGATCATGTTTTAAATGTCTGTCTGCAACAGGTGAGCAGCAAACTTTGTCATCAGACTTCCAAAGTCAGTGTTAGTAACTGCTGATCATTTTTCTTATGTGTCCTGTTCATTTTCTTCTGTATCATCTCATAAGTTTTTGCAACAGTATTCCTTTAAACCTTTTTGTTCAGTCATTTCCTAATTAATATCACTTTATTTCTAGTTCTTCAGTACCACAACAGATAACTGCTCTAGAGATTGTTGTCTTTGAACTCCTTGAGGAAGATGCCCACTATTGGTATTCCTGGCTCAGTAGAGTGAATTTGGGCGAATATGGTTCTAAACAACTTCCCAAAATGGTTGGATCAAGACACAAAGGGATAGATTAATTTGTATGGCTGTCTGATCATTTCTATGATTGCCATCTTCATTTATTTTGATATGAGGTACCACCTCAGTTATTTGTGTTTTTTTATATATGGTTATTGTTATTTCTTTGAGAATTGCTTACTTATATCCTTTGAGCATATAAGGAATTGATTCTGTCAGTTTGTTCTATCAAAGATATAAAATCCATCAAAGTTTTTGTCAATCTAATTCTTTGCTGTGATGTTGCTTATTTATAAAACCTTTTAAATTTTTGTTTGATTCTTCTGATAATCCTTTCATTATTTGGAATTGTTCCCTTTGTCATAGTTATGAAAAGGTAATGATTTCAAAAGTTATATAACCTTTTATATTTGGGCATGTCATGTGTCTTTGAACTTTTTTGTTTTTGTTTTTAATTTTTGCAAGCCAGTGGGGGTAAGTGACTTGCTCAAGGTCACACAGCTGAGTATTAAATATCTGAAGTTGGATTTGAATTTAGGCTCTTCTAACTCCAGGCCACTACTCTATCTACTGAGCCACCTAGCTTCCCCTTAGTATGTGGTTTTAAGAAGTTTGCCTAAGCCTAATTTTCTCACACTATGCTGCTATGATTAGCTCTTGGCTTTGTCTACCTAATTTATTTGATTAATTTATTTGATTAAGTTTTTTTTGTTATTTTGTCATTTTGTCATTCTTGTTATTCTTGTTTTTGGTCAATGATTAATCACTGCTTTATTTTGATATCAGATTTAAGGGCTAAGTAAATAGGAATACAAGTAAACTTTTTATTTGCCATTAGTTTTTGCACTCTCAGACTCTCCCCCCCCTTATTTATTTATTTTTCAGTTACATGTAAAGATAATTTAACATTCTTCGTTTTGCATGTTTTTGAGTTCCACATAATCTGATAGAAGTTGAACATTTCTACATTAGTCAAGCTATGAAAGAACTAAAGAGAGCTAAGGGGAAAAGAAGGATAAAATATAAAAAAATATAAAAGCTTTTAAAAAATGAACATGATATAGTTTGCTCTGAATTCAGACTCCATAGTTTTTTTAGGTGTTTTGGTGGTTTTTTTTGCAAGGCAAATGGGGTTAAGTGGACTCCATAGTTTTTTCTCTGAATGTGTGACTTCCATCATCTCACAATATTGTAGTTAATTTGTCCAATGTTCTTTTGGTTCTTTCTGCTCCCTTCACTCAGCACCAGTTTATGCAAGCCTTCTCAAGTTTTTCTGAAGTCAGGCTGCTCATGATTTTTTTTTTCCATTTAAATTTATTTTTTATTATTTGAGTTTTACATTTTCCCCCCATTCTTGCTTCCCTCCCCCTCCCCCCACAGAATGCACTCTGTCAGTCTTTACTTTGTTTCCATGTTGTACCTTGATCCAAATTGGTTGTGATGAAAGAGAAATCATATCCTTAAAGAGAAGTCTTAAGAGGTAACAAGATCAGACAATAAGCTGTTTTTTTCTAAATTAAAGGGAATAGTCCTTGTACTTTGTTCAAACTCCTGCTCGTGATTTCTTAAAGAACAAAAATACTTAATAACATTCATATACCATAGCTTGTTCTCCTCAATTTCCAATTTTTTGCCATTGCAGAAAGAGCTACTATAAATATTTTTTGTACATGTGGATCTTTGCCCCCTTTTTTATGTTACCTCTGGGATATAGCCCAAGTATTGGTATTGCTGGATCAAAGAGTATATACACAGTTTTATTTCCTTTTGGACATAGTTCCAGATATTCTCTGGAGTGGTTGGATCAGTTTACAACTCCACCATCAGTGGATTAATGTTCTTGTTTTCCCCACGTCCTCTTCAGCACTGATAATTTTCCTTTTTTGTTATTTTAGCTAATAGGAAAGCTATAGAAGTGGTACCTCAGAGTTGTTTTAATTTGTATTTCCCTAATTATTAATAATTTGGAGCATTTTTTGTATGACCATATAGATGGTTTTAATTTCTTCATCTGAAAAACTGCCTGTTCATGTCCTTTGACCATTTATCAATTGGAGAATGATTTGTTCTTGTAAATTTTACTCAGTTCTCTATAAATTTTAGAAATGAATCCTTTATCAGCAACACTAGCTGTGAAAATTGGTTACTAGCTTTCTGCATTATTTGTAATCTTGGTTGCATTGGTTTGACATGTACAAAAACTTTAATTTTTGATTTATTGTAGTCAGAATTATCTATTTTGTTCCCTTTTTGGTCACAAACTTCTCTCCATGTGATAGATTTGATAGATGTATCATCTTTTATGTCTAAATCTTGTACTCATTTTAGCATTATCTTGGAGTGTGAGATAATAAGTCTATGCCTGATTTCTTTGGTAGAGATGAAAAAAAGATACCCATTATCACCATTATTCAATATTGTATAAGAAATATTTGCTTTAGCGATAAAAAAAGAAATAAGAATTAGAATTGAGAATGAGGAAACAGAACTTACTCTTCCTCAGATGATGTGATGGTATACTTAGAGAACCTTTGAAAATCAGCTAAAAAACTACTTGAAACAGCAGCTTGAGCCAAGTTTCAGGATATAAAGAAAGCCTACATAAATCATCACTTTTCCATGTATACCAACAAAGCCCAAGTAATTGTAGACAATATAAAATACTTGGGAATCTATTTTCTAACACACTTCCAGAAACTACGTGAACATAATTATAAAACACTTTTCACACCAATAAAGTCAGACCCAAACAATTGGAAAAGTTTCAGTTGTTCATGGTTAGGCTGCATTAATATTTCAAAAATGACAATTCTATCTAAATTACTTATTCAGTGCTATACCAAACTATCAAAATTTTCTTTTAAAGACCTAGGAAAAATAGTAACGAAATTCATTTGGAGGAACAAAGAGTCAAAAATATCAAGGGAATTAATTGGGGGGAGCTCCCCCCAAAACATCTATCAGATCTAAAATTATTCTATTATGCAACAGTCATCAAACCTGTCTGGTTCTGGCTAAAATAGAGAAGTTGATCAGTGGGAGACCATGGTAACAAACTATTTGAGAAACCCAAAATGCTGAAAATTGCTGGGAAAACTAGAAAATACTATGGTGAAAACTAGGCACAGACCCCCTATACCAAGCAACGTTTTTATTTTTTGATTGATTGATCAATCATCAAGAAACTTAATCTTTTTGATTAAGAAACTATATTTTTTAACTTCTAAGTATTTTTGGCTACTGATTTGTATATAATTTGAGATGAGACACTTTTTCATTCCCCTTGGTCTTTTTTTTGTTGGCCTCTCTCATTTTTCCTGATGATAAATTAGATATGATGTTTAACCATAGTATATCAAGGTGTGAAGCCTAGCAGCAGGTTGGTCCTCACAGGGAATGGATGTAGGCTTCCAGATGACCACTGACTGGGCTGAACATTGATGAAGGGAGTGGCTTGTTTACTACTGCTCTGTGGGCTGGTTTCTTGGAACTTGGTAGCTCTCTAATGTTATCTAGAGAAGAAATAATTGTGGACTTGGGAAGTGGCCATTGTTCACTTGTCTCTTGGCCTTTCCCACTAGCTCTTCTATGCTGAAAGTTTCTAATATTATTGTTAAATGACTTGTTCTTACAATATTGTTGTAGACCTACCAGAAGATGTAGCTTTCTTGTGTTCATGAAGTATATACGTTATTTAGCACATAAATTGAATCTATACAAATTTCTGTTTGTATAAATAATTGTATAGGAGAGGAGTAGATTGAAATGAAAAGAAATGTTAACCCATGAAGAACCTTTGTGAGCATCAGTCTCTGGAAGTTTTGGGTCCATAATTTTGAGAAGTGGATAGTATGACATTACTATTTTCCATTTGTAGTTAGCTTTTTACTGCTGGGTTTGAATTTTAGCTTTGGACACAGTAGTTGGTATTTTTTCCTAATAAATCATGCTGTTTGGTCAAGTCTTTTCCCTCATGTGAAAACAAAGGTGTTGAATGAGTGTCAGCATCTTCTTTCTCTGTTTAATATGGATTGGATTGGTGATTTCTGTGGTTCAGAGACTTCCAAGTGAGGAGGTGGTCTCCTATGGGAGACCAGCTATTCTGTCCCAAGAACTATGTTATGTTATCCAAGTTGTTAATTTTAAGGGGATTCTGTGAAGATCACAATTGGTAGTGATGTATTGGGGGTTTTTTCCTTTTTGGATCCTCTAGAACCCTTATTTCAGCTGTTTCTTTTCCCCCATATGTAGATAGGATCCTTTTGACTTCTATTTAGTCTTTCTAGGTTCTTCTGAAATCAACCTGCTCAGGATTTCCTATAGAACAGTAGTGTTCCCATCATACTCATATACTACAACTTGTCCAGACATTCCCCAATTGATGGGCATCCCTTCTATTTCTAACTCTGTGCCACTAAAAGAGCTACTTTGAATATTTTTGTACATGTGGATCCTCTTCCCTTTTATGATCTCTTTGGGATATAAACTTAGTAGTGGTTATTATGGGTGAAAAAAGGGTATGATCAGTTTTATTGCTCTTTGGGCCTAGCTCCAAATTGTTCTCTGGAATGGTTGGATCAGTTCACATCTCCACTATCAATGCATTATAGTATTCCACTTCTCTCAGATATATCCAACATTTATCATTTTCCTTTGCTATCATATTAACTGATCTGATAGGTATGTGGCAGTACCTCAGCGTTGCTTTAATTTGCATTTTTTCTAATCTAGAGTGATTTAGAGCATTGTTTATATGGCTATAGATAACTTTAATTTCATTATCTGAAAACTGTTCATATCTTTTGATCTTTTATCAATTAAGGAATGATTTATATTCTTATAAATTTATAGCCAGTTCTATTCATATTTGAGAACTGAGGTATTTTTCAGAAACACAGCTTTTTGCTTTCCTTCTGATCTTGATTGCATTGGCTTTGCTTTTGCAAAAACTTTTTAATTTAATGTAGTCAAAATTAATCCATTTTGCACTTTAATGTTCACTTATCTTTTCTTTGGGCATAAACTTCTCCCCCATTCCATCTATCTGAAAGATAGAGGATTCCTTGTTTTCCTAATTGACTTATGGTATCATTCTTTATGTCTAAATCCTATACACATTTCACTTTTTCTTGGTACATGGTGTGTGAGATTGTTCTATGCTTAGTTTCTGCCATACTAATTTCTAGTTTTCCTTGCAGTTTTTATTAGAGTGAATTCTTATCCCAGAAGCTGGAGTCTTTCGGTTTATCAAACAGTAGATTACAGTAGTCATTTATAAGTGTCTCGTGTACCTATAATGTATTTCACTGATCCACCATTCTGTTACTTAACCAGTACTAAAAACTTTTGATGATTGTTGCTTTGTAAATACTTTGAATTCTGGTATGGGTAAGCTACCTTCCTTTGCATTTTACCCATTAATTGCCTTTATATTCTTGAACTTTTGTTCCCCCAGATGAATTTTGTTATGACTCCCAGTTTTCCTTCTTTCTAATAACTAGAATCTTATCAGAAATTTAGCTTTTAGCTATAGCAACCCATATATCAAATTTCTTATGCTACAAATAGTTTTATATTAATGTAATGTGAATATTCATATTTGGTCCACATTGTCAATGCTAGTGATTTTGCAGATAAAGATTTTAAGTAGCTGTCACACTCATGGTTTATTTTTTTTGGCCTTAAAATTTATTAAAGTCTTATATTAACATAATTTGTTTATTTTCTTTGAAAGTTCATGTTTTCTTTTTCTGTTTGTTTGTTTTGCAAGGCAGTGGGGTTAAGTGACTTGCCCTTGGTCACACAGCTAGGTAATTATTAGGTCACATTTGAACTCCGGTCGTCCTGACTCCAGGGCCCAGTGCTCTATCCCTTGCGCCACCTAGCCTTTCTGAGTCCATGTTTTCTCTTTGCTTTTACATTACCTAGATTCCCTTCTTTTCACTTCCACCATCAGAGAGCCCTCCTTCAAAATTGTTTGGTTTTCTTTTTTAAGGTTTTTTTTTTTTTGGCAAGGCAAATGGGGTTAAGTTGCTTGCCCAAGGAATTGTTTTTTTTTTATTTAATATTTATTCTCATTTTGTACAAATGTTTTTTTATACATTAATAAAATATTCTCGTTTAAGAGTAAATGAAATTCCCCCTCCCCCATATAGACTCGCTTGAGTGATAAAGTAAAGGGGAGAGAAAAAAATTAAAATTAAAAAAATAATAGTAATAATTGTAGGTCTGGCCAGGTGGCGCAATGGACGGAGCCCCAGCCCTGGAGCCATGAGCACCCGAGCCCACATCTGGCCCTGTACACCCAACAATCACCCAGCCGTGTGACATGCAAGCCACCTGAACCCCACTGCCCTGCAAAAACCAAACAAAAAAGGGAAAAAAAGACCCAAAATAAAATAAAATAGTAATAATAGTCAGGGTGGCTGGGTGGTGGACAGAGCTTTGGCCCTTGAGCTAGGAGCACCCAGGTCCAAATCTGGCCTCAGACACCCAACGATCACCCTGCTATGCGGCCTATTGTTTGTTTTTCAAAAGGAAAACTTAAGTGGGAAAGAAAACCCACCAACACACAGCAGATATTTATCTTTGTCTTTTGGGGATTGGGCTGAATTGTCAGGCCCTTTTGCTTATTGTTCTTTTCTGAAATAATTACAACTTCCCTATACAAGACAAGATTTCTGGTATGTACTCTACTTACTCTGACTTCTTTTGTGCTTCAGATGGGTCTGCGAAGAAATACCTGATCTCAAGCTTGCCATGGAAAATTATGTTTTAATTGACTATGATACCAAAAGGTAAGCTGCATGTTCTATGTTTTATCATCACACGTTGAGCACGGGCTTTGTGACAAGGCAGCCTTATATCCATAGAGACTTCCAGTGTAGGGGCAGCTCTCCTTGCCTTTTTAAATGGACCATGTGTCCCCAACATTCTTTGGGTAGGAGATGGATAAAAGAAAGATTCATTGAGTGAACTGTGATACGTGTAATTTCCTCAACCAGCGACAATGATTAGCATCTCCATATGGGTGGTAGCCAGAGGTGGGGTTTGATCTGGCTCTGAATCTAATGCTTTTTTTTTTATTATAAAGAATTTATTTATTTTGAGTTTTACAATTTTTCCCCTAATCTTACTTCCCTCCCCCCACCCCCCTACAGAAGGCAATTTGCCAGTCTTTACATTGTTTCCATGGTATACATTGATTGAAATTGAATGTGATGAGAGAAATCACATCCTTAAGGAAGAAACATAAAGTATAAGAGCAAGACCAGACAATAAGATAGCAGTATTGTTTTTTTTCTAAATTAAAGGTAATAGTCCTTAGTTTTCTCTTAATACAGATGGTATTCTCCATAGCAGACAACCCCAAATTGTCCCTAATTGTTGCACTAATGGAATGAGCAAGTCCATCAAGGCTGATTATCACCCCCATGTTACTGTTAGTGTGTACAGTGTTTTCTGGTTCTGTTCATCTCACTCAGCATCAGTTCATGCCAATCCCTCTAGGCTTCCTTGAACTCCTGTCTCTCTTGGTTTCTAATAGAGCAATAATGTTCCATGACATACGTATATCAGTTTGCTAAGCCAATCCCCAATTGAAGGACATTTATTTGATATCCACTTCTTTGCCACCATAAACAGGGCTGCTATGAATATTTTTGTACAAGTGATTTTTTTACCCTTTTTCATCATCTCTTCAGGGTATAGACCCATTAGTGGTATTGTGGGATCAAAGGGTATGCACATTTTTGTTGCCCTTTGGGTGTAATTCCAAATTTCTTTCCAGAAAGTTGGAATGATTTCACAGCTCCACCAACAATGTATTAGTGTCCCAGATTTCCCACAACCTTTACAACAATGATCATTATCCTTTCTGGTCATATTGGCCAGTCTGAGAGGTGTGAGGTGAAGCGTGAAGCTTTAATTTGCATTTCTCTAGTAAGTAATGATTTAGAGCAAATTTCATATGACTATGGAGTACTTTGATCATTTCTCAATTGGGGAATGGGTTTTTTTTTAAATATGCCTCATTTCTCTGTATATTTTAGAAATGAGTCCTTTGTCAGAAACATTAGTTGTAAAGGTTGTTTCCCAGTTTACTACATTTCTTTTGATCTTGGTTATAGTGGTTTTGTCTGTGCAAAAGCTTTTTAATTTAATGTAATCAAAATAATCTATATTGTTTTTAGTGTTGTTCTCCTTGTCTTCCTTAGTCATAAACTGCTTCCCTTTCCATAGATCTGTCAGGTAAACTAGTCCTTGATCTTCTAGTTTGCTTATAATATTGTTTCTTATGTCTAAATCCTGTATCCATTTTGACCTAATCTTGGTATAGGGTGTGAAGTGTTGGTCTAATTTGAGTTTCTTCCATACTAACTTCTAATTTTCCCAGCAGTTTTTATTGAAGAGAGAGTTTTTATCCCAATTGCTGGACTCTTTGGGTTTATCATGAATCTTCTGTTTTTCTATAGAAATTAAGAACTCTTACTGAGAGCTGAATGTCACTGCTTTTGTCCTGATGCTGCCAGCACCAGGAGCAAGAATACCTGCACGACCAACTTTATGTGTCTGAAAATGCTTTCTATTTTTCTAGAGGACTTTTCTCCCCCTAGGAGGAATTTCAGAGATGAATAAGTTAATAAATGACATTTATACAGTACTCAGGAGCTTACCCATTACCCTACATTCAGAACTTACCAAATCTTATATATACCATTCCTGTGGGGAGGGGCTTCCAGCTTTTACTAGTCACATGTTATTGTTGAGGCAACAGAGGCTCTGATGGTAAGAAGGAAAGTTCTGCTGATCCTGTGGGCATTGTCATCATCAGGTTTTCTTGACTCCTTTCCATAGACTGTCTTCCATGCTCCTAGTTAGACTTGGTATGGATCTTTAAGAGCTGACAGGAATTTTTTAGAGGTGCCCAAATCTACCCTTGTCTGACACGGAAAGATGTGGAAGCTAATTCCCTCAGAAGGAATCACATCCAGTAGATGTAAGGATCAGAGTCAGGATATTTACCAGCTGTTAATTGGAGAGAGCTAGGACTGGAGTGAACTGGGTCTATAATGTGATTTGGAAGAACAAACTCCAAAACATAAAAGAGTTTTAGATAGAAATTTTATTAGGTCCAGAAAGGAGATGTGATTTGTCCCGATGCTGCCAACATCAAGAGCAAGAATGCATGCAAGCCTCTGAAAGGTTTATGTTATAGTATTTAGACAGGGGTGGAATACAGGAACTACACCTAATGTGGTAGAGAAATTTTACCTACAGGTCTATATGTGTGTAAAGTCAGATTGAGATGGGTATAATTAAGTGCAAACATTCAATAAAATTTGGGCAAAAGCCAGATGCATAGGGATGCCAAAACACACATTAAGATTGAATCAATTAGGGGCGGCTAGGTGGTGTAGCGGATAAAGCACTGGCCTTGGAGTCAGGAGTACCTGGGTTCAAATCCAGTCTCAGACACTTAATAATTACCTAGCTGTGTGGCCTTGGGCTAGCCACATAACCCCATTTGCCTTGCAAAAACCTTAAAAAAAAGTGAATCAATAAGACTTGTGTGGAAACCCAAAATAAGAATGTTGTTAGTGATTTCAGGACTTGGGGAAATTCAAAATCTCTGACGTTAGGGAAATGCTCTGAGATCACGTAATTTCTAGTTAGATTTAGACAGTTTTCTGAACAATATAATAATAAATAAAAATGAGAATCATTCCTATTCTTTGAACTAGTAGAAAGGTATTGATTTGTGAAGATATATTTGGCAAACATTATGTATCTGCTGCCTCCAGGAAGCTTTGTAATAAGGGATATTCAAAATTTATTGAAAAAATTATCTCGGAGAGAAACATTTCTCTATAGCATAACATTGGTCAATAAAAATGTATTAAGGATGCTCATTGTGTGCTAAGTAAACATTGTCAAATGAATCTTGCTTAAGATAAAAAGAACAGAAATTGGGTTCCTGCCCTTAGGGAGCTGACATTCTAATGGTGGAAACAACATGCAAGGAAACCTTGCAGGTTGAAAAGATAAAGTAGCTGACAGCTGATAGGAGAGAAGTGGAGGTCCATGTGCAATCAGGTTCGAGGAGACCTCTGGCCTTTTGAAGTGACTTCATCACTGGGCAAGTGGAGAGGGCCAGTATCAGGGGAGGTTTAGAGAAGAGCTTCTGTGGTGAGAAGTGGCATGGGGCTTGATTAGGGAGGTCCAAGAGGAGAACCTTGATACAAGTGGGGGCCTGGGCTTTGTGAGACTGTTTTTCCTTCCTTCTAGCCTCCTTTGGCATCAGACAAACAGAATTGAAGGGTGATGGGGAGGAAGGAGTTCTTGGTTAGAGTTTGTTTATGGAGTGATTGGTGATAGCAAAGTTGATTATAAATTCATTCCAGCTACGTGCAAAGGTAATTTTCAACATTCATTTTTTGAGTTCCACATTTTTCTCCCTCATTCTTCCCTCCCTCCTTTGACAGTAGGCAATCTGATACAGGTTATACATATGTTACACATATTTCCATTATGAAAGCAGAATCAGAACAAAAAGTGAAAAAAATCATGAGAGGGAAAAACATAATGCATAAAACAACATTTAAACATTTAAAATATTATGCTTTGGTCTGCATTCAGATTCCATAGCTCCCCCACTGAATATGAATGGTATTTTCCATTCCATGTCCTTTAAAATTGTCTTCGATCTATTAGAAGAGCTAAATTCATCATATAGTTGATCATCACATAATGTGAAGCAAAGGATTTTTGAGTGTGAATTTTTGAGAAATGGGAGAGAATGCTATGACAAGTTTTAAGCTCATAATTGTTATTCATAAATTACAAGATGCTCAGGAAAGGACTTAGGGAATGCATGAATTCCTCCTGTAGTGTTATAGCAGAGGGAACATTTTACATAGAGAATGGAAATGGGAGGGGACTGTCCCAGGAATGGCTTTCTGGAATTTTTGTTCCTTGTGAAGTAGAGAAATAGCTATTTATTTCACCTACTCCTTTGTCATCACTTAACTATGTGAAATTGATATGGGGGGTTAGTTAACCAAAACCCATAGTGCTCTGATGCCAGTGACCCTCTCGTGCTACCCTGGGTAACAAGAGGTCAGTCTGATTGCACATCCAGGTTTTATTTGCATGTATTCTGGGTTCCTTTTTTTCTAATTTTTTAAAAATCTTGGTTGTATTTTAAAAAAAAATCTCTTGTACACACAAAGCCAAGACAACCAACATTAGAAAGAAAAAGAACTGGAAAACAATCTTTTTAGATAGAATCTCTAATAATGACCTCTGGGGAAAATTTATAAGAACACAAATCAATCCCAGCTGGTAATGATATGAATGATATGAATTGGTAGTTTTCAGATGAAGAAAATAATGTCAGTAGGCATATGAAGAAGTGTTCCAAGTCACTTTTGATTAAAGAAATGCAAATTAAATACCATCTCACTTCTCATATTGGCTAATATTTCAATATTTCAAAAAAGGAACATGATAAATGCTGGGAAAGGATGTGGGAAAATTGGATTATTAATGCAATGTTGGTGGTATTGTGAGCTGATAAAATTATTCCAGAGAGCATTCTGGAAGACAACCAATACCCTTTAATCCAACAATACTACTACTAGGTCTGTATCCCAAAATGATAAGAAGACGGGGAAAGCTCTTAGGAGTGCAAAAATATTGGAAGTAGCCCTTTTTGTGATTGACAGGTCAATTAGGAAATGACTGAATAAGCTGTGGTATATGAATGTAATGGAATACTGTTGTGCAACTAAGAAATGAATAGGCGGATTTCAGAAAAATTTTGTACAAATTGATGAGAAGTGAAATGAACAGAACAAGAACTGTGTGCAGTATCAGCAGTACTATCATGATCATCTATGAATTATCCAGCTCTTCTTCAGGGACACAACAATCTAAGACAAATACAAAAGTCTACGAAGGAATATGCTACCTATATCCTGAAAAAGAAGTGATAGACTCTGAATGTAGATCTAAGCATATTTTTTTTCCAGTTATTTCATTTATTTAGACTGGGAAGTTTTATTCTCCGAGATTGACCATTAACCTAAAGGTAAAGGCCTTTTTAGATGTTCATCCTGAACTGTGAGAGGGGGAAATTTATCTAAATACAAAGGTTAGGGGAAATCATTAACCTCTTTTGGTGACCTGACAGTAAAGATTGTACAATCTTGAATTGCCCAGATGCTCCTCAGAGACCACCATCCTTATCTGATGGATTTTTCTTTCTTTCTTTCTTTCCACTTTCCTGCAATAATCTTTTCTAAAGACTAACCCCCTCCCCCCACAAAGATAGAGAAACTTCCCTTTTATCTTCCACAGAGAAGCCTTAGTTCTTAGTTTGATATAGCAATATGGCAAGCTACTTGATAAATTTCCAGGACTCTTCATTTTATTCTTTGGTGGATTAGTTTGTCTTTAGATTTTGGAACCTATTGTTTGACATTTCCTTCCTTTGGAATTTTATTTTTAGTTTAGTTTTTTAGTTTTTGCAAGGCAATGGGGTTAAGTGGCTTGCCCAAGGTCACACAGGTAATTATTAAGTGTCTGAGACTGGATTTGAACTCATGTACTCCTGACTCCAGGGCTGGTGTTCTATCCACTGCATCACCTAGCTGGCCCCCTTCCTTTGGAATTTTAAAAATCATTTTCCCAGGGCAAATCAGTTTTTGAAATCAGCTTTTTTAGCTTTTCCACTATGAAGTCTGGGTAACATGAAAGAAAGTCAATGTGATTACAGACAAATGTGAGGAATTTAAACATCTTGGAAATTTAGAATTTGGTCTCTGGTCTATTTTGACCCACCTAGTGCTGAACTAGAAGGTTTACATTTTCAAGACTGACTGATTGAATTCTGGTTATTTTTTATTTGGTACTTTAAAAGTTTTTTAAAGCCCTTTACTTATCATTTCCTTTTCAGACATTACCAATCCCCTGTGAAGATGCATTTTTGTTTATTTCTTTGATATAGAAGTAGAAACAAAGAAGGGCTGGGTGTGGGAGAGAGGGAGTATCCTCTCATTCCTTTTTGGGGGGAGCATGCTTGGTTTGTTCCATATATTGTATATTTTTTTTTGACTCTGCTTACTTCAATTTATTTAGATCTTTCCTTGCATTTCTATTCTTGTAAACCTTTTAGTTTATAAGCATTTGTTTGTTGTTGTTCAGTTAGTTCCAATTTTTGTTCCTTGTGAAGTACTTAGTCTTGGTAAAGATACTGGAGGGATTTACCACTTTCTTCAGTACATTTGAGGAAACTGAGGCAAACAGCTTGAAGTCCAGGATCACACAGCTAGGAAACTTCTGAGGTTGAATTTGAACTCAGATCTTCTTGGATTCCAGACTTGGAGCTCTGTTAACTGCATCTTTAAACCACTCATGCATTTGTTTAGCCCTTACTGTGTGCTAGACCCTTTGCCCAAGCACCAAAAACACAAATAAAGGGAAAAGACATTCCCTGTTCTCAAAGCTTATTGTGTAATAGGGGAGACAGCAAACATATGAATATATTCAGGTGAGCTGTACTCATAAATAGGAAATAATGGAGAGCAAGCACTAGAATTTTTTTTAAGGTATTATAATTCAGAGGGTTTAGGAAAAATAGAAGATAATTTTTTTTAGATGACCTTTGAAGGAGGTGGAGAAGGAGGAGGGGGAACATTCCAGTCATAAGGACCAGGAAAAGCTAGGAGTCCAGAGATTAGTCTGAGGTAAAGCAAGGAGGAGTAGATCATTATCATTGGATTGAAGAGTATTTGGGGGAAGAAAGGTCAGAGGTTAGGGGATGTTAGGTGTGAGAAGACAGTGGAGGTGGGAGGTTATGAAAGGTTTTGAAAGCCAGAGGATTTTGTATTTGATCCTGGTGGTGTTAGGAAGTCACTGGAATTTGTTGAGTATGCAGAATGATATGGTCTAACCTTCCTTTTTTTTTAGGTTTTTTTTTTTTTTTTTTTTGCAAGGCAAATGGGGTTAAGTGGCTTGCCCAAGGCCACACAGCTAGGTCATTAAGTGTCTGAGACCGGATTTGAACCCAGGTACTCCTGACTCCAAGGCCAGTGCTTTATCCACTGCGTCACCTAGCTGCCCTATGGTCTAACCTTCCTTGAGGAAAATCACTTTTGCTTAAATGTAGGATGAACATGAATGAGGAAGAGACTAGACTTGTGTAAGCATAGCAAGGGGGAGATGAGGAGAGCCTGCAGGAGAGGAGCTTCATGGACAGAGAAAAGAAAGGAATGTGTTTGAAGATGATGTACTAGTTTGCATGTGGTGCTGATCTGGAAGAATGAGGGGGCCAGGATTGTGCCAAGGTTGTGAACCTGAGGCTCTACAGTAATAGGGAAATTTGGAACAGGAGAGAGCTTACAGAGAAATTTCAGTTTTGAACATGTTCATGCCTGAGTCTTAGACATATTAAGATGTCAGCTGGACATCTAGTTTGAGATGTCTAAAATCAATTGGAGATGAAAAACTGAAAGTCGGCAGAGATATATTTCCCAATATATTGGTAGCCACTTTGTTTTCACTTCCTGATTCTGCAAAAAAATCTTAAATGCTTCTGTACAGGCTCTGGTTTGTGTAGAGTATTTTCTTTATCAGTGACTTCATTTCCTAACTTGGGTTAAATGGCTTAGACATTTTAGCTAGCCTACTTTATTTAAAAAAAATTCAAATTGTTTAGTATTAGAATGTATTTGATAGGGACAGCTAAGTAGTGCAGTAGATAGAGCACTAGTCCTGGAGTCAGGAGGACCTGAGTTTAAATTGACCTCAGACACTTAATATTTAGTTTTGTGACCTTAAGCATGTCATTGCCTTGCAAAAAAAGATTATTGATAAGAACTTTGAAAAAATTGGAAAGCCATTTGGAAGAAATTGTTTAGATCATCATCTTATGACATATACTACAAGAAATTTGTTTGTGGCCCATATATTTAAGATCATAATGTATAAAATTAGAAGCAGATCAACTACCTTTCAAAGCTTGTGGAAAGATGTAAATAAAATGATTATTGTTGTTCAGCTGATTCTTTGTCAAGAAAACCCCTAATGGAGTCACAAAGATATTGGCATGGTTTGACATTTCATTTGACAAATGGGGAAACTGAGGCAAATAGGGTTAATAGACTTGATCAGGGTCACGGAAGTAGTGAGTATGCGAGTCCAGGTTTGAACTTAGAGGATGAGTCTTCTTTTCTGTAGGCCTAGCACATTATCCTCTGCACTATCTAGCAGTCCATAATAATTGCTTACCTTTTTTTTTTAGGTTTTTTTTTGCAAGGCAAATGGGGTTAAGTGGCTTGTCCAAGGCCACACAGCTAGGTAATTATTAAGTGTCTGAGACCAGATTTGAACCCAGGTACTCCTGACTCCAGGGCTGGTGCTTTATCCACTATGCCACCTAGCCACCCCAATTGCTTACCTTTAAAATACTTTCTAAAGTTTAAAGGGAACTCTGCAACAATAACCTCTTGTGTAAACCTGCTATTTGAAGCCATGGAAATATCAAATGAAAAGGGAAATCAAGATTTGATCTTAATGATGTAGAAAATTATGAAGGTAGCAGAAACAAAATCTGTTAAGTGAGTGGGGTTCCTGTTCTTGAGATCCTTGCCTCCCTTTGTACACTATTGTTTGTATCTTATCCCTGTTTACCTTTTCATTTAACCAGTGTTGAACTTTGAGATACGACACCTTGGGACAGGAGGGACCAGTACATAGCTTGCCATTGGAAGCTAAGACCACTCCCCAAGTACCACCCTCTCTGTCCAGTCTACCATAGAGGGGCATATATCAGGAAGGGCTGCCTTCTTTGAGCTCTCTTGCTTCTTTGGTCTCCCATTCAGAAGGATGGGTGTTTCTCTAATTCTTTCTTAATCCACGTGGAGCACTGTGGACCAAGCCTCATAGCTTCCTGAGTTTTTCTCTCTTTATATTTCTATCTCCCTCTATTTCTCTTTGTTACTTGGATTTTACCTACCTTTTCCTCAGGGTGCTTACAGCTTTTTTTTTTTTTTTTTAGGTTTTTTTGCAAGGCAAATGGGGTTAAGTGGCTTGCCCAAGGCCACACAGCTAGGTAATTATTAAGTGTCTGAGACTGGATTTGAACCCAGGTACTCCTGACTCCAGGGCTGGTGCTTTATCCACTACTCCACCTAGCCGCCCCTACAGCTTTTCTTATTAATTTGGGTCTGTGTACCTTGTAACAATATTTTGCCATTATAAAATCTTGAGCAGTTTTAACCTAAGATTTGACCTACAGAATTTTTTAGATAAGCTTTGGTATACAGCACCTGGTAAGATCAAAAGCCATTCTCCAGGAGAGAAGCACTCAAAGGATAGAAACCTTTTTCAAAAGCTGTAGACTCTTAATCATGTGAAGTCATGGTACAGGTCACTACTAATCAGTCTTGAAATGACCTGTATCCTGCAATGCAAAAACAATAGTGTGGGGGTGGTAGTGGTGGTGGCAGACAGTGATCTCTGCCTTAGGAGGCTGGAGGGCAAATCTGCTGACAGGTTTGATGTTTTATGGATGGACCTGGGATTTCTTGTGTTGGCCAATCCCACTTTGAACTTAATCCCATGCCTCTTATGTACTTTTTATTGGAAATGTTGCTGGGCCCCTGAGATGAGAATTCCACAACTCATTTCCTGAGGCAGATCCTGAACATCTCCCTTCCCTTTCCCCAGTTCTTCTGCACTCCTCCATCTACTCTTCCAGGCCAAGTATTCATTAATTCATTCAGCAAACATACTGTTAAACTGTCCAAAAAGTTATATGTATGGTGAGAAACCAGAAAAGTTTTGAGGTTAAAAGAGAAAGTGGACTGTGGGCTCATGGAGCTCATCTAATGGGGATATTCGACTTGCCAGGATTACCCGGAATTGCAGTTCCTCAGCCTTCAGGCTGATGCCGATCTGGGGAAGGCAGTCTGCTTCATTTGATTCGTGTGCTCAGGAGTATGTCACTCTCTAGGTCTCTGTTTGCTTACCTGTAAAATGAGGCCTATGCCTGCCTGTTGGGAAGAGTCTGTTTTGGTTTTGGTCTCCACTTTACAGTGTGAGACTCCTTAGCTGTAGGGCTCAAGTCATTTTTTTGGTTTTGTTTTTTGTCAGCCTCTTAGGTGTTAGCTTACAATAAGCAGTTAACAAAGATTCCTTTAATGGAATCTGGGAAAATGAGTGTGTCTCTCTGGGAGCCCGGATGGAATGGCCAGGCCTCCCAGTAATTGGATGGCCTGTAACTGACCCACCTCATGGAGGGATATTCCTATGTCCTAGTACTGCCCCTGGAGCCAAGGTTCTGGTGAACCAGATGGGGCAGCCCCGGCTCCTTTGCTGAGGAGCCTGCTTGGTCTCTTCTGTGGCAGCTGGTGTTTATCAGCTGGCCTGGCTCTTGGCCAGATTTCATCTTTTACCCATTTACTGGAAACCCAAACCTTGTCCTTTAGCTGCCAGGCGAGGGAGAGATTTATCCTTCCTAATTCGAAGACCTAATCTTTGATAGAAACAAGTTCCTGTCAAAGACCCTGAGCTCACTTTGTTCAGGATTGTTCATGTAGGTCTGAAGATCAGCATGTCTGCTCTGTGGGGTAATAGGAAGAAACTAGGTACCCAGTCATTTGCTTAGCTAGATATATATATGTGATATAGTTTCCTACAGAATATTTATTTTTAGTTTTTACAAGGCAATGGGGTTAAGTGGCTTGCCCAAGGCCACATAGCTAGGTAATTATTAAGTGTCTGAGGCTGAGATTTGAACTCGGTTACTCCTGATTCGGAAGACCAGTGCTGTATCCACTGCCAACTAGCCACCCCTCAGAATACACTTTCAAGAGTTAGGAACTTTTCTTTTGTCTTTGTATCTTGAGGGCCTGCCAGAGTGACTTGCCCATGGTATTGTTTGCCTGAATATGGAATTGAATTGAACTTTACCAGCCCCTTTTGAGTCTTAACTTTGCTTTGGAAGAAATTATAAATGATCAAATTTAAGGTTCTCTGTAAATCAAGGGTTTTTGTTGAAGACCCAGGATGATGTCATTTTTCTTCTCTTAGGAATAGTCAGATGTATTAGCCAGCAAGATGCTTGTTTTGTTTTCTTTCATGTTTATTTCATTGTATTATTTCAGGGGACCTATTTCATTATTTTCTAGAAGTTGGGAAGAGTGAGAAAGATTTGCCTTTTAAAATGGATAAACTCTTGAAATATTTGTTCTTGCTTTTTGACCTAAAAGTTTACATCATTCATAGGATCTTCTAACCTTTTTTCTCAGTTTTTCCTGGGTGCTAATGGTTTTTTAAGTGATTTCTTTTAAATAGTTAAGTGATGATGAAACTTCACTTTTTTCAGCTTTGAAAGCATGCAGAGACTCTGTGACAAGTACAATCGAGCCATTGATAGCATTCATCAACTGGTGAGTGTTGACTTTTGTTATGCTTTCTCTCCTAGTTTTGTGCTAGTTGGGGGTTTCAAGTTTACCTACTTTGAAATTCCTTTCTAATCTGCCCTCTGCTTCAGGTCCTCATTTTTATTCAGTCACCATCAAAATGGTGATACTGACTATACTCTTCTCTTAAACTCATTTTGGGAAGAATTAAATTGCTCTCCCTATTTTTGAGTAAAATTTAGCTACCTGTCTTTAGCTCTAGTATCTGGAATAACTAAGCTAATTTGCCTGAATAAGAAATTAATCTTAATCTAGTTTGCAAACTATTTGTTCATCAGTATTATTAAAGATCTCTTAAGTGTATAGGGGAAGCCAGTACTTTTAATTTAGGAATCACTAGTGTCGTAATTTGAATATAGAGGAATTGAGAATCTTTAGAATTAATTTCACTTTCAATGTTTTCAAAGGACCTTTCTCACCCTTAGAATATAGGTAACATATAGTCTGTATTGTACATATGATTAAACTGAGACTTATAGAGGTGAAATCAATACATGTGGATCCTCCTAATTAATGTTATAACTGGACTTTGTAACCACACTCCTAACTCCACCCCCTTGAAAATGCTAAGGAAAACTATTTTCTTACCTTGATTCCTTGTAAATTGTTTTAGGTATTGTTTATATTTGAGGCATCTTTCTGAACTAAATTTGATTATTTGCATAGCAAATTATTTAAATACATGGAATAGGAAGAACCCTAGAGACACTGATTTCTGAACTAAGATCTTATAAGCAAGTCACTTAATTCTTCATCTGTTAACTAGGAAATAAGATTTTCTTTTTGTTTTTTTGCAAGGCATTGGGTTTGAGGTCACACAGCTAAGTATTAAGTGAGGTCAAATTTGGACTCTGGTCTTCCTGACTCCAAGACCAGCACTCTAGAAATCCACCATGCCGCCTAATTGCCTTGGAACAGGATTTTTAAAATGCTTTTTTTGAGGCACGAATTTTTAAGTTAGAAAATTAGATCTGAAATGGGGCAGGGGACAAATAGAGTATATAAAAAAAGCTATTTCTATAGATAAATTTTTTCTACTGTTTTATCAGCCTTTTGAAAAACCTGTAATTTCAAGAGATTCCTATAAATAAAATTTAAACTACTCTGAAACTTTGAATGACAGTGAAAGAGCAAGTCATTGCAAAAACATAGACCTTTCTAAGAGATGGGGGGGGGGGATATCAAAAATGGAAAGGTCAATAAAGGCCTGGGCTGTGAAGGATTTTGAACTTGGGGATGATAGGGAGATGCTACATACAGTATAGTTAGTAAGGAGCTGACATGAGAAATCTCAATAACAACTGGTTGGAGATTGCTTTGGAGGAGAGAAAAAGGAAGAACAATTTACAGGACTTTCACTGAGAAATAGCAGAGATCTGAAGTATTGTTGGTGGCTGTGTGAGTTCAGAGAAGGGGTAAAATAAGAGATACTTGAAAGAGGTGTTGAATTTGTAAAGTGAATAGTTGATTTTGGGATAGAGGCGCTTAACACTATCTTCTTGGGAAGAGATGGGGGTAAGAAAGGTAATTAATCTAATTTGGTGCTTGATCTGTGAATCTTAGGAATCTTAATGCTTTGAGGTGGTAATTGAATTCATGGAACTGTATCAAATTATTAATGAAGAAGGACAAGAGAAGAGGCACCACAATTGAGATTTGGAGGAGACAGCTTCCTAGATTGTACCTAGATTGTACTAATTTTATCAATATAAAATATTTGACATATAACTGGTAGTTACAGATTAGGTGAATTTTTTTAAGTTGGTAATGAGAATCAGTTAGAAAAATAGATCTGAAATGGGACAATATCTTTGAAAGACATTCCAAAGCATGCCGTTTGGTAGTATACTGGCAAAAAATTCACGATCATTGTTATTTCTCATGAATGGCCAATAGGATTTTATCCTTAAGAAAGCTAAAATAAGAATTAATTAACTGCTCTATTTAGAGTTAATGTGCAATGGAAAAATAGTGATTTTGAGGTTCAATCTTGCTTTGTTTTCAGATTGTTATTAGGTATGTAGTTCCTCTTTTCATGGTCTCATTTTCCCTTTTTTGTAAGACTACAGAGTCTCTAAAACCCCTTAGCCCTAATTCTTATCAAATTTTTTTTTTGTAGTAGGAAAAATATGGCACATTGGAGAGTGCTGCATTAGGAGTCAGTTATGTGGGTGTTTACATTGTTGCCATTGCTCTGGAGGACCTTGATTGGATATATTATCATACTTAACCTCAGTTCCTTGTCTTTAAAATAAGTGTGGGTTGCGCTTCAAGGCCTCCAAGGTCTCGTCCTTGGGTAGTTGAGGGCCAGTGCATAGAGGGATTCTGTAACTCATAAATTGTTAAGTAATTGGGGCTTTTTGAAGGATTTAAAACCATTTCTGACTGATTCTGCTGTCGGATGTTGGGGCTGGTTATCTGTACAATTCAAAATTGAGAGAGCATCTTTTCCCATATTCCATTCTATTTAAGTATACAAGTTCTTTAAAAAAAAAAAAGACTTGAATGTGAATTATTACTTGATGATTTGCCCCTATTTTTTGTCATTTTTTTTTTGTCATTTCTTTTCCCTCCCAATTCCTTTTAGTGGAAAGGAACAACCCAGCCCATGAAACTGAACACTCGGCCATCCAATGGGCTTCTTCGCCATATTTTACAGCAAGTATATAACCACTCTGTCACAGATCCAGAGAAACTCAACAACTATGAGCCCTTTTCTCCAGAGGTGTATGGAGAAACCTCATTCGACTTAGTTGCCCAAATGATTGATGAGATTAAAATGACAGAGGATGATTTGTTTGTTGATTTGGGCAGTGGTAAGTATGAATGAATGAATGAATGAATGAATGAATGAATGAATGAATCAATGAATCAATGAATGAAAGGGGCAGTTTTTGGTTGGTAGTATGTAGTTTATACCCCATTGGGCTAGAAAACTTTGGACACCTAAGCTGTCAAGAGAATCATAGAGTTCTAAGGGACCCTGGAAATCTTGTATTCCATTCTCTTCATTTTGTATGTATGTATAATATAATATATAAAATGCCTTAAATGTATGTATAATTTATATATGCTTTAAAAAAATTTAGATTCCAAGTCACATGCAACTGCCACATAAGCCTGATCCTGGAAGGGGAAGAGAGGGAAGATGATGAAATCATCATCCCTTCATTTGACTTCTGGATTTGTTTCTATAGAATTAATTATTCAGAGTTCTGGGGCAGCTAGGTGGCACAGTGGATAGAGCACCGGCCCTGGAGTCAGGAGTACCTGAGTTCAAATATAGTGATATGCAGAGGCTTATTTCAAAAAAGAATTTGGCTTATAAGCTTAAGAAGAAAGTTGGCATGAATTCTTTTAGAATATTCCTAAGTCTTAATTCAGATGAGATGTTTGAGGAGCAGCCAACTATTGCCTTTGACCCAACAACTTTTTTTTTAAATGAACCAATAACAAGTGGGTTGTAAAACCTCAATAACCTTGCTTATTGAAGCCATTAGGAAATATTTCAGCTTTCTGATATGTTTTGATCTCATGCATGATGGTTCTTCCCCCTCCCGCCTTTAAAATCTCTCCCTAATCTGAATTCATTTCAAATCTGATTCTGATTCAATAGCTTGAAAGTCACCTTCAAGTCAAGTATTCTGACATTTTTTAGATTTTTTTCAAGGCAATGGGGTTAAGTGGCTTGCTCAAGGCCACACGGCTAGGTAATTATTAAGTGTCTGAGGTCGGATTTGAACCCAGGTACTCCTGACTCCAAGGCCAGTGCTCTATTCACTGTGCTACCTAGCCACCGCCCCACTGTTTTTCTTAATTTCACCTTCCTTCTAGTGTGCCATTCCGTATAATAAAGAATTTTGAAAGGAAGAAAATATCCAGCAAAGTCAACATTAAAAAAATTTTCAATCAGAAAAGTTGTATGCAGTATATGACAGTCATGGTCACCAGTTTCTTTAAAAGGAGGAAAAAGTCTTCTTTGGAGTCATTTCAATTTCTTTTTTTCTTTTTTTTTTCTTTATTGCAAGGCAGTGGGGTTAAGTGACTTGCCCAAGGCCACACAGCTTGGTAATTATTAAATGTCTGAGGTCGGATTTGAACTTAGGTACTCCTGACTCTAGGGCCTGTGCTCTATCTACTGTGCCACCTAGATGCCCTCATTTGAATTTCTTAACATTCAGTTTTTATTATGCCATTGTTCTTTCTATGTATTTTGTCATTGTCGTTTATAATTTTTTTCTGTCTTTATTTACATAATTCTGCTTTAGTTCATGAAAAAGTTATGCTTTTTGTTTTCATCATTCATTGTTTCTTTCTTCCAGCACAGTAATTTTCCATTCCATCAGCATTTACATTTTTTTATTTATCCTTGCTACCACAAAAAGAACAGCATAAAATTTAGATTCTTTGATTTTTACATTGCCTGAATTTTCACCCTGGATATATTCTCCCCTTTCTCCTTTTTTGAGAGCTATTCCTTGTCAGACTTAATCCAACTAAACCCAAGAAGTTGCCCATTACTTCATTTATCATTACTTATTCTCCTTTCATCCCTAGCATTTTCTTGTTTTCTAATTCTTTGCTGCCTTGACATGGGCTGCTGTGGACATCTTGAGTGTGTCGTGCCCCCCCCTGCCACGCCCACGCGGCCCCCCCCCCCCCCCCCCCCCCGTGTCTTTGGGATGTTATCCCAGCAGTGGAATTTCTGGGTATGGATGCTTCAGTCCCTCTTTGTTACACACTCACAAATGCTTATGCTTCCTCCTTGTTTGAACTGGCATAGCTTCACTGGGTTTTTCCCCCAACCCTGTCATCCCATCTTTTGTCATCTTTACCACTGCAATTTCTTGGTTGTGAGGTGTGAATCCTTGGGGCTATTTTGATCTAAGGTCTTACTAGTAAATTTGGAGGGCATTTTCATGTAAAATGTTAATTGTTCATTCTTGTCCTTTGACTGGCTTTTGGTGTTAAGCATTTCTCTCAGTTGTCTATGACCCAGTTGTTCATCTTTGTGGACTCTACCTTGTCATCCAGTTTATTAGTAAGCCTTCCCTGCTTTGTTTTCTCTCTAGTTTAATGGTACTTCCAGAGGTTTTAATCTCCCAAAGCAGTTTGGCATGTATTTTTGCAGTTGACTGTCTTAGGAGATAACCTTCTGAGGTTATATATATATATTCATGTCTTCATACTGTTTTTTGAATTATATTTTCAAAGAATCTTCCCCGCCCTCAGTTGATTACTTCTTCTATTTGTTCTAATGCTTTTCAATATTATGAAATAAAAATTGTCTCTCTTCCCTGTTGAATAATTCACATTTTGCACATTTTTTCTTTCTTTTTTTAATGGTATGATATTTCATGGTCTGGTTGCGTATCCATTTGAACTGTAATATGGATCATGGACTAAACTGTGGGTCCAAGCTTCATCTCTGCCTGACCCATTTCTAGCTCCCAATGAGAAGCTCTTGTCAAACAGGGAATTGTTCTCAAACAGATTTGATAGTTTGAGGTTTAACTGACTCTGAGTTCCTGAGGACAGTTTTTCTGTTCCTTTTTTATTTCTCCCTGTTCCCTTGGACTAATGGTTTTGTTGATTTCTGAAAGGGCTATTCCTGCCTTTTCCATTATTTCTCTTGAGGGCCTAGAACTGGATTAATTCAAATGAAATTTACTTTATCTAGCTCTGGTGTATACACTTACTATTTTGGTGTAGCACTAAATCTGTGAATAAACTTGGGTATCATTGTTTTTATTATTTTGGCTGAACCTAGTCATGATGATGAACATTTCTTCGAGTTAAGTTATTCTTTATATTTAAAGAGTATTTTGAATCTGGGGTTTACTACCTGATATTTTATGCATTTTGAAATCAGTTGAAATATAGCCTTAGTAGTCATTAGATTCCTTTACCACTTAAAATGTCTGCTAATGTCTTTTCAGCTTTCACAGGGTTTCATGTTGATCACAAAGGTTCTTTGATTGCTCTTCCCTCTCTGATAAGCTGTAGGAATTGTGGGGGGGGGGGGTCTCCTGAAATCCCAGTGAATTTTCTCTTATTTATACAGTTTAATTTTGTCTTATAAATTTTTCTCTTTTCAAAGGAGTGGGGCAGGTTGTTTTGCAAGTGGCTGCAGCCACAAACTGTAAACATCATTATGGTGTGGAAAAAGCAGACATCCCGGCAAAGTATGCTGAGGTGAGGAAAATTCCTTCTGTACTGTAAATCTGTGATGGGGCTTCTTGTTTTGTTTTTGGACTGATACAGGATTTTGTTTTACCCAAATCACATCTGCTTGTCATCAGATCAGAATTATCCTGAGTCTTATTCATAATGCAAGCTCTTCAATTTCTGAAATTCTCAGGGAGCTAGATGGCTCAGTGGCTAGAGCCCTAGGCATGATGAAGCTGAGTTCAGGTCTGGATTCAGACACCAACTCCTGAGTGACTTTGGGGCAAGTGACTCAACCTCTGTATCCTAGGAGGCATTTAGGTGACTAGAGATTGGGTTGGAGTCAGTCAGCAATGCCCAAATAAAGATTCATGCTTCAGGAGTAGGAGTCTGGTCGCCTCACTCAATCCACTGGATGAGATGGCATACCACTGGTGTTTTTGCCAAGAAAATTCCATGGACTGTTTGGTCCATGAGGGTCATGATGTATTAGACACAACTGAACAATATTGCCTTTTTCAAAAATTGTTTTCATTTCTCCCTCTCTTTTATATGCTTTTGTTTTGAGGGACTTGGATTTATTAGCATTGTTAATAGTACATTTATCAATTTAAGTCATAGATTTCTTGAATTTGACTGTACTCTAAGCACTCAGCTGTAAAATGCTTGTGACTGCCTCCTTGTATAAAAAGAAAAAAGATTCCCATTCTTTTGTTTAAGAACTCTTCTGAAAAAGTGTATTGGGAAAGCCTTACCTCTGTAAGGCACATGATTTGTTGATAGTGAGATCAGGGACTAGAGATAAAATCTGGGTTCACTTGTTCGGATTGTGAAATCATGGATTTGAACCTTAAAACAAAAGAACCTGCCTAGCAGTCTTTTATCACTCAGTGAACAAGTATTGCTAATCCTTGGGCCCAGGTGATTGCGGCACAGAGAGAAAGCCCTACTTTGGAGATGGAGGGGATCTGGTGGGGGAATGTCTTGAGTATGATAGTCATCCGTGTAGTGCTTGAACCAAGACTTGAAGGGAAGCAGGGTTTCTAAGAAACAACAGTGTAGAGAGAGAGAGGGAGAGAGGAGACAGGAGGAATTAGCAAGAAAGATGTCTGGGTGCCATCCTGGTGGTTGAAGGGGTAAGAGAAACTACAGCCGGCTTTCAATGCCAGTTGATTGAGTTGAGCAAGAGGAACGAGTCAGGGACAACTTCTAGCTTGTAAATCTAATAGAAGAGCCTTGGTAGAACTGGTTATTGGAGAAAGTATCCTAGAGAAGAAGGGGCTGTCCTCAGTGTTCTTGCTCTAAGCAGAGAGATTAGTAAAATCCAAGTAGAAGTTTCAGATCTGACAATGAAGAGATGGTTGAGATGACTGGATAGGAAGGCTTCTGGAGACAGTCTGGTAGGTGCTGGGGGCATCAACTTGGAAGCAAAGTAGTAGAGGCTGCGAGGGGCTTAGTTCGCTTAGTCCTCTGCATAGAGAGATGAAATGTGTTGTGGGAGGAAGAGTTTCTTATGATACTGTCTTTATTGGCAGGGTCTTGAACATGCTTTGTGAAGAGAACTTTAGGATTGGAGGGTTTGAAATATTTGGTGGGGGGGGAGTGGAAGTGTTGGAGAATTTTTCTCCAAGTTTGGGTTTCTGGTTTCTTTTTAGGAATTGGTCATAATAGAGATTTTGCTACTTGAGTATTTTTTTTAACCTTTTTGTCATTTTGTTCAATAATTCTAAGCCTTTAAAATTTGAAAGAATCAATCTTAGTCTAATCCTTTTTAATAAGGAGGGAAAGACGAATCCTTTTTTTTTTTAATAAAAAATGCAAATTTTAAAAAATATTGATTGGAGTTGTTTCCTGGAAATGCAGTGTTTTATATTGAACTATTTCCTTTTTTTCTCCTTTTAGACAATGGATAGAGAATTCAGAAAATGGATGAAATGGTATGGGAAGAAGCATGCAGAATACACAGTAAGTTACTATACTGATTTGGATAATGTATGTCTTTTTTTGGGAGGGGGAGAGGTTTCCAGGGGCAGGGGAGACAATAAACTTTAAATTCTTATTCCATTTTTTCGAGGGGGTTATAAATTAAAATATTAAATTTTATTTTTAAAATATAATTTTATTGATGACTTGTTTTTACATTTCTTAGTCACTTGTTCAGTAAGCATTTATTAAGTACCTACTTTTTACCAGGCAGTGTCTAAGCATTGGGGCTGTAAACAAAGACAAAGGGCCAAGGCCCTGCCCTGGATGAGTTCACAGGCTAACTGAGGAAGTTAATATTTACAAACAAGCTTAGTACAAGATACACAGGAAGTAATTAGTGGGGGGAAGACACTAGAATTAAAAGGGACTGGGAAAGTCTTCCCAGAGATTAAAACATGAAGGAAGTAGAGAATAGAGAGCGTGCCAGTTGACCAGTAGCCAAAGGAAATGTCCGGAATTGAGAGAACATGGGAGTAGTGGTAGTGGCTAAAGGTTAGGAAGGGCTTCGAATGCAAACTTTTTGTATTTGATCCTCCAGGGAAGCCCCTGGAGTTTATTGAGTAGGGAAATGACATAGTCCAGCATTTTGGGAAAATTAGTTTGGCAGCTGAATGGAGGATGGCCTGGTGTAGGGAGAGGCCTGGGTGCAGAGCCACCTGCCCTAGGGTGTAGTAGTGCTGGAGGACGTCAGGGCAAAGGGTAAAATTGACAATTTGGATGTGGGTGGGGGAAGGGGAAGATAACTTGAACTAGGACTGTGAGCCTGGGAATCCACCTGTACAGAAATAAGGAGCTTTGGAATAGGGTAAGAGTTTGGGTGAAAGTTAATGTGTTTTGGACATGTTTGACTTTAAAATGTCTACTAGATATACCTTTTGTGATGTCTGAAAGATAGTTGAAGGGAGATTGGAGCCTGACTGGAGGTCCCAGGCATCTGAATAGATTGATCTGAGAGTCATCAGATAGAGATAATAATTAAGTCCATGGTTCTGCTGAAATCTCTAAGCAGTATATATAGAGAGAATAAAGGAGGGGATGGATAGTCTGTTCGAGAGAAGATCCTGCAAATTAGTCTCAGTTGCTCTGAGACACCTCTCAGGCTTCAGAGAGGCCAAGATCAATAAAGAATGAATTTGGCAATGAGGATGGCACTGGTAACTTTTTTTTTGTTTTTGCAAGGCACATGGGGTTAAGTGGCTTGCCCAAGGTCACACAGCTAGGTAATTATTAAGTGTTTGAGGCCGTATTTGAACTCAGGTACTCTTGACTCCAAGGCCGGTGCTCTATCCCCACTGCACCACTTAGCCGCCCCTATCACTGGTAACTTTTGATAGTAGTTTCAGTGAAATGATGAAGTCAGATTATTGGTACTGAAGAGAGTAAGAGGGGGAGCATAAGTGACATCAATTACATATGCTTTTCTCAAAGAGTCTTGCCAGAAGGGTTAGAAGATATAAAAGACAAAAGGGAGGATGAAGTGAGTTTTTGAGCATTTTTGGGATGGAGCCAGTAACTAGAGAATGAGCAAAAAGATGTAGGGATGACAAGAGGGAACAATCTTATCGATGAGATAGAATTGGAATTACTTATTTTTTATTTGTTTTTGATTTAACTTTTATTTTTTTCCAATTACATGTAAAGTTAGTTTTCAAACATTCATCTTTGTGTAAGCTTTTGAGTTCCCATGAAATTGCTTGTGTAGGTAGAGTGGTTAGCTTTGGTAAAGAATACAACCATTCTATATTAGAAAGGATTGAAAGATGATAGTGGCAGAAGGCATGGCATGTAAGATTGAGAAGATTAGGGTAGGACAGTGAGGAAGGATGACAAGATTTAGAAGAGCCTAATAAAAATCAACACCTTAAGGTGTTTCCCTCTCAGAAAGAAGAGGGAATGCATGTTTTATTTACATGAACCATAGCGGTAATGAGTTTTCAATGACACTTTTCCCAAGTCCAGGGAATTCTGTACAGTTGGTCTCTCTGCCTTACAGACCCAAATCTAGTCTTCATCCATATCTGTCCTTAAGTCCCTTGACCTCCTCACTTCTCTCCTTTCCCACCCTCTCGTAGATCAGTTCAACTCTACAATGTATAGTCTTAGGTAGTGGGCAGGTTAAGGAGCTGATTGGTGTGGGTCTTTTGAAGAAAAGGCATTATGTTATAGGATCCATGCATTTGAAAGTTTTGAGAAAGTGGAGGTATAGGAGAGTGTTCTACCAGAGGTCTGCAGATGGTGATTCATGAGGATTTTGATTGTGTGTAAGATGTGAATTCTGTGGATTTCCTAGAAGTATAGTTCTTGGAAGAAGAGTGATGGAAACAGAGAACTTTGAAGTATAAATGGAATGCAAGAAGTATTTTGGTGAAGTGAAGGGATTAAGAGAAGGTGCAGCCAATATTATTAGAAAGACTGGCCAAGGCCAGTGTGAAGCTTGGTCTTAGTAATTTCCCTCTGTGTCTCACTCCAATTCCCCTTTTAAAGAATTTTAAAGGGAAGGAAAACCCCCTAAAATAATCCGTTATTGAAATAAAAACATACTTGTTCCCCAAAGAAAACCATGATGATTTCATTTGTTGAAGTGTCCTATGGGGTTTGCTTTTACTTTTTTTTTTTTTTTTTTAGGTTTTTGCATGGCAAATGGGGTTAAGTAGCTTGCCCAAGGCCACACAGCTAGGTAGGTAATTATTAAGTGTCTGAGGCCGTGTTAGAACCCAGGTACTCCTGACTCCAGGGCTGGTGCTTTATCCACTGTTCTACCTAGCCGCCCCTGCTTTTACTTTTTTTAAAGGCATAGGTAGATGAGCCACCAGGGACCTGACAACTACCACAGAGAATACAGGCGTCCAGATAGTGACCGAGCTCCTCTCTATCAGGGTCTCCTGTTCTTCCTGAAGTGTCCACCCAGTAGTTAGCATGGCTTAGGCAGTGCTTCGGACAGAGAAACAAGCTTCCTTGAGATCTGTCTCCACTTGCTGCCCGTGCACAGTGGGGAGTGCCATCTGGAGTCCAGAGGACCCCAGTTTAAATCTGGCCTCCAGCATCTACCAGCCAAGTGGCCCTGACCAAGTCACTGAGCCCTCTTTGCTCCAGTTTCCTCATCTACAAAATTACCTGGAGAAGGAAATGAAATGGGGTCTTGGAGAGTCTCCATAGCAATTTCTTTGAATCGTGCTCCCCCTGCTGGCTGGCCACAGTGTCCAACAAGAGGCTTGGGGCTCTCCACTCCTGCTGAGTAGCCTCAAGGAGCTTGTGAGCCCCAGGGGTCTTACCTTGGGGAAATGGTTTGAATGTGATCCTGCTGATTTGTGTGGCTGATGTACAATCCAACTGACTAAGGCTGCAGCAGGCATGACACGGATGCTATAAAGGACCTGGAGTATCCAGAGGCTCCAGGGGTTCTTTGTGTGGTTCTCAGCTCCTCAGAACCAGGATCTGTGATAGGGTCCTGTGGACCCAGGATCAGCTTCTACTCTCTGGGGGACTGGACAAGTTGATTCATTTTGTTTTAACCCTCAGGTCAGAACCAGACTCTTGTTTCTCTCCTCCTGGCCCCCTCACATGAGGTTTTCTCCTCAGAAGAACTGCAGTGGTTCCCATTGCCTTCTTCAGTGGATTGAAGCAGACAGAGAAGCCAGTTAGTGTCTAGCCTGTTGTGGCCACTGAAGCCAAGTTGCCTTCCATGGACTTGATTACCTGCAAACTTTATCATTGAATTCCTTATTGAACTTGTGGACATTAGCATTACATTTTGTTAAGACTCCCATTTCCCTCTGAAGGATTTGATAATCCAATATGCATGCTTGATGCAGACCTAGTTTCCATTGTACATGTTCTGCCTTTTTCTTTTCAATGGGTACCTTTTTAGAACTACTTAAATATAGGAGGAAAAAGAAGGGGGTGGATCCTGGCATTCTCCACATGCCTGGGGAGAGTTTGAGCTGGGGACTGTTTGAGTGTAAGTAATTACAGCCTTTCTTTGGGAATTCATGCCCATATTCAGCTACCAAAGCCAATCTAAAATTTGTACATTGCCATTTTTACAGACAGATGGTATTTCATCATCTCTCAGCTGTAACTTTCCTCTTGGGATTCACATTGTTTCTAGGGCAACTCTCTGGTAACCCACTTAGATGGGATATTTTTTAGGATGTTTATTGGAAGCACTCGCTATATGCCACGTTCGTTTCCCGACTACATAGCAACTGAGTAGTTTCTAAGCCTGCCAAAATCTGGAGCTTTGTATAGCCTTATATTGAGAATGTAAATAAATCTGATCAGTGGATCAATAAACATTCAATAAATATACCTGCTATTGACAGAACCTGTGTTAGGTATACACAAGTGGGAAAAGGAAATGGAAGTCAAATAGGAAGACATGGAAAGAAAGCTATACAATATAAACAGAAAATAATTAGCAGAAAGGGACATTAGAATTAGGATGGGACAGTTTGGAGAAAATGTGGATGATGGGTTGTAGATTCAGTTGAGTCTGATCCTTTTTGAATGCTGTTTAGGCTTTTCTTAGCAATTGTACTGGAGTGGTTTGTCATTTCCTTGTGTTCGTTTTACAGATGAGGATACTGAGGACTTGCCCAGGCTAACACAGTTAGTAAGTGTGTGAGGACAGATTGGAACTCAGAGTGATGAATCTTCCCTACTCCAGGCCTTGCAGTGGTCCATGGCTCCACCAGCTTCAACATGTGTTATGGACAATAGCCTGTCATCATTCTTTGAGGGTGGAAGGATTGAAGGAGGGTTTTCTGAGGATTGAGGAGACTTGGGCATGTGTGTAGGGAATGATGTTGGAAGAGATCCTGTGGATTACTTCCAACAAGTAGAAAAGTGGTGTGGTCACCCTATCTTGTGAGACAGGAATGAAGGCACTGTAGTGAAAGGAGGGAATGACCACAGGTTGTTTTTTTTTCCCCCCTAAAATTATAAGAAAATGGGGAGGAGGTTTGAGGAAAGTTGAGGAGGTTTGGAAGTAGGACTGTGGAGAGTAGGTTGATGAGGGAAGTCCAGTAGGACTGCCTGGTGCCAGGAAAGACCAGTGGAAGTTGGAGAACATGAGTTTGCCGTGGATCCCATCAGAAGAGGTGGGTCATTTCTCCACCTTTGTTCAGGAGCACAAATGAAGGTTTTACGGTAATAAATGGTGGGAGCCATCCAAGGCCCAGAATTAGCTGAGTGTACTGGGAGTGGGGGGTTCAAGAGGGGTCAGTGTGGAGTCAGAATATTTCACCCAGAAGTCAATGAAGACATGAAGAGAATGGCCTGGGATGGCCTGAGAGAATTGAGAGGGCAGATAACCTCTCTCTCTCTAATCCCATTCCCCCCCCCTTGTGGCACATTCATTACCACCTCCCAACCTTCTGGTGGTTTTGTTTGAAAGGAAGAAAAGGGCAGGACTTTGGAGTCTTTTTATTTTTTTATTTTTTTGCAAGGCATTGGGGTTAAGTGGCTTGTCCAAGGCCACACAGGTAGGTGATTATTAAGTGTCTGAGATCGGATTAGAACTCAGGTACTCCTGACTCCAAGGCCGGTGCTCTATCCACTGCACCACCTAGCCACCCACTAAGATCCCTTCTTTGAGTGCAGCAGAAACACCTTTCTTTGGGCTCCCCTCTGACCCAGTCTCCTGTCTGATGTGAGAGGGAAGGCTGCCTCACACAGTTAACAACCAGTGACAGGGGGCAGCCCCAGTTCTGGAACTGGCAAACCCTGTGTTCCTAGGGACGTCCCCTGGTCTCTGTTTGTGAAATTGCTATAAGAACATGTCCTTCCATGGTTGTTGTAGGGGTCAGCGCCTGGTAACCAACAGGTGCTAGATAAAGATGAACTCCTATTTTTCCATTGTAGCCCATGAAACGGAAAGAGAAAATGAGGAATGTTGGAAGGAATTTAGGAAAAATGAGACATTAATGCACTATTAGAGATCTTTTGTGTTGGTTTTTTTCTTTTTTTCAAGGCAAATGGGGTTAAGTGCTTTATCCACTGCGCCACCTAGCTGCCCCTGTTATAGATCTTTTGAAAGGATTCAACAAATCTGTATAACTATTTGGAACTATGCCCAAAGGGCTATAAAACCATGCTTACCCTTTGACCTAGCAAGGTCACTACCATATCCATATATGCATCTATCTACATATAGGTAACTGGAGATTGAGGGGGGGATGCTCATCAGTCAGAGAATGTCTGAACAAATTTTGGTATATGATGAATATGAATTGCTTTTCTGTTGGAAGAAATGATGCCAAGATGCCTTTAGTAAAAAACTTGCATAAGCAAATGGAATGAAAAATGATATTATATCAAATAATAGCAATATTGTTGGATGATCAGTTATGAATGGCTGCTTTTCTCAGCAATGCTTTGACCTATTTGACTCATTGTGTGGCCCTGGACAAGTCAGCTTTACCACTGCATTCCTTGATTTCCTCGTCTGTTTAAAAAAAAAAAACACTTTAGGATAATAAAAGGATATTCTCCAAGGTTTTTAGGAAGGTAAAAAGGAATGATACTATGAAGTGCTGTACAAACTGTCATATGAGTGTTGGTTTCTATTGCACACTGTGACTTGGTGGGGTGTATGACTCCCTTCTGGGAGGATTGGACAAAGGCTTGTAACAAATCCTGACATTTGTAGCTGTGAGGACCTGGGTCCTGATGATCCTCAAGAGTTTGTTTTCCAAAACATCCCCGAACTAGTTTTGCTAGGGAGACCAGTGTGACTTTTTGCTTGCTGTAAAAAATGGATGACAGAGTTTTGCTGATCAGTAACATGATTGGGCGACTAGGAAGTAGCTACAAAATGGAATACGTGCACATTGCATTGTTGAAGAGAGGAAAGCTGGGTTTTCAACTTTGGACTTTTTTGAGAGTTTCCTTTTCCCAACCTAGTACAGATTCTTCCCCAAATCTGGGACTTTACACTCAGCATACATTGACATCCAGTGTCTCTGCAGTCATCTTTTGGGATATCAGCAATCTGCTGGCGATTCCAGGACCCCCTTCAACAGTAAGGCTCTGCTGTTAGCAGCATGGCCATTTCTTACCAGTTGCTAGAATATTTTCTGCTTAACACTTAAGTATTTCCCGGTTGGGAGCACATAGGATGTGAGGTTCTCCTGGCAACTTTTTTTTGAATTCAGTTTTGGCGGGAAATGGGTGTTTTTGTGTGTGTGTGTTTGAAAAACCCTCCAAATATCCCCTGTGGCTTGGACAAGATGCCACATTTGGGAGACTTGGATTCTTGCCCCTAGTTATTTTTAAACTAAACAGGGCTCTAAAAATAACTGTACTTTGTCAAGCAGAACTGCCTTTTTTTTTTCTTTGAGCCAAGTATTCTGGGGTGTGTGTGTGTGTGTGTGTGTGTGTGTGTGTGTGTATTTAAAGCAACAACATACTGTCAAATAGCAAAAGGACTGCTCTCGTACTGTTACTGGAAAAGATCCAGGACAAAGCTGTCTTTGGATTTTTGTTGTCTTTTACTTTTACCCTACAATTATTTCCCCTTGAATATTTTATGATCCCAAGTGGAAAACCAACCAGCACAGTCATCACAGCTGTTAATGCAGACTTTTCCCAAATCTGTAGTCACTCTAGACAGCTTTTCAGTTCCTTTTTCCTAGAATTTCCCACAGCTGTCATTGGGCATCTTGTGCTGTTTTCTGTCTTCTTCTTTAGGTTTGAGGTTTCTCTTCTATGTAACCTCACATATGCATTCTCTCTCCACAAATATATTGATGTAGAAGAAATGTCTTTATCCTTTGCCTCTCATGAAACCCCTTTATTTATCTCAAAGGGAACGGGCATTTTTGTGAGTCTCTATAAATTCAAATGGCAGGATGTTTGAGCCATTTTAGCACTTCTGAGGAGCAATGTAGTATGGATTGTTGTTAAGTCATGGTGACACTGATCTCTTCTTCTTTTCACCAATTGCCCTGTAATAATTGGTTGTAGTTGGATATGAAGAAACAAGTTTTTCAAAGGAGAAAGATTGCTTCAGATCACTAATAAGAGTTACACAGACCATGCAGATTCACAGAGGATACAGAAGATGTAATTTATTAATATTGTAAAATCTGTGGAAAGACAGTCATGCTAATGTGCTGTTGGCAAAACTGGTAATGGGCTTAATTAACCATTGTGCAAAGCATTTGGAAGTGTCTGAGGCCAGATTTGAAGTCAGGCCAGTGGTCTATCCACTCTGCCACCTAGTTGCTCTAAATAACTCTTTATGGTTTGCTAAGCACTTTACAAATTTTTGTTTGGTTATTACAACAGATTCAGAAAATAGGTCCATTTATTTTATTTTATTTTTATTTTTATTTTTTTAGTTTTTTTGGCAAGGCAAATGGGGTTAAGTGGCTTGCCCAAGGCCACACAGCTAGGTAATTATTAAGTGTCTGAGACCAGACTTGAACCCAGGTACTCCTGACTCCAGGGCCGGTGCTTTATCCACTGCACCACCCAGCTTCCCCAGTTCATTTATTCTTGTTTGAAAGATTTATGAATCCAAAGGCTAGAGGGGGCTTGAGATTCGGCAAGGATCACACACCCACACATGTTGAAGGCTAGTTTCAAACTTCTGATGCCATGCTTTGTGCCTACTCACCATGCCATCCATCCACTTCAATTCAGAAATTCTGGGTGCTCATGAATGGTGGAGGGGAGGTAGTGTGAAGAAGGTGTATTTCACAGAGGTTTCTTAGATTTGATTCATGCCTTTTTTCTTTTCTGAGAATTTAAGCATGGTGCAATATATGCTTTGGAATACATGAATCTTTTTACCTAGGTCACAGTAGCATATATAATGTTATCTGTATAAATACACACATACACACACGCACACATACATGCTTTATATCCTTACTTTATGTGATTATCTCCATTTTCAGCCCTTGACTTGCAAATGATTTATTTCTCTTTATATGTTTATAGTAAAATATAAAAGTTGTTATAATTTCTCTGGTATCCTTCCTCTTCCTGTTCCTTCCAGAGTTTTGTCCTGAATAATAAGTAATATATAATATGTACATATATACAAATTTTTTAATAGAGGAAAAAGTCAACACACCTAAATCAATACATTGAAAATATCAAAAACGTGCATTGTGTCAATCCTTGTGGACCGTCCATCCCCATAAAAGAAAGGGATGGGGGTGGGTCATCTTCTCATAGTTTTTAATTTAAGTTATGCTTTATTTTTTTAATTTTTTTATTTTTAATTTTTTGCAAGGCAAACGGGGTTGCCCAAGGCCACACAGCTAGGTAATTATTAAGTGTCTTGACCGGATTTGAGCCCAGGTACTCCTGACTCCAGGTCCAGTGCTTTATCCACTATGCCACCTAGCCGCCCAAGTTATGCTTTATTTTTTAAGCTTTTTATAGGTTCACCTTTTTAAAAAAGTTGTTTTTCTGTTTGCAGTCAATATTGGTTTTCTTTTACAGTGCTAACTTCATTCTTCTCAGTTCTTATGTACCTTTCTATACTTCTTTTATCTACATTTCTTACCTTACCATCAATATTCCTTTATATTTCTTTTGTCTTTCCCTTGTAGGTAGGCATCCACTTGTTTCTTTTTCTAATTCTTTGCTATCACAAAAGCTGCCACTTGAAATATTTTGGTATATTTGGGAGCTTTCTTGTAAATAGTTTCCTTGGGTAAGTCCTGTAATGGAATCTTCTCTGGTCCAGAGGGTATGGATATTTTATTCATTTTATTTGCATAATTCCAGTTGCTTTCTGAAATTTTATAACTACCCACAATGTACTAGTGTCCTTATCTTTAACCCCTCTCACAGTGAATATTGCCATTTAAAAATATCATCTTTGCCAATTTGTAGAGTGAGGTAAAATCTCATGATATCTAACTTTAATCATTATAATTAATTTCATCATGCTCAGGCTTATTGATATTTTGATATAGAAAATTTAGAATGAACACAGAATTAATATAGTGATAGTTTGTCATGTAAATTCTATTACAATTCAAGACAGAAACCCTGTCTTATCACTTCAGCCAAAAAATAATGCTTTGGTTTAACTTCTATTTGGGGTGACATTTCAGGGATACATTGATTGGAGACCCAGACTCACTAAGCTTAATTTTGCCTTGGAACAATTACTTATAAGGCACTAATTGGAATCATTCTTACATTTAAAACACTTACATTTAAAACACTTAAGCCTACAGTGTTGAAACTAATATTGTATTCTTGTGTTTAGACTTAAGCCAGCCAGAGACAATTATATTTAGCATTACTTCATGTCAAAGCTATTTTTACCTTGGTGAGAGATGTCCCAACTGACAGTGTGTGTCACAGATGCCAGTCATCCCTGGTGCCCTGGGGAGGCCCTGAGGGGAGAAGGATTGGGTGGTCACTGACCCCCTGGCTCCCACTTTGCAGTGGGCTCTTTAAGAGAAGTATCCTTTCCTGGTGTTGAAAGTTTATTTTACATCTACTTCCGTGATCCCATATCTGGACCATCAAAACCAGTGATTGTCTGGACAAGGTGTTTGTTTTCATGCTTTATTGTAATCCTTTTGACTTTGTTTTCCCTGGAAGGCACAAGACCTTAAAGTGCTTCAGGGTAGGCTCCTACCACACTGGGGCAGAGGCTTTGGACCTGGGCTGGCCAGGAATAATCTGTGTCCTCTTCTTGTTTTCCTTTAGCTGGAAAGAGGCGACTTCCTTTCTGAAGAGTGGCGGGAAAGAATCGCCAACACAAGGTAGGACTAGCCCCTGGGCAGGCTCCTTGTATGTGGACAGTCCTGACTGGTGCTTGTGCCTTGGCTCTCTTCTTAGTGTGCTCCTTCCCTGCTAGCAGAGACTTAAGAGAAGGGATAGGGAGGAATGGGGAGAAGCCTGGGCCCTTTGTATCCCTGGTTGAGGGAGGACCTGCGGGCTGGGCTATAGGTGGGGCGATCCAGAGGCTGATTATTTATGCTAGGAATGACTTCTCACTTATTTTTAAAACTGGAATGGTGTCCCCTGGAGGGTAAAGATTACTTTTATAACCTCCTGTGCATTAATGAAAGCTCCTTGCTGTGTTAGATGTCTTCCAGAAGTCATGGATTTGTTCCCATGTAGAGTCAGAAAAGACAGCTTTTCTGGCTTAGCCACTTTTCCAGGGTGACCCATTGTTCAGTTACTCTCAAGGCAGGAAAATTATTTCTGCAAATTTACCCAAATCTTATTTTGCTATTTAAATCTATTTTGCATTCTTGCCAAAGAGGGCAACAGCAAGTCAGGATTTGCCTTAGCCTTTCCATTTAGCTTAAAGCTACTTTTAAGTAACATTTGTTCTTTTTCTTTGTTAAGGCCATTTCCTCAACTTTGTTTCCTTTTGGGATTTTGTGGCCCTCTTCACCTCCCCTCCTTTTTTTTTTTTTTTTTTTTTTTGGTAAAAGTAGAATAAACCCTAATAATTCTCAAATTCTCATGAAAGCATAGGAGAATTAGGACGTGGGTCCTATTCGTCTGTGCCAGAGCTCAGTATCTCTTGTTAGGACAGTCGGTTTTCTTTAGCTTTACTGTAAGCAACTAACTCGTATTCCATTACTGCATGTCTTAATTTTCTAGCGTTGCAGTAGGTTTTTATAACACCATCTTCTGATTCATATTCTTTGGGAAAATCTCTCCTGCACCCTGGACTTTTGTTTCCTGTGCTTTTAGCTTCTAGCTGTTTGCTGAAAATTTTCCTTAAGTGCATATTTTATGTTGAATTGGATCTTCTCATGAACATTTCATTTTGAAGTCAGTGTGGTGTCACTGAAGGTACTATGTTTCAAGGCACATGATTTGAACTGAAATCTCGTACTTACCTTGCTAGCTTTATGTTTTGATGTCTGTGTCCTTCAGAAGCAAGAGGGTTGGGCATTGATTCTCAATTAGCGTTCTCAGATTTTATGGTTTAGGGGCCACTTTGCACTCTTCAGAATTACTGAGCACTGCAGAGAGCTTTTGTTTATGTTCACTATTAATATTTATAACATAAAATTATTGGTATACGAATTGGAAATTTAAATATACTTCTGTGAAAATAGTTTCATTCCCAGACAACCCCTGAATCACTTCTACCCCTATGGGCTCTGCTACATGAGCACATTATCCTGTATTTTTAAATTAAATTTTATAAAAAAATGAAGAAAAATTATTGTTTTTGTCACATCACTGAATAGAAAAAGAAAAAATCCTATAATCTATATTGTGAAGAAAAATTTACACATTTGCCATATTTTTTAAAAATCTTATTGACATTAGTCATAGTTTTTATCAATTTATATCATGCTGTAATTAACATGTATGTGCCTGTCTTCCAAGTTATTTCTATGAAATGAAATAAAATAATCTCATTACCAGATCTAACAAGTCCATATTTCTATCTACTTGACAGTGAAACATTTTACAGATTTTCAGCTCAGAACTAGATTCTGTATATATTGGGATTAGTAAAATAGCTATAGAAACTAAAAGTGTTTATGCCAAGGTAGAAGAAAACATTGAATATGGACCACAGTTATAGGCATTGTACTTGCTCTCGGTGTTTTGGTGATTAATCCATACCATGACATCACTGGAATATTGACATATATGTTCTTGTATCTTCCTAAATATTAAAAATTTGGTCTTTAAACAAATTTGGGAAATCTCTGAAGGTGGGCATTATATATCAGAATTAGATTTATTTAGGAAAACATTCCCAATACATTTACTATTTTTCAATAGGAGAAATGAAAGTTATTTGAAACTCTCAAGATGTATTTGGAATCCCAGGACTCTTTCCCAAGGAAAAACATTGACTGGATTTAAATGTTATTTGCATGATGTTCTCTATAACTTCTTTTGTGGCATATGCAGACATAAATAAAAAATCATACAAAGTCAGTACAATTAATTGGTTCTTACATTTGGGATCAGGATGCCCCTTATTTCTTTCTTGGCATGTCACTTATGCCTGCTGGGGAATCATGGGCTGGTCATCTAGAAACATGGAATAATTTTTGTTTTGTTTCCTTGGACAGCATTGAAGGAAGTCCCTGGAAAACTTTAAAGCCCTATACAATAGGGAGAAAGTCCCTTTAAATCTGACCTGTTCCTTGGTTACACCTTTCCTCCTGCCTTTGTCTGTCATTGACAGGAAACCATCACAATAAAAAATGTATGTGTGTATATAAATGTACAGTTTTCTAACGTGATAAAAAGGATGAGCATGAGAGAGGGCAGCCAACCCAACTGTGGGTTGCTTGTGCTGCATTGGACGTGTTTGTCATTGCCAGCCTTTAAGTGTCTCCCTCCTTGTGTGTTCCTCTCTGTGTACACATTGTGGCCAACTCTCCTGCTTTGGCAAAATGCTTTTAACCTGTTTTCTGCAGAAGAAAGAAATGGAGTTCCAGTTAGAATTCAGGGAGACAATTCTTTAGCTACTGTATGGAACCTGTATCTAAGCTTCCTTAAGTTGGGCCCATGATATCTCTCAGCTCTTAGTTTAAGTTGGTGGTGCTTTGGCTCCTTTCCACAGATAGCTGTAATTCCTGTTAGTTGCTACATGTTCTGTTAATAAGAGGTTGGGTTTTGAATACATTTTTTTCATTGGTTGAGAATGACTAGCCAGTCCTTGGACTATTGAGAACTTTATATTTTGGAGCCCTTTGATTTCTATACCTTACTGTCATCAAAAGCCTGGGGGGAACCAACAGAGCAAGTGGAATGTGGTGTCCAGAAGCTCTAAGATGTCAGCACCATCTGGTTATTCAGTCTTACTTCCAGCTCTCTCTCTCTTGCTCCTTGTGCTGCCCTGGGGAGCAGTCCTCTGTTTTGCACATGGCCAATACTTTCCATGACAATGGCTTGTTTCATCAGCTCTGGAGTTCTGGGCCAGATCTCCCTCTGTGGTGTGCACCCAGTGATCTCCCTTTCCCCCCCAAACAATGCAAAACCAAAATAAAAGCTAAGCAATTAAAAACCTAGTGACCCAGTACGGGTACTTGGTTTAAGATGAATTTTGACAGTGGTCATCTGCTTAATTCTGTGAGTTCTGTCCTGTTTTATTCAAAGGATGAGCATATTTTTAATCTACCACTCACAGATGAGGAAATGTGGGGTTTTGAGAGTCTGCCTGTATACAGCAGCCCCCCGTAAATACGTGTTCCTGAAGATATCTCCTGGCTTTCAGGTTCCCAGCACCTTTAATACCTTGAACTTCTCAAGCTCCTCCTCTACCATGCCAGCCATGCCATAATCCTGTGATAAGACCAAGCCACAGAATGGACGCTGAGTAGTTGGCAGAGGGCAGAATCTGGCCCTGAGAGTGCTGCAGGATCGAGTTAAGTGAGAAGGTGTGCTCTGGGAAAAGCCATTTGGTAATTAACCAAGGAGACCACTGGATGGGCTGAATTTCTAGTTTGCAATTCACAATATTCCCATAGGATAAAATTCCCACTTGGAAATGCTCTTAGATATTGTGTGTCCTTTCCAAACCATCCATCACCCTGATGTCATTGCTGGCCTTCATTCCTGTGTTAAAATATGACCATTTCTTGTCCTGCCTCTTCTTTGCATTTATCACATGAAGGGGAAGGGGACTGGGGCTGGGGGAGTGGGTCTGGGTTTTTTTTGTTTTTTGTTTTTTTGGCTCTGTCGTTTACTATGCCCGATCTTCAGAACAGTTCTTTGTTCTTTGCTGACTTGATTTTCTTTCTTTCCCTTTTCTCTGGTTCTTTATTATTGTTCTGTTTGCTCATCATAGCTCATGATCCTGGTTATTGATAACCTTGGGTGTGATGGGGGCACTAGTCTGCCTTGTTAGGCCTTCTTTTGATAAAACATCAAGATTTGAAAGAATTTACTCTGGAAATTATAGCTCATTGGTTACATGCAGGATGGGGGTGGGGGAGGGTGGGGGAAGCAGTGATGACAGTGGGGAGTGTATCTTTTTGTATAGTACTTTCAGGACTAAAAATATGCTTTGCACTGAAATATTTTAGCTCTAAAGGATTTGGAAAATTCTGTGCATTTGTAAAAAATGTCATTTTTTTCCTTTTGCAAACTTCAAAAAATACTTTCTTTGCAGACTCCCAGCCATCTGAGGCTCATGGGGTTAATATATAAGATGGTGTTGCCATCTTTTCTCTTGTCAGTAGAGTTAGTGTCATTTCTCCCTTGCATTCCTTTACCCAGTTTTCATTGGTTATTATTTATGATTGAAATCATTTTTTGTTTTTATTTTTTTATTTTTTATTTTTTTTAATTTTTGCAAGGCAATGGGGTTAAGTGGCTTGCCCAAGGTCACACAGCTAGGTAATTATTAAGTGTCTGAGCCTAGATTTGAACTCGGGTCCTCCTGACCCCAGGGCTGGTGCTCTCTTCACTGTGCCACCTAGTTGCCCCTGTGCCACCTAGCTGCCCCTTGAACTCATTTTCAAACAGTTAATCGTAGATGGACTTAATGTTACCAATCGTTTTAATTTTTTCCCTTTTGGTTTACTGGTAGAGAAGTTGGCTTTTTTATATTCTTTAAATACTGTCTTAAGTTGACAGTTTAATATGTACATTCAAATATATATATTCATATATTCATATATATATATATATATATATATATATTGCCTTGAAAGGCCATTTTCAGAGTCTTATGGAATGTTCAAGGAGTCTAATTGGAGGTGATGCTTGACAGAGTTGTTTGAAATGTTTATTCTTAGGGTCTGAATAGATAATGATGTCATCCGATGGTAGTCTCCATTTGCAGGAATTAGATTCTAATGCTGCTTCTCATCTCAGCCATAGCTTTTCCTTGGCCAGTGTTTAAGAAATTGTGCTGGCTCTGTGAAAATGCCTGCATCTGGGGAACAGGCTGCTTCCTAAATTCTAATCTCAAAACATTGTTCTTTGCTTCCTTTTTTAAAAAAGATGTTAAATATGCAAGCTTTGTTTATAGGAATGAGAGACAGATATTGGAGAGGCTTTAACAAAGAATTTTACTTTCTATTCTTCTAACTGGAGTATTGTCTTGCAGTGTTATTTTTGTGAATAATTTTGCCTTTGGTCCTGAGGTGGATCACCAACTGAAGGAGCGATTTGCTAACATGAAGGAAGGTAAGGCTTTTTCTTTCACCATGGTTTTTTTCCTGAGCTCCCTCTTGTGCCCTCCTCCCCTCCTCTTTTTCTCAAAACAAACCCAAACAAGGCCTTAAAATGGGGGGGGGGGTGCTTCTTATATGTTAAGGAATATGGAACTTCTTTGTATTTATCAAAGCTTGTGTCTTTTTCTATTGTTGTTTCACAAAAAATGATTTGTGAAGGTGCTTTTTAAATAGAGTTAGTACATTTTCCATAAGTAACTTGGTTAAACAACATTATGTCACTAATCATCATAAATACAGTGTTATGTTTAAATATAAAGTTTATTAGAACTTTCGTTTTCCAAGTATCTTGCGATCTTGTTTCTGAATCTGACATACTTCTATTTGATTGTCAGTCTGGAGTTCCTAACTTGTTGTTGTTTTTTTTTTTTTTACTAATCAGAATAACTTGTATATATTTTCCAGAATATTTTTTTGTGAATTCTTAAATTGGTAGAATGCTCAAATCCCAGGAATTTAGGGGATTTCTGGACTCTTGTGGAAGTATTATGGGCCCCTTATAATTCTTAAGTTGATTGGAGTTTTCCATGACAATTAGAGGCTTACTACTATTCTGTATAATCTGACCTATTTTTGACCACCACTCATTGCAATCTTTACTGGTAGCAAGGAGTATTCTTTTCACCAAAGCAATGTCATTCCCTTGTCCTTCTTAATATATGGGAATTCATCAGTAAGGAAGAGTTGTTGTTCATGTCCTTGTCTCTTTTGAAAGAGAGTATTGGACCCTGAACAAGTTCAGAGCGTTGCAGTATGTAGAATCCACAGACTTCAGCATAAACTTCAGCTTTGCTTTTGAATATTCAGCATGCCTTATTTATAAAATGAGGCACATGGAACTAGAGTACTGCCTTTTCCCTCTAAATTCATGAGCCCTATATATTGGAGTCAGGCCTCATTCAGAAGGGGATATGCAGCATCCATTTGATAATAGAAAAAAATTTAGTTAGAAAAATGCCCTTGGGTTTGAGGATAAGTCACAATATAATACACAGCAAGTCACTGACTTTTTATGGGCTACACTCCATCTACATTGAAATGTATAAAATCAGCTGGACTGCACAGGGAAAGAGAGTACTGTTGGATTAAATATGTGAATTTTTTTCCCTATTCCTGTTTCTCACTCTTCTCATGTTCTCCAGGGTGGTTTCAGAGTGGTGTGTAGATAGTGCTTGAAGGCCCCTGTTCAAGTCCTACCTCTTAAATACCCAGATATTCTGACCTTGTATCCCTGAGTCAGATAGATTATCACCAATGAGATCACATAACCCACCCCCTTTCTTCTTCCTTTCACAATTAGAGGGTGATGTTTTAAAAGAAAATTTTTTTTATTGATTTTTTTTTTATCTGAATTTCTCTGCAGAGCTGTATTGGTTACCTCTTTCTGACTTCTGTCCCTTGATGGCTTATGCCAGAACCTAACATTTTTCTTTGTACTCATGTAGAATTTACAAACCTGAGGTAGAAGTTTCCTTAGGGGGATGGTGTGAGGGAAGTTTCAGGTGACACTTGGCCTATATTTTCTTTTTGTACAATGTAAATCATCAATTTCTGTTGAGTTTTTTCTTCTTCCTCAAGAGAGAAAAGTTCATGAAATTAGTGAAGCCTCTCTACTTAGTTTACATATGATCTACTTTATACCTTTTACTCAAGTTAGTTTCTTTTATCTTAGGAAGCTGAATTTTCAGAAGCATGAGAATTTAGTTTGCTCATTAAAGAATTCATCTAATAACCTAATATTAACTTAACCCAAGTACAATATCCCTGAGTACCCCAAATCTCCTTTTCCATCCAATTCTTTTTTTTTTTTAGGTTTTTGCAAGGCTAATGGGGTTAAGTGGCTTGCCCAAGGCCACACGGCTAGATAATTATTAAGTGTCTGAGATCAGATTTGAACCCAGGTACTCCTGACTCCAGGGCCCGTGCTTTATCCACTGCACCACCTAGGCGCCCCCATCCAATTCTTAATGCCAAATTTTTCTAATAGTTGCTTTGTAGTAAAAATTACAAAGTTTTTAAACCTAAAAAACTCTTATGGACATTCTTCAGGTGATTCTTCCAGTCCGTTCTGTGGGGAACCAAGAAAAGGACATTGTTGTCAACCTTGACATACATATTAAATACGTGCAATTTATCAATAAAGTCCTTGCATTATATATTTCTTTCCATCAGAAGAAAATAGTCTTGTTTCTTCATAGTTGATGGGACATGACCTTTTCTCTGTTTGCTCTTACCATGGCATAGCTTTTTGCCACTGGAGCTTTGACTCCACATTTGTGTGGTAAGGTTGGTATATACCCTGAGGGTCCTAAACACAATTGTTATTTATTCTAGTAAGCTTGTAAGCTTCATTTTATTCCTCACTTGAAATCATGCTTGTAGCCTGAACATGATTTTTTTTCTTTTTTGTTTATTTTGCCCATTTACATGTAAAGATAGTTTTCAGCATATTTTTCTTAGACTTTGAGCTCCACTATTTACTCACTCCCTACCCCATCCCCAAGATAAAAAGTAATCTGATATAGATTAATATAGTTTGTATATGTACAATAATGTTATACACATTAGTCATGTTCTGCAAGAAGAGTGAGAACAAAAGGGGAAAAACACTAGGAAATAAGAAAAAAACATGAAAGAAATTTTTGAAGATGAAAATAGTATACTTTGATCTTCATTCAAACTCCAGTTTTATTTCTTTGGATTTGGATGGAATTTCCCATCAGAAGTCTTTTAGATTTATTTATCTTTGAGGGGCGGCTAGGTGGCGCAGTGGATAGAGCACGGGCCCTGGAGTCAGGAGTACCCGAGTTCAAATAAGGCCTCAAGACACTTAATAATTACCTAGATGTGTGGCCTTGGGCATTGCCTTGCCGAAAAAAAAAAACCCAAACAAACTTTAAAAAAAAAAGATTTATCTTTGATTATTGCTTTGCTGGAAAGAGCTAACTCTGTCATAGTTGCTCTTCATACAATGTCACTGTTACTATGTACAGTGTTCTCCTGTTTTTGCTCACTTCCCTCAACATCAGTTTATGTATAAGTTGAAATTTCCAGGTTTTGCTTTATTTGCCTGTTTACGATATCTTTTTTTAGCACCTCAGTATTCCATCACATTCCCATACCACATGTTAGTTCCCCAATTGATGAGCATTTCTCTTGATCCCTGTAAATCCCATCTACCCATTGTTTTTTGTTTGTTTTGGGGGTTTTTTTTGTTTCTTTAGTTTTTTGAAATGTGATGGGGTTAAGTGGCTTGCCCAAGACCACACAGATAGGTAATTATTAAGTGTCTGAGACCAGATTTGAACTCAGGTCCTCCTGACTCCAGGGCCAGTACTCTATCCACTGCTCCACCTAGCCGCCCTCATCCTACCCATTGTTCAGAGGAGAATGGGGTAGTGAAGGTGTGGCTTTGGAAGTGGTGGTAACTGTCTAGCTTGAATTATTTTGTATATCTTTTTTAGAAATAGATTTTTAATTTTTGCCAACCTATATCTTATTGAATTCTTGTGTTGCAACAATTCCTGTTTCTCCTCTTACAACTGTGTCACTGTATTTTGTGGTAATGATCTATCTCTTGTTTCAGGTGGTAGAATCGTGTCCTCCAAACCTTTTGCACCTCTAAACTTTAGAATAAACAGTAGAAACTTGAGTGGTAAGAGTCTCTTATTACATTATTAAGCTTTATTATATTATTGTTATCATTATATCATAATCCATTAGAAGGAGTTGTTTGGAGCAGCTAACAACACAGTAAAGAGGGATTGTACCTGCTGCAGAGAAGACTTGAGTTCAGATCTGGTACTTCTTAGCTCTGTAATCCCTAGGCAAGGCACCAGCTCTCTCTGTTTTCTCATCTGTACAATAGGGATAATAAAAACCCTATGCTGAGGGGTGCCTCTGAAGGCCATTTCTAATTTTTTTTTCTTTAGTTTTTGCAAGGCAATGGGGTTAAGTGGCTTGCCCAAGGCCACACAGCTAGGTAATTATTAAGTGTCTGAGGCTGGATTTGAACTCGGGTACTCCTGACTCCAGGGCCGGTACTCTAGCCACTGCGCCACCTAGCTGCCCCCCTTTCTAACTCTTAAAAGCTCTAAGTGCTAGCTGGTGTATTTTCAATTAATGGAGTTTTCAGGTGATCTCATTTTGGTGAGTATTTACAACCTACAGACTTAATTTTTGTATTTAGATTCCATACTATTAACAAAAGATAAAATGGGATTTCAAAAAATCAATGGAACTGCAACTCTGTAAAATCTTTCACTGATTGAAACTGAAGAGTTCAAGCCTTGGGTAGCCCCAGCATTGCTCATTGACTCAGGCCTCTTTTCTGATTTTCTGCCCTCCATTTAATCCACTCTCCCCTTCCCTATCATGAATGAACCATTATTCATGGTTTTAATCTCTGTACTAGATAATCTATTTGCAGGCCTTGCTTCAGAATTTTCTTCCCCTGATTTGTAAATCTAGATAGACAGATGTAAGCACTGTCCACTGTCGAGATTAAAACTAAAGGAGAGGCTGATGAAATCAGCCCCCCTGAGAGTCTGCAGGACTAGCAGGTTCTGCTCAACCAAACTCTTCTCATGAACCCTGGGAAACTGAGAAGAGCTTGGGTTTTTATCACATTCTTGTTTTTCTTTATATTTGTGAACTTGAGCTGGAGGAGAAAATGACTGCTGAGGGTACTACAAAGTTTAATGGATTGTTGGGTTGTTCCCCCCGCCCCCCCCACCTTTACTTTATTTCTATGGTGAGACTCTTAGATTAAAGTCACTGTCACTTTCCCAGATAGTAGACGTCAAGTATCTGAGGCTGCATTCTAACTCCTTTCCTCCTTTCTCCAAGACTGGTGTTCTTGTCCGCTGTATCACTCAGGTGCCCCCTTTCTGTCTTTAGTTGGTATGATTTCTGTTTTTCTGAGTGTGTTCATAGAAGGTAAAGTTTTAGCTTAAGGTCTAGATCTGATTGTAACTTACCAGTTCTTTATTTTCTTTAGATATTGGCACTATAATGAGAGTTGTGGAACTATCACCACTGAAAGGGTCGGTTTCATGGACTGGCAAGCCAGTTTCTTACTACCTGCATACTATTGATCGAACCATAGTAAGTATCCCACTGAGATGTGTTTGTGACATATTTGGCCTTTTCTCTCTCACTTGAGCAATTGGGAGTTCTTCATAGTCTGTCTCATTTGCACTCAACCTCCACCGCCCCCATGATAAGGACATGATCCTTACTGTGACAGTCAGAAATGCATTAGACTTGCTTATCAACAACAGTCATTCTCTTCTAAATACTAACAGACTGCCTGCTTGCTTTTCTTTCTTTCTCATTTATTTCATCCTTTCACTTATTTATCAGTGTTAAATGGCAAATTCATGCTTTTATTTAATCTTCAATGTAGTCTATGTTTTTGCCCTGTTCTTCATTTTTACCCTACTCTTAGTGATTTCCTTTGACTGACCTGCTTTGTGTCCCAGCTCTTTTTCTATTGGAGAGGTGAGACTTCAGTTAAATTTAACACACATTATTAGAAGTACTTTGTATTTCCAATTGTGAAGAACTGTAATCTCTGCCTTGAGGACCTTGTAGTCTAGGATATGTATGCCAATTCTTGAGAAAGCAAATGCTTACTCACCTAGAGGTGGTCACATAAGATTGTGAGGTAGTAGAGGAGAAAGGAGTTGTGGGGAGGGGTTTTTATTCAGTTGAGAATAGCCTCTTAGTTCAAAAAGCTAATTATGATTCCATATCACAGAATTAACTCCTTAATAGTGGGCAAATCTTGATTTGAGTAATTTGAGTACTTAACATAATCAACTTTTTTCTCCCTCTTTTAGCTTGAAAACTATTTTTCTAGTCTCAAAAATCCAAAACTCAGGGTAAGTTTTATTATCTTTTTTGCTTTTTGTTCTTTTTCTTCTGTTTAGTGGTAAACAGTTTTACTAGTTAAGATATGATATCTTTTACAAGCTTTTGAAAGCACAGAGTTGTATTTACATATTTGTTGTCACAAAGGGTATCTTCAGTTTACCAAAGTATTCATTTCTTTAAGATAGCAACAGTTTAGAAGCAGTTCACTAGTATTGACTGCAAAGTGGTGGATCACAGTGCTTTTCCATCCCTCCAGCCTTTTTACCCTGTTACCATACCCTCCTTGCATTGTTGAGCACTGTATTCTATCCTTCAGAAGCCCATTTTAAAAGAATACTGATAATTACGTGACCAAAGTCAAGTCACAGTGCCCCTGGCAACCTTCAATTACAAATATATTGTTGATTGTTGATACAAGTCCAGTTGCCAAAGAAGCATTGAACAGAGATGTCATTGTGGAGAAGTTCAGCTTCCTGCAAATTCAAGCCAAAAAAAATCTCATCAAATGGTTTAGAAAACCTTCCAAGAAAGCATGCTTGCCTGTGTGTCCTGGGGCCTTTGTGTGTCTGAGGTTGGAGGCAGTGGTATGTTCATGTTATGACTCTTTTGTGAACATTAGAATGGATGTTTCCTCCCAGGAGGAGCAGGAGGCGGCCCGCCGCCGCCAGCAGAGGGAAAGCAAGAGCAACACTACGACTCCGACAAAAGTCCAAGAAAGCAAGGGAGCTGTTGCCTTGGAGCCTCGAGGGGTAACTATCTGTCTTCCTCAGATCCACCTTAGATGCCTGTCCTCATTAACAAATACATCCTTATAGGCACAAATTGACAAGTGTCCTCCTTAGTTGGTTTTTAGTCAGTAGTTTTCACTGCAACTGAAGAGAGCACATTGATGTGCAGAGAAGCCTCAAGTCAGTAACCATGGGTGAAAGTGCAGCTTCCCCAAAAGAAGATAGTCAATAAACAACAAACTCTACTTGATGGAAACAGCAAGAATTGAAGTGTGAAGTTGGTGTTTAAAGGGACTATATTGGTTTTAAAATGTTTGGGAAGTTCTGATTTGATCTAGCCTCCCTTTTCTCTCTGCTTTATGACCATGATTTCTTTTACTTTTCTTCCTATTTGACACCCCCACCCCACCCCACCCCACCCCACCCACCTACCCCCTTTTTTAAAATAAAGGATTCTGGTGCTGAAGAAGATAAAAATGGGACAGCTCCTCTTAAAAAGCCATCTCCTTCCAAGCCTCGAAAAAAGAAATTAAACAAGAAAGGAAGGAAGATGGCAGGAAGAAAGCGTGGACGCCCTAAGAAAATGAGTGCTGCAAATCCAGAACGGAAAGCCAAGAAGACTCCCACTGCCCTGGAGCTTTTGCATGCTCAGACTGTGTCCCAGGCAGCTGCATCCTCTCCTCAGGGTAAGGGTCTTGGCATCATTGTCAGCATTTCCTAGGTGGCAGAACCATGAAAGACTTATTTGTGAGACAAGGGTGGACAGCGAAAAGAAGAAGGACCACTTTCCACTTGAAATATTTTTCAGCAAACAGTATCTGAAACAGTGCAATCAGAAAGACCTGTTGTACATGTTTTATTCTTGATGTTTTTAATCAACTCCCTGAATCAATGAAATTATGCTTCCTCTCCAGCTAAGGTGGGATATGGGGAAGAATAGGTAGGAGTACATGAGAGAGAAGAGAAGAGGGCTAAGCAGAGAGACCCATGAAATGTTAATCCTCCTAGTATATTGAAAGGAAATCTGAACATGAGAATCCTTTCTCTATTTAACCTCACTGCCACAGATTTCCTCCTGTGAAATGTTTTGTGCTTCTACTACATGTGAAGTTGACTTCATAATCATGGAAATATTGATGTTTATCACTTATTGTCATTTCTAGAAACTCTTATCGGTTAACACTACTCCTTTATTTTTCTTCAAAGAAGTAGGTAAAAGAGAATATCGATAACAAACTAGTATTTTGGTTAGAACACCATCTGGTTCTTTTTTATTGCTACTATTACTCTTAACTCTTCTATCATCCCTTTGATGATATCTCCTTCCCTCCTTCATTAGTTGTAGTGTAACATTATGTTATAACCAAGTTGAGAAGTCGTTATTTATCTGGATGCTTTGATTAGATTCACCTTCACATTTTTGAGCCAGGGAATAGGAAATTCATCCAAAATAATAAGACAGATGAAAAACCTCGTACAAGATTAAATTCAGCATTCTGACTCCAATTTTTTTTAACCTTTGAATATGTTGGTTTTATCTCTCCTTAGATGCATACAAGTCACCTCATAGTCCATATTATCAACTACCTCCTAAAGTACAACGGCATTCCTCCAACCAGCTATTGGCAACACCAACCCCACCTGCACTCCAGAAGCTGTTAGGTAACACCCCTACAGATGCTATAACAAAATGGATTTTCTTCCTTCATCTGGCCTGTGCCTTCTGGTGTTGATGTGACTCTGACTTCCTTGGGTTTTTCCTTTGAGTTGGAGTCCTAGGTGGTTTAAAGGATTGTTAACCAGAGCCCAGAATCTTCTGCTTTCAGGGCTCCAGAATCCTCAGAACAGGCTCAGTATGATTGTCATTGTATAGTCTTTTATTTTTTATTGTTTTTCTTTAGGTAACATACTAGCTCCCATCTGTTAGAACCACTCACAGTGGCTAAGGATTAATTAACATCTGCCCTTTGGCTCCAGCCCTGTCAGTCTGTATTATCCTCCTCCCTAAACCTGGACTCCTCTCTCTTGGGGCTTCCCAAATTCTCAGTTCCTTTCATCTATATGAAAATTTTCCAGTATCTGTTTTGTGAAAGGTAGCATACCTGTGCTGGTCCGTCTCATGTTTTCCTAGTTGTCATTTCATTACATGAAATACCATTATCAGGAAAGTTCTAATGGATGCCTCAGTTACCTGTTGGCTCTCTCTCCTAAAATATTTTTGTATAGCTGAGTTTCCTATCTCAGAAAAATGTTTCAGTGTTTTTTATTATGCCCATTCTCCCATCAAGTACTGACTAGGATGGAGCTAGCTGAATAGAGCCAATGCTTTAAAAAAAAAGTCTGTAAAGGCTTCTTAGGGCTAACAAGGGAAATTTAAAATTAGGTGATTAGAGTTTAAAAATTTGGAAAATATCTATTCTCTTGGTATCAACCTTTTGTTTGGATCTAGATCAAACCCAACCAAGATTAGGAAGCCCTGGAACTGAAGACAATATTCAGTTGCCCAGCTGATTTAGAATTAGGACACTTGGTTTTGAACCCCAACCTATCCCATTGTGATTGATCAAGTCACTTGCTTTGTCTATGCCTCTTGTCCCATTTGAAAAAAAAAGTTCACCCTAAATTTGTAGGAATTTGTGTTTTACAGTAGATGCTTACTTAATGAGTGCTTTCTTGGTTCAGTAGTTGCTTTATTTGAATGTACTTTCTATCTTCCTATGTAGAATCATTTAAGGTTCAGTACCTGCAGTTCCTTGCCTATATGAAAACCCCTCAGTACAAGGCCAACCTGCAGCAGATGGTGGAGCAGGAGAAGGTGAGAGTGGCAACATGGCCAGGATTGCCATATTGTCCTTAATGCAGCCCATTCTTGATAAAAGATTCCTGTTTAGTTTTCCTCTTATTGATCTTCCCAGGAATGCCAAAGTTTCATTCTGAGAGCCTGTCTTCCTGAATCTTCTTCCCTTCTGACTCATCCTGACTCCTTTGATTGTTTGTCACCATTTTTTAAATAATGCTGTTTGCATGGTTCATGTTTGTTTTTTTAGTTGAAAACATAATGTTGTATATAAAACCCTGAAGTGTATTCTGATTTATCAAATCCAAATCCAAATTTAATTTTCATTCAGAATTAAACATGAAATGTTTCTGCTTTGCTAATGTGTACTTAACTGTTTGTGTCTCTCCCTTAATGTCTGCCCCCAGCAGACAATCCCTTAAGTCAACTCAAGCCTTTTTTGGAGCTCATGAATAGACAACTGTTTTCCTTAAAAAGAGTGAAGTTATTATCTTTTTTTTTAATAGAGGAGCTTCTCTTATTGTTCTTTCATGCTTTTCATGGGTCAGTGATAATTCTTTTTAGGTTTTTGCAAGGCAAATGGGGTTAAGTGGCTTGCCCAAGGCCACACGGCTAGGTAATTATTAAGTGTCTGAGACTGCATTTGAACCCAGGTACTCCTGACTCCAGGGCCGGTGCTTTGTCCACTATGCCACCTAGCCACCCCCAGTGATAATTCTGATCTATTTCTTAAGAATTTAGACCTGGAGGGGCGGCTAGGTGGTGCAGTGGATAAAGCACCGGTCCTGGAGTCAGGAGTACCTGGGTTCAAATCCGATCTCAGACACTTAATAGTTACCTAGCCGTGTGGCCTTGGGCAAGCCACTTAACCCCATTTGCCTTGCAGAAACCTATGAATTTAGACCTGGTACCCAGCAACAGAGTTCCTAGCAATCAGGAGGCAGCCGTACCTGTACCAGTTCTGGTGCTGCATTCAGTTGGAGAGCTCTTGTATGGTGGTGGAGAGAAGCACCTTGAAGCTGCCCTTAGGGCTGCTCTAGTGTCACCTGATTTGGTTGCACAGCAGCAGGGCTGCCATTAGATAGAGACCCGACTTTTTCTCCTGTTGCAGGCTTTCTTGTAATTTACTTTCTCTCTTGTTTTGTCTGTTTCCTTCTCCTCAGCACTCCTGTCCTTTCTGATACCATGTTCTCTCTTGAGATGGGTTGTGACCCCTTCCTATTTCTTTGTTTTCCCTTTCCTTGCAGGAAAAGAACACTCAGTTGTTAGGTACTGCCCAGCAGTTGTTCAGTCACTGCCAGGCTCAGAAAGAGGAGATCAAGAGACTGTTTCAGCAGAAACTTGATGAGGTATGGGTACGCTTGGGTTGGAGTAGGCCTACCTGGAGGTCATTGTGTTGGCGTGATCATGGCACAGGACAAAGATGGCATTGCTGTTTCTTAATAGAAGGATGTCGGAGCTGGATTCTGTTTCCATAATAGCAAAGCTACTTCCTTCCCTTACCCTGCCCCTCTTTAGTTTTTGTGTGGGGCCTGCTGGTAGACCTGCCAGTTTGCTGTTAGGCTGCCTCTGGCTTGGCTGGAAAATTATTCCCATTCCTTAGATGTTATGTTCATGAACCCATTCATGGGAAAATGAGCCCATCACTTTGCCAAGTCAGTATGTGCCTGAGTAAACTTTTGCAAGTTGGCTTTTTGTGGTATCCCAGGAAGTCACCAAATGGCCAGAAGGTACAGAGGCAAATTAAGACTGGATAGCAAGAAGAACTTGGTTATTAATTAGCAGCTGTCCAGAAGCAGCAGAATTTTTAGCTTCTCTAAGTAGTAGTCCCTCATAGACCACTTGGTTCATTCTCAAGAGTTGGGTTGGCAGGGGTGGCTAGGTGGTGCAGTAGATAGAGCGCTTGCCCTGAAGTCAGGAGTACCCAGGTTCAAATCTGGCCCCAGATACAGTAATTACCTAGCTGTGTGGCCTTCAGCAAGCCACTTAACCCCATTGTCTAAAAGAGAAAGAAAAAAAAAGAATGGGTTGGTGTTGGTCAGTGTTGCTCTAGTTGAGTGAGGTGTTCTTTCAGGTCTTCCTTCCTCAGATTTCTTGTTTCTTTGAAAGTGCAGAAGGGTGATTCTTCATCATTACATACATATTTTCTTTCAGTTGGGAGTTAAGGCTCTGACCTACAATGATCTGATACAAGCTCAGAAAGAGATCTCTGCTCACAACCAGCAACTAAAAGAACAGACAAAGCAGCTAGAAAGTGATAATAGTGAACTCAGGAACCAAAGTTTGCAGCTGGTAAGGATATTTCTGTAACTCAAGACTTAAAGGATGCCATAATCCCAATTTTAAACATTTCAATGAAAGCAAATTAAGTAAAAATGAGGTCTTTTAAAAATTGATTCTTACGTTCAGCATTCCTTTAATTTAGAAAATTGGTTAGTATCATGATTTTCAAAGTTAAAGCATATTTAAATGATGAATTCTTTTGTTATGCCAATCACATTTGATATATTTCCTTAAAATTTTTAAAAAATTAAAACCTTCTTGACAGGTCAGATTTTCTTGAAGCAACAAGTAACATTACATTCTTGAAACCTTTAAAGCCATTTCCCAGATGATGAGTTCAGATTCTTTTACACCATAAAAAGGGTGTGTTCTTTTTATTTTTATCTTTTCTGCATGGGACTAGGTTATAAACCCAATAGTGGTATTGTGAGGGGTCAGAAGTTTCAGTTAAATATCTTTTGTCTCATCATCATATACTGTTTCCTGGCTACAGTGACCTTTTCACATTAACAAGAGTGTAATGTTTTCACACAGATCCTTTGGCATTGATATCTATTGGCTTGTATGGTCTGTGAAATGTGGGGAAGAATTGAGATGATGTATGTCCTCACAGACCTCAAGCCATCAATTCTTTTTAAACATTCTCTTCTCTGTCTTATCATGGAGTTATAGCTATTTTATTCAGGAGCTGATCATTTTGAAATGACTGATATATTGCTGCTTCTTTAATTATAATTCATTATCTTCACAAGAAACAACCAGGAAAAAAGCAAGAAAAAAGCAAAACTGACCAGAGGTTTCCCTTCACATCCAACAAATTGGTAAAGATGACTAAAGATGGAAGTAGTATGGGTATGATTGCAGAAAGACAAGTCCATATTCTAGAATTGCACTAGAATCTGTTAACTAATTCTACAGTGAAGTGATTCTGGTCTGTTTTTTTCCTAATGGGACTGTGCTACCTCATAATCTTCATTGCTTCCCTCTCTCTGAGCAGTTGCAAACCATTCCTTTAATATAATGCATTTCATAATGACTCGATTAGTTACTTTGACTAGTGTACCCAGGAAATAAGAAATACTCATCTTTTGTCTTCTACATGTTTTTCTTACCTCTTATCTGTACCTTGGCAGCCGCATCCATGTTATTTCTAGATATAATGACTAATTCATTGGGAAAAATTTTGATTTTTTTTTTCCCTAAAGTCTTTTAAATTATCTGTTTTAGTTTCATTTTAGCCATAGGTGTTTTATACTTTGTTGGCATTTTCTACTTGATTATGGTATATGTTCACATTTTAGAGGAGAAGAACAATACAAGGGAATTTTGTTGTCTCCTTTGTGTTCCTAGTAATCCTTTTCTAACTGTCCTTCTTAGCTTAAGGCTCGGTGTGAAGAGCTGAAGCTGGATTGGTCTACTCTCTCACTGGAAAATTTGCTGAAGGAGAAGCAGGCACTGAAGAATCAAATTTCGGAAAAACAAAAGCACTGTCTGGAGCTTCAGGTAGGCCCTTGTAACCAGGGTGGGAGTGTAGCCTTTCAGTCACATCTCAGGTGGCCTTAGGTGTCCAGAACTCATGATGTAGTCAGTTCAAGGGCTGGATTCTGGAGAATGTCAGGGACTTTTCCCAAGATCACAGAAGTGATATGCGTCTTAAGAATTAGGGTGTGAGGTCCAGTCCAGTGTTTTTTATTCTACTATAGGTTTAAAGTTCAAAGAAAGCCTGTAACAGAGAAGAACAAAATGAAATAGAGTATATATGTGTGTGAGAGCCTTCAGATAGCGATGTAGTTCCTTGAATAGTATTGGGTGACTCAGTGTGGTATTGGTAGCAGTCTCTCGTTTTCTGATACGGTTTGGCTGTGGAACAGTGAAGAAGTTGGATAAATAATTCCCTGAACATAGGCAGTAGTTGGAGTATGTATGGATGTCAGAATGAATTGATCTCTTGCTTCAGGTTTAACCTGGTATTGTGTGCATTTTATGTCCATAATCCTGATTACTCATCTCCAACCAGCCATCTGAAGCATATACCACTTGTTAAAGAGTGCTTAACGTACTTCTGGTTTTATTTCACAGAGCAAGTATTTCTGAATTTTTACCAGTGTTAATAAATGTCTCATTTATTACGGGACCATTTACTTGGCCTTTTTTTCTAATTTAGATTTTCTTTTTGGTAAGAAAAGTAGGATAGTTTATCCCCATATATCTTTGAACACTGTTGCAGTCTGAAAGTTGCTTTGTCTAATCTGACTTACTGGCTTTTCATAGTTCTGTCTTTTGGATGGGTGGGGAGCAGGTGGGCAGATGGGTGGAATCCAGCATGTTGGTCATCTTCCTGTGGACTGACTTCCTGGCATTTTGTATTAGAAAACTGTTAAGCTCCTCATAGTGTTTGAAATGGATTTGAAAGCAATGTATGTTCTCTGTTTTGCTTGCATCTGGTTTTATTGTGGTTACAAATTTAAGCCTTTTTTAGTGATCATGTTTTAAAACATGCTTTTGAGATATGAAGTTTCTGTTTAATTATGAATTTGGAAGACTTTTCCTTAGTATCTTTTTGCCCTAAAGGGAGCTGGAGCATAGTGTAACTGGAGCACTGTATTTGCTGTTGGGAAGACCCAAGCTTTGAAGTCCATGTCAGCTGTTTGACTTTGGACCAAAAAATCCTCAGATTTCCCCATCTGTCAAAAATGGATTATTATGGATGGACTCTTGGGAGGATCAAATGAAATATCAGACAGAAACATTTCAAATTGTGGAATGCTATGTAAAAACAATTTCTCTAGCCAGGTGATGTCAAGGGAGGGAGAGACATAATACTACAACTTAGAACTCTCCAATTTATAACATTTTAAATGGACTTTTTATTTTTGCTTTCTATTGTATTCATTTTTATTCTTGAGATAAGCAAACATTGATAAAATGACTGAAACTTACTTGACTTGAAAGAAATGGAATATTTTCAAAGCAAACATTTTTCAAACTGTAATGTCTTTTTTTAAGTTTTCCTGTGCCTTTTCTCTTACATTGGGGTATGCCCTGTGGACTGGACAGCATAGCAAATCTTCTTTTATTTCGATTCCTCAATAAGGTGGCTTTGCCCTAGAAGCTGCTACATAGAATTGTCTTGGGGCAGGTGGGAGGGGAAACCTGGTCTTCTGGGCACTGCCTTTCATTGTGTCTCCCTTGATCCTCTCTGTTGTAAAGATCAGCATTGTGGAGCTTGAGAAAAGCCAAAGGCAGCAGGAACTACTGCAGCTGAAATCCTACGCACCAACTGATGAGGCCCTGTCCGTCCACCTGCGGAGTAAAAGCAGCTTCAGCCGCGAGCTGGAGACTGACCCTGCCAGGTTCCAGCTGGAGCTCGAATGCTCCAAGTTGTCTTTGCCCCACGTCAGTAGCATGAGCCCCGAACTCTCTATGAATGGCCATGCTGCCAACTATGAGATTCATAATATGCTTAGCCGACCTTCTTCCAAACAAAACACTCCACAGTATCTGACCTCTCACCTGGACCAAGAAATAGTTCCTTGTACCCCCATTCATAACAACAGACAGAAGGCAGACAAACTGTCCAGCTTGTCCTTACCTGATTACACCAGGTATTCCCCCGCTAAGTTAGCCCTAAGGAGACACTTGAATCAGGATCATGTAGTCCATGGAAAAGCTACAACTAATGAAATACACCACAGGTGAGCAAAAAATGTGTGTTTTGGGTTGTCAGTGAGAAACAGAAAAGGGGAAGCAAAGCATGGTGATTTAGGCTCCCTTGTATGTGTTGCTGAGCATCATTGGTAGACATCCCCCTGTTTCCTTGCACACCTGCTCTGAGCTGGCCACTCTGCTGGACCTTGGGATCCTCAGAGCAAGCATAACCCCCAGTCACCAGGGGTTCCCATTCTTCTGGAGTCCAGTGTAATACAATTTGCCGGGGAACTTAACAAGCAGTTAACCAAGGAGGACCTAGGGAGGGAGGGTGCTCAGGCTCAGGATGGGCCTCATGTAGGAGGGGGCACTCGAACTGGACGTGAACTTGGTGCCTCTTCATTCCAGAGTTGAACATGCAAAAGAGAACGGCCTGACATATCAGAGTCCTGCTATGTCAAATGGCCTAAAGCTGAGCCCTCAGGAAACTCGGCCTTCTTCCCCCTCCGCCTTACAGATTGCAGGAGAGAAGAGCAGTGACAAGGTGAGGATCTTTGAAAAGATGAATGGATGTCAGCTCAGGATAGCTCATGGCTTCTAACAGAATGTTCTCCGTTGCTGAGGCTAGGGTTCCATTTTGCTGGAGGAATAGTGCCCTTTGCTGCTGAGTGTCTGCCTGTCTGGTTTGCTTTTATTCCCAATAAAATTTTGGTTTATAACATTTGTTTTTACATATTGTTCCCTTATAAAGAATAAAAAAAAAAACCGGGGAAATAAAACTAATTCAAACATCCAAAACGTCTTCTTGTTTCACACCTGCTCCAAACTTCGGAGGTGTCTCTTCAAATATTTTTTAGGGTCCAACTTCGTCATTTATAATTTTGCATCTTTCAGTTGTGCTAATTTTGTTCTTGTTTTTTTTCCCCATTCACATTCTTCTAGTCATTGTGTGTGTGTGTGTATAATTTTGCTGATTTTGTTTACTTCTTTGCATCAGTCCACATTAATCTACCTATGCATCTTGTGTTTTCTTCACGTTCATTTCTTATGGTGCAGTGATACATACCACCATTTCTTTATCCTTTCCCTACTCTAAGGACATCTGCATTGTTTCCATTTCTTTGCTTCTATACAGGGATATGTGACTAGCATTTTAATTCCTGGATCAGAGCAGCATTATACCAACATTTTTTCCCTGAATAGTTGGACATATTGACAGCTCTTCCAGCAGCATATTAGTGGCCCCATCTTTCTATAGAGAGCTCTAACATGGATTATCCATAGCTTTTGTCATCTTTGCTATCTTGCTGGGAATGAAGTGAAACCTCAGACCTGTTTTGATTTGCATTTCTCTTGATGGTGATTTGGAGCTTTCTTTCATAGTTGGAATTCTTTTGAGAATGTCTTGTTCAGAGCTTTTGACCATTTATTTCTTGGGGAATGACTTTTTGTTTTATATTTGTGTGAGGTGCTTAGGTTGTAGATCCTTATCAGAGACCCAAATTTTGAATTCATTATGATTTATGAGAGAAAATGTTGATCTAAACCTAATTTCATTGAGATCATTTTCTAGTTTTCTTAGCAATTCTTATCAAATAGGTTTTTCCTAGACGATTTGTGTTTTCAGATTTATTACTCACAGGGTTATTAAGTTTTTGGATTCTTCCTCATATTGATTGTTTTGTATTTTTCTATATTTTTCAATTAGCACCTGATGGTGAAATCTACAGAAGAAAAAATTGAGGGAATTAATAGCTTCAGCAAAATACTAGGCTGTAAAGTAAACTCATAAGCACTGACAATACCTCAATTAAGTGATAAGAAAATACAGTAGAGAATATTAAAAATGGAAATTCAGTTCAGATTCACTACAAAATGTGTAAAAGATTTTGGAGTCAAACTAGCAAAGCACACTTAATTTTTTATAGCTATGATTACAACATGTTCCTTAAAGAAATAAACATTGAAGTAATAAGATGACAAGAATTCATTGCTCATGCTTGTCCTGTGCCAGTGCAATAATAATAAATACTACCTATAGACTTGATTCTTTTGATAATCAGTATCCCTACAGCAGTGATTCCCAAATCTCATGAGCCCTGTATATGCTCTTTTCAAAGTTATTGAGGACCTCAGATAACTTTTAGAGTGGATAAATATATTAATATTTACTATATTTGAAAGGAAAATGCTTTATTTTGATAAGTTTTGCTTTCTTTGACACTCTTCCCCTACAATGCAGATCCCAGATCACATATTTAACTTAAAGAATAATTTACAAATCTATGCATTAACAAAGAAAAATGAAAAAATGTAGGAATTGAGATGGAAAAAAGTCTTGCCTGCAGGCTTTTTATAAAATTGGTCATTAAAAGTGTAAGGCATTAGCCTGAGATTTAATGTTAGGATTCACCTTTAATGTTTTAGCAATTTTTTTTTTTACTGTATTTAAAGAAATCATTCTATATTACAGGTTTTAAAAGAGAGAGCCTATGCCAGCAATGGAGAAACAATCACCAGCCTACCTATCAGTATTCCTCTCAGCACAGTGCAGCCCAATAAGCTTCCCGTCAGTATCCCACTGGCCAGTGTAGTCTTGCCTAGCCGTGCAGAGAAAGTGGTGAGTAGGGGGCTGGGGGCCATTGCCAAGCTCTCATCTCTTGAGTCCAGATACTTCTAACCAGACCCTACTTTATCAATCTGTGGAAATCTTATAGGTATCTTCTTAGAAGAGCCCTCTCCTTGTGCTGAATGTGGAATCCAGTCTGTCCATCTACATTTCCTTGCCCTTTTAGGGTATAAAGGCCCTTTATCTTTCAGCTCCTTTGTACTGCGCCAATCTGCTCAAGGCTTCTTGTTGCTCTCTATCCCAGTGAGAGTCAGGCAACTTGAATTAATCTGAGACCATGATTTTTAGATTCACTCTTTCAACATCACTGGAAAATTATTACAAGGAGAGCTTATAGGAGAGAACTGGGTTTTCTGTTTTACAGAAGCCCTATTAATGAGTCAGATTTTCTGAGTCTGACTTGCCTGTCCTTTACTGTTAATTCACCAGACATAGGCATCATTTAAGTAACGGTAGAAGAATTTCTTGTGATTTTTATTTTAGGCATAAAAATAACTAAAATTTTAGCATCCATGTCACTAACTTAGCATGAGTCTTCAGGATATTCTTTGTTCTAAGTTTTGATTATATTTTATAGCAGACATATCCCTGTTTTTATGACTCATGACGTTGGCTAACATAAGAACTGAAATTGAATCACCCCCCAGCCCCGAAATTCTCTTCTTGTTGAAATATTGTTGACCTCAATTTCTTCTTTTGGTGGTGGGTATTGGAAGGGAAGACTGGATTGAAATGTTGTTTTGGGAAAAATTTTAGAGCCTTTAGAAATTATTCTAGCTTTATGATAGCCCTGACTCCTCTTGGTCAGGTCTTTGTTGTTAAACTCTTATTCTTTCAGATGTGTTGATTTAAACTTCTTTTGATAAATGCAAGTTTGACGATATGTATCATTTGGCCTCAATTACAAGATGTGTTCATTTCCACTGCAGAGGAACACACCTAGTCCAGTTCATCAGAATCGAGAGTCGACTTCAGCAACACTTGAAAAACAGTTTGGTGCTAATTCCCATAATGGTATGACCAGTGCTGTAGGAAACAAGTCGCTTGCTTTGGCTACCTCAGGTATGGTCATTCTACCTAGTAACACCTCAACTTCACTGTTGTCACTGAACCTAGGCTTAATCAAGGCCTTTACTTTTTAGTATCTTGTTTTCTAAGTGGATGGAATACTTCTGTTGAATTATGAGAGTTATCAATGTTTCTTTTGCATGCTCTTTATCTTTCACCTGCTAGAATTTCTGTTCCATTGTCAGCCTATTTCTCTCCATCTAGTGTTACTTAGACCTGGTTCCTCTATCCGTGTTTTTTCCAGTACTCTATATCGTGTGTGTGTGTGTGTGTGTGTGTGTATGTATGTGTTCTGTATCCCTCTTTTCTCCAGTACTATGTGTGTGTTTTCCATTTGCATGTCTGTCTCCCTCATTTTTTCACCTGCCTAATTCTCCTCTCCCCTTCCTCTCTCCCACCATTCTCTACCCCTCTTCCCTTCCCCCTTTCACTCTTGCCTTGTACTGCCTCTTCCAGTCCTTCTCATTTTGCATTAACCCTGCTCTGGAGTTTCAGTGCTTCTTGCAGACTCTTGATTCTTCATTCAGTGGACTTTCTCAGTCCAGATTCCAGTGAGTCTGACAGTACTTTCTTTTCCCTCCCTCTCTTCTGTTGCTTCAGTCTCTCTAGAGACTGCCACATCTCTTTCCAGGCTCAGCCCTCACACTGTGTACTCTCCTGCCCTCTGGACTCCCCTCCCTGGTCCTGTTGATGCTCTTCTCTTGCTAAGCCCTGACCCTCCCTTCCTGCCCCAACCTCCCCTGTGCCTTCTTACCGGCTGTTAGAGGGGGTTTCCCAGCCTTGCTGATATATTCGTTAGCCAGGTAGCCCTTTTATTCTTCCCTACTCAGATCCCTGTCTCATTCCCCACTGGGGCTATTCCAGTCCCTATTCTGGCCTCTACATCTATTACTCTGTAAAGATGTGTTCAGACTTATGAGAACTTCCTTCCCATGTCCTCAATGTCTGTTGGACATTTCCATCCAACCTCGGCAGTTGTACCACTAACCTTCACCTTTGTCCCTCATCCAGACAGACCTGTTTTTGTGAGCAGTCTTCCCTTCCTTCTGGGTCCTCAGGCTGGTTCCCTTCAGCCTTTGACTGCCTCCTTGCTGTTCTCCCCCCCCCCCCCCAGAGCACCCCATCTTCTGTCCCTTAGGTCTGGAGGACCTCTATCCTTTGCACCCTATTGGAATCTCCCTTCCCAACTGCTCTATATTAACTTTGTGGCATCTAATTTTACATGTACTTGTAGTTTCCACATGTTTTAAGATAATTTCCTTGTGAGTTAGGCTTGTTTGTCCTGGTGTGCTCAGTATTGAGAATAACTTGTGGCACCTAATAGGTATTTTGTATTGCTAACAGAAAAAATGCCAGCCTCACTTACAGCTTAATGCCATTCATTATTAATCTTTTGTCATAAGGGCAGAAAATAAGATTTAACCCAGAACAGTTTTTTTTAATTAATGAAACTGAGATTTAGAAAGATTTGCCTAAAATGAGGAAAGAACATTCAGTAGAAGGAGGTGCCTGAGCATCCTGTCTTTTTAGTTCCTTGTGCCCGTTGTCCTACCTGTGATCTCTCTGAACCTCAGCCCAGGGGGTGGGGGGGGAGATAGGGGATACTCCAATGGGGTGGGGGGCAGTCTTCTGGCTTCAGGGGTTGGTGGCTTTCATATGAAAACTTATACAATGATAATTCAGGATCATGAATTTCCTCCTTTGCTCCTAGAGTTCTGCCTCCAGATGTTTTCTTAGCCCCAAAAGGAAGGAATATGGGATTTGACATAGTCAACTGAATATTTTTCTGGCTTCCATAGTGGGTCGTAGAGTTCTGTCTGCAGTTCAATGACTGGGGAAGTTCTCCTTGACTGGATTAGAATATGGCCTGCACCCTAGGCACCTGCTTGTGTCTGAGATCCTGAGACCCTGGTGTTGAATAGGCCTACACAGTCCAGTTGGCTCACTCCAGTTGAAGCCAAGCCACTCAATGATCCTTTGTTGACACTTGATGACCTGTGGCTCTTCTCTTCCCTGTCCCTACAATTGGTTTATGGATTCCTTTTCCAGAGCAACAAATGTATTGGCTCTTTAAAACTGCCCAGGACAGAATTGGTCACTGATCTACAGGGATGGTCGCAGGTGATTTGGTTCATGGGTGTAGAACTAGACCTGGATTTCAATAGGATTTGGGACTCCCTTGTGAGGAAATTCCCTCTTCAGTGAGTCCTGCTCTTCTTTTGCAACTTGTTCTGACAAGAGTTTGCTAGGCTGGTCAGTCATTGTGTCAGTGACTCTTGATTTGCACATTACCAGCCTGCTGCCATATGAACACATGGCACACCCAAACCACTGGCCCTTAGGCCCAGAGCTGTATAGAAAGCCCTGGAGGCCAGAGGTTGTTCTGGAAACAGTCAGGTGCTCAAGTTTCTCATTTTTGTTTGTTTCTGAGTTTTTGCTGGTGACTTAAATTCTGGTTCTCAACTTCTTTGTGAAAAGGTGTCCGTTGCGCTTGTTATCACTCTAAGGTGTCTCACTCTTTTTTTTGACAGCAGCTTCTTTTGTAACCCTTTTAAGCCTATGGACTCATTCTCTGAACATTTCTCAATACATAAAGTAATACACTGGAATATAAAGGAAACCCATTCGATTGAAATAGTTATTAAACTATCTCCCAGCCACCTTAAGATCCCTTTTCTAAATCTACATCTAAGTCCTATGTTGAACTAGGTGGAATAAGGTCTGAAACTTGGGGTATAATAATGTATTTCAAAATGGTAGCAAAAAATTGTGGAATTTTGCCACGATAATCCATGTCTCCAACAGGTTTTTCTTATAGTGGTTCCTTGGCGGTCAATGGCACACTTTCCAGTAGCCCAGCCCATCTTAACCATGGCGCTGAGCAGGCAGCCCTAGATGATTCCTCCAATTCAGGGAGCCTCTTTAATTCAGTGGGTTCCCGGAGTTCTACGCCACAGCATCCTTCTTTACTCATGATGCAGTCCCGGACCTCCGGTCAGAACTCTCCAGCCCACCCACTTGCTGCCAGCCCCCGACTCAATGGAGCTTCCCAAAGCATGATGGGGATTTTGCAGTACTCGGATACTACAAAATTGTTTTCTGAAGGTAACATGGGGGATCTCCCACTAGATTCAGGCTTTTCAGATGCTGAAAATGAAGTCAAGAGAAGAATCCTCTTTGCAATCTCAACCAATACAGGAAACCTGAAGCAGTCTCCTTCCAACAAACACAGCCCTCTGACAGCTAGCATCCGCACAGACTGCGGTCAGGCTTGTGTGCAAGAGGGCAAGAAGAGGGGCAGGAGGAAGCGATCTTCCACGGGGAACCCCAGCGCCAACTCTGCAGTATCTCCCAAGCGCAAACCCTTGGCATCTGTGGCTGGCCTCTTCACCCAGTCTTCAGGCTCGCCCCTCAACATCAACTCTATGGTAAGAAACAGAGGCTTTGTTGTGGATTCATCTTTGTTGGAGGAAGGGATCATATCCTAGAGGCAGGGACTGCATCAGATACTTTCCTATCTTGTTTATAGCCAAAGACACTCACCCATTTTACAAGGATTTGGGTTTCTTCTAGTCTTAGGGCTGTAGAGTTGCAAAACTTTTTTCAAGTTTCTGACTCTAGCCTTTTGATCTTGGTATTATTTCTCACAGTCCTGAGCTTCCATTGTTTATCTGTTCTATGATCAGAAACATGTCTTTGGGCATAGCCAGGACTCTCACCATCAGTATTGTTGCTGTAGGTAAAATTAGTATCTTAATTTCAAGGATTAAGACTTCCTAGAGTTGCTTACCATTCTTAGTAAATAGTGGTGAAATGGTAGCAACAAATCCATAAATTTGAGAATGTTTCTGCAGCCAGAAATGTGTTTTATTTGTTTGTTTGTCTCTGATGGGTGTAATATAGGAAAAAGAGCCCAGGATGTACATTGAACCCTGGACATTCCAAGTGGACAAAACTCCAGGATATGGACTGTGTCAGGACATCAGAATTCTGTCAGTCATATCTGATATGGTACCAGTGGCTCTGGCTCTTATTCAGACTAGTCATTTTAGATCCGAAGGGGAGCTCAGAACACCACAAGGGACTTCCCATCATTCCTTGTATCATAACTTTACTATTTATGCCTTTCTGTTAATAAAATGGTTCGATAAAGAATTTGTCTTAGAGGTCATTTTATCTTATTCTTTCATTTTTCAGGTGTGTCATTTGAGACCTTGAGAGATATGTGATTTACTGAGGTCAAATTGTTCGTGTCAGTACTGGGATCCCATCCTCTTTCTCCAGTCTTAAAATATAATATTCTTTCTGCTGTATCACATTATCCCTTTTTCTTTACCCACTTTAAGCTCAGTGCTTTGTGGAAATCTATTCTAGACCTATAGGTTTGTAGTAAGAAGAACCTTGAAGGTCTTTTTTCAGAGGGGTCATTAAAATGCAATTTGGAAATCATGCTTGGGTGACATGATCTACTTGAAGAATACATTTAATTGGGTTTTTTGTGGTGTGTGTTTTGTTTTTGATCCCTAGGTCAATAACATTAATCAACCTTTAGAAATAACAGCCATTTCCTCCCCTGAAAACTCCCTGAAGAACTCTCCTATTCCTTACCAGGACAACGACCAGCCTCCTGTGCTGAAAAAGGAGAAGCCCTTGATCCAGACGAATGGGGCGCATTACTCTCCTCTGACCTCGGATGAAGAGCAAGGATCTGAAGATGAGCACAACAGTATCAGGTGAGCCAAAACCAGGATGCCAGTTTTCCAGTGGTCTTCTACTTGTGGAAGTGGCTTCCTGGGACTTTAGAGTACAGGCTGGTACTATGCGTATTAGACACTCAGGGCAGACGGCTGACATGTTCTGTTCCAGGTGCTTTTTCTCTTGAGATTGATTTTTATTTGATGCTTTTAAAAAAAGCCCAGTGGAGAGACATGGTACATCTTTTGAGAGATAAAAGTAGGTATAATAAAATAAGCTTTTTTTTTTTTTTTTTTTGCAAGGCAGTGGGGTTAAGTGGCTTGCCCAAGGCCACACAGCTAGGTAATTAAGTGTCTGAGGCTGGATTTGAACTCAGGTACTCCTGACTCCAGGGCTGGTGCTCTATCTACTGCACCACCTAGCTGCCCCCAAATAAGAATTTTTAAAGACCTTTCCTTAGCATTTTGATAACTAATGCTGGTACTAACTATATAATAAGTTATTAATACTTGTTGTGACTATTCTCTCCAGTGATCTATGTCTTCACTACCTTAGCTACTACATAGCCTTTGAGTTACTATGAACAGCAACAAAAAACAAAATGCTTTTGGCTAACCCTTTGGGATTAATCTTTCCTGTAGGTGGGTTTCCCATGACTTTAGTGAGCTATCTTAGTAATATTTAGCTTTAATATTTCAAAAAGAATTTTAGTGCCTATAGTACCAGAAGGATTCTTGAGATGAATTCTTTTGGAACCATAGATTTAGAGGATCTAAACTATACACCTTTTTCTAATTATCAATATTGAAATTGAGAATTACAGTGTCAGAAGTGATTCAGAGCAAACCTCATTTGACTCATGAGAAGCTCTGAGAGAAAAGTATTACATGAGTATACTTGAGAACAACCATAATTTTCACAGGATTTCCATTTTGTAACAGCAGTGGTCAGATATATGTTCTTCTAATGACACCAAGTTGACTCAGATTTTCTGACCTTTATCAGATGAAAATAGATTGATTTGGTTTCACTAATGTTAATTAGCTTTCTGGCACTTGATTGCTAGATTTTATTCCATTTGCTTATGTTTCATTGCTCTCTTTTATTGTGTTTTTAATTCTGTTGTTTTTAAGAATGGATGTTACTCCAAGGAAACGTGCAAAATTTGTAGCTCTTAAAGAGCACACTTCAGTGACTGTTAGAGATATTTCAGCGACTTTTGGTGTGGGGAAATCAAGCATTTCAAGGATCATTCAAGTGCACAGTGAAACAACCTCAGTTACAGTGAAATACAAAGGAAAGTGGGGTCATAAACGTAACATGGCACCCCGAACATCCTGCAAGACAGCCTAACTACAGAAAATAAGGATAGTCCAGCAGAGGTGCCACGTGGCAAAAGGGGCTGGTAGCAAGTCTTCTACAGTGTGATGAGACCTTCTTGAAGCTGTAAGATGAGTGAGAAGATCAGAGAAAAACCTAGCTCCTTACCATTCTCATGGAGAAGAAAACATTATCATGACCTAAACAGTACAAAAACCCAAAGCCCTAATGGCTAGAAACATAGTTTATTTTTTTTGTTTTGTTTTTTTTAGGTATTTTTTGTAAGGCAAATGGGGTTAAACGGCTTGCCCAAGGCCACACAGCTAGGTAATTATTAAGTGTCCGAGACCGGATTTGAACCCAGGTACACCTGACTCCAGGGCCGGTGCTTTATCCACTACACCACCTAGCCACCCCCATAGTTTTTCTTGATTAATGAAGTTCCATTTTCATTTAAGTCTACGTGAAAATCTTGTCAAAAGTTCAGGTCAGCTCTTCAAATCTGAGCACCTCAATGCTGTAAACCTTTTAAAAGATTGTTTTGGGTTTGTTTTTTTTTTTTAACTTTTCAGTTTGTCTGGAAGGTCTTATCCCCTTTGCGGAGATGGAAATCTCTGATAAAGATTTCCAGAAAGACCAAAAGTCCTGATTACAGACTATATAATGAGTAACACTGTATTAGGACAGCACTATATATCATGATACCTTGAAGAGATTTATCTAAGAAATAAATATGACTATGTCCTGGAAACTCTCCTAATATAACCACACCAACAACTTATGTTTTATATGGAAATTATTTTGGAACTTTGGTCTTTTGTATATTTCCTTTGACCCAATGATATATCTATAGACCTGTACTCCAAAGAGTTCAAAGTAAGAGAAAAGGAACTTGTATCCAAAATTTTTTATATATTTGGTTGTTATAAGGAACTTATGTACAAAAGCTTCTTCATAGTTTCTCTTTTTATTGTTCCAAAGAACCTCAACTAAAGAAGTGCCCTTTATTTGGGAAGTGGCTGAATAAATTATGATAAATGTTAATGGAATGTTATTGCAATGCAAAAAAATTATAACAGGTGCTATCAGAGAAAATTGGGAAGACATGCATGAATTGATGCAGATTGAAACTGACAGAAACAGAAGAACAAGTTATATAATATCAGTGTCATCAAATGACTAACAACTTTGAATGACTTAAGAACTCTTCTTAGCACAATTTACCCCTCCATTGATGAAATGTGCTGCTCACCCCCTGAGTGATAGGCAATAGACTCAGGGTGCAGAAGTCCTACTTTTTGGACGTGGCCAATGTGGCAATCTGTTTTGCTTTGCTATGCATAATTGTTTTGCATTTTTTCCCTCAGTAGTTTGATGGGATGAGAGGGAGAGAATTTTTTTGTTCATTTAAAAAAACACAGGGTGTATATATTTGCATATGCACCAGCACATGTGTATATACAAATGTGCGTGTTTGTGTGTGTGTGTGTGTGTGAGAGAGAGAGAGAGAGAGATGGATGAATGGGAGAGAGACAATGACTAGATATATTTGTTACAAGATGTTTTTCTCTCCATTCAACTTCCCTAACTCCATACTGGGATGGGAGAAGGGAGAGAACATAAATGCTTGTTAGTTAAACCAAAAAAAAACAAAACCCCAGTAAAATAAAAGTGTCATTTTAATAACTTCTTGTGAACTCATTTCCAAATTGTGTATATTATAAGATTTCCCCCAAAAGAATTATGCTGCCAAAGTTTTTATGTGAAATTTCTGTAATTGTTAATTCTATCAAGTGAATAAATTTAAAATTTTGATTTTGTTCCAATTATTTTCAACACTTACTGTGTATTAAGTAGAAGATCTAAATGAAAAATTTTACTTAGATATCTCCAAGTATAATGCACATTTTATTTTATCTACTATACCCTGAAAGGTTTGATTTTTAGGAAGGCAAGCCCCTCATTCATTTATTTCTTTGAATGTAACATCTATAAAACTGAGGAGATTTATTATTTGGTAACATAAAAGATTTATTGGCTTTATTTCTAATTAGTACTTGTTATAAATTCCATGTTAATGGTAGGAAAGAGATAATTTTTAGGAGGCTATATAGCCTCTGGCCACTAATTTTCATTCTTAAATTGGATTAATTTTCACACTGCTTTCCTTTAGACTTTGTCTAAAATTCATTGGGTTGTAACAGCTAATAAAAATCCTTTACTTCTTGCCTAACTTTTTTAAAAATAAATTTTTTTGACATTGATATCACCAGGGTTTTACTATTGTTTCCCTCTTTCCTTCCAGAGAGCCATCTCATATAACAAAGAATGATTAGAAGAATAAATTGTTTTGAAAAATTTTGAAAACATATATGAATATACCCCACTGATTCTTAACCACTTCTTTTAAGCCATGCTAGTTCTTTGTAATTTTGCAGCATTCAAAATTGAATGCTTATTTAAGTTTTCTCCATCCATTAGCATCTCTTTTGTTTTCTTTGCTACCACAGAAAGTGTTGCTAGAAATATATTTGTGTGTATGGTGACCTATTTTACCCAGCTAACAAGACGAAATAGAGACAGTAATCCCATCTCAAAATCAGGAAGTAGAACTAATTTTAAAGAACCTTAGAATTACAGAAGAATTCTATCAGAAAAAAAGTTAGTACTAGTACTCCACAAGCTTTAGAAAGAACTCCGCCAGATTATTTTTAGAAGACAAATAGAATCCTAATATCTTAACTAGGGAAGCTTAAATAAAAGATGTTTATTTTTTTTTAGAACAGTTTAACATATCGCTCATATATCATGAACCAGATTGAAATAAAATTGGGAAATATTTAAAGCAAAAAGAACAGAATCAAAATAGGGGTTTTTTTAAATTTGACCCACAGGCATTCTTAAGTTCATTGTATTAATGCCATAGTCCACAGAACTCTGGTCCTGGAATCTGGAAGACCCCTTTTCAAATCCAATCTGATACTCACTAGCTCTATAACCCTAATCAATTCTCTTCTACCTCTGTCACACATGGTTCTCCTCAGCTGCAATATGGGAATCATAAGGGTATCTTGAGGGGAAGCTAGGTGGCGCTGTTGGATAGAGCACAGACCCCAGAGTCAGCAATACCCATGTTCAAATTTGACCTCAAACATTCAATAATTACCTAGCTGTGACCTTGGGCAAGTCACTTAACTCCATTGTCTTACCAAAAAAACCCTCAAAAGATGAGAGTATCTTCCTTGTAGAATTGTCATGAGGATTCTTTCTGATAAACACTTGCCACATAGTTCTAGTGTCTGGCAATATTATAAATGGTACTGTTAAATGGCACTTTTTTGGAATTTGTCACCACTCTGAGAAAATTACTGTCAACATTGATTCAAAAAATTTTAAAACCTGATCAGAGTATAGTATCTTACTTAGGGTTTGATTTTAGGAAAAGAAATCTGCACAATCCCATTGAAAACCAAATTCCTGACTAACACAGGAATAAAGCAAGGAATCCTTGTAACACAAGAGAAAGGGTTTAAAAACTGTAATGCTAGACACACAGTTCAGATAATGGTTTATATGGAAAGCAAGGAAATCAACAAAGATACAACTCTAGGTCATAGCTTCAGCCCAATTACAGATTATCAAATAAATTCAAACCACAATGGCATCATTTTTGTGTAATTATAATGAAATATGTCAAATGATCAAAAAACAAAAAGACAAGACTTGTAGAAAATCAATTAGAAAATGCTTTAAAAAAATGAGTAATCTAAATTCAGTTCTTATGCCAAAAAATGACAATCCTGGCCATCTAAAGTTATATAGGAAATCTAGATTGTATATCATTCATCAAAACTAGGTCAGTGGAACAGGTTAGACAAGAGAGCATCAAAAGCCAGTGGAATTCAGTTCAGCTGCCCTTGGGGGTAGGGGGAATTATTTGATGATAACTACCTAGAAAGTTATGAAGCTGTGTGGCAAAACATAATTTTAGATTGATATTTTGTACTGTATTCTATAGGTTCAAAAGAGATATGGGACCTTAATATTAAAGATCATATTAAAAAATCAAATCACATACTTTTCACTGTTACTTGAAGGAATTATTCTTAAATAGGAATAGAGACAGTTGCAAAAGATAAAAATGGGCTATTTGCATGAAACTGAAACTCTTGCACAAATATAATTCCAGTGATTAGGATATGAATGAAAGTGCAATGAGGAAAATGCACTATATTGTTCTCCAAGATCTATGCAACTATACATATATGGCTAAATATAGATGTACTTTTCCCCAATGTATATAGACAATCTTCAAAAACCAGTCTCCACTAGGTAGTAAAGGATATGAATAAATGGATCTCAAAAAAATTGCAGATCAGTAGCCTTATGAAAAGTTGCGTTATGAGGGAAATGCAAATCAAAATAGCCTTGGTATCTACTCACCACCAGAAAATTGACAAAGATTATGAAAGTTAAGAATAGTCAACATTGGTGTTATTTGTTCAGTTATCCAAAGTTCAAAGAGCTAGTATCTGAGGCTGCATTTGAACTCGGGAAAATTATCCATCTTTACCTTCCACTGAGAGTCGGGCTTAGATATACTCTGTCTCCAGCCTTGCTGGAGCACTGTGGTGCTTCCAGTAAGGCAGGGAAACCACCTTCAAAAGCCCAAGAACTGGCCCAGCTTTCAGACCATCACCAGAAGTGGCTGTGGGGTAGTTGGCAACATCATCCCCTAACTATAATAAACATAACGTGCAAGTCTTGCATCATGTGTAAGTTGTTGCTAAGCTCTTGACTTATGACATACCCTCGGCTTCCCCTCCTGGACATCTCCAGAGCAGGCAGTCACACGTTTAAGTGCCAGGCATTATGGGTAGCACCTTGATAACAAAGGAATTCGAAACCATGCTGATTCTCATCAGTTTGCTGTGCAGGGGACAAGTTTTGATATGAAAATGCAATGGGAAATTGTTCTAAGAAATAATGAAGAACAGGGAAAGCATGATACCATTTGTATGAACTTGAAAGCAAGTGATCATTAATGTGTTAGCCCAACAATGTGAATGTATAAAGAACAGTCATCAAGCAGCCAAGATGAATGCTGCCAAGTTCTAAAAAATAAACTAGTTCTCTTCCCCATCCCTCAAGTCCTTTGGGGGGAGTGTGGGTTTTATGCATGTGGTACATATTTTCAGACTTTTTCTTCTCTTCTTTTTCCTTTTAAAATCATTTAAAGGGGGCAGCTAGGTGGTCCATTGGACAGAGCCCCGGCTCTGGAGTCAGGAGGACCTGAGTTCCAATCCTGTCTCAGACACTTAATAATTAACTAGCTGTGTGCCCTAGACTTAATCCCACTGCCTTGCAAAAAGCAAACAAAAAGGTTACAATCTTTATAGATAGGGATAGAGCACTGACCCTTAAGTCAAGAGGACCTGAGTTCAAATGCTAATTACCTAGTTGTGTGACTTTGGCAAGTCACTTACTCCAATTGCTTTGCAAAAAAACCAAACCAAAAAAATTAAAAATGGCTCTCTGGAATGCTCTACTGGTGTAAACAAACCCAGAAAATAACAGTAAAAATCTTTTAAATATCCAAGTTTTCAGCCCCAGGACCAGGAAATTTACATATGTCAAAAGGAAATCAGTATTGCTGGGATTATGGGGAGTAGATATACTAAGTATAGTTAGTTTAATTGTAAATCAATAAATTTTGGAATCAATAAAAATTGGAAGTAGTTTTGAATTAATACATATAAAAAGGAAGATGACGAAAATGCCCATATCCTTTGACCTGGAGCAGTCTTAAACTTATTAATCTCTACAAAAATAATTGTAGATTCCAAAATGCTTTTATTTCTCCAGCAAAGTTTACCATATTAGAAATTAGAACTGATAAAATTATGAAATATTAACTCATTTAAAAATGATAACCTATTGCCTTTTAACAAAATTTTAACCAAAAATAATTTTTCAAAAGAAATATTAGAAGAAAACAGTGAAGGTGGGGTGGCGGCTATGTGGCGTAGTGGATAAAGCACCGGCCTTGGAGTCAGGAGTACTTGGGTTCAAATCCAGTCTCAGACATTTAATAATTACCTAGCTACGTGTGGCTTTGGGCAAGCCAGTTAATCCCATTTGCCTTGCAAAAAAAAGAAAATAGTGTTGACATCATGACCCTCTGAAAGAACCTTGGGAATAGCCAGTAATCTGAACTCTGCACTCTAAATTGCTGACCCACAACTTCCACTACTATATTATGCACAAATGAGGGCCTTGATATGAGTACATCTCTTTTTTCTTCATTGTTAGTAATCCTTTTCCCTAATAATATGGCTTCTACTATAGTTTGAGCTTTTTCCCTTTTTCGAAAATTGCTGTATATATTTGTAACAAACATAGGTTCACCTGAGTAAAGAAAATTTGATTTAATAGCAATTACGAACCTTCCCCTTTGGACCCTTTTGGGGGGTGTGTTAGAGAGTCTAGCTATTTGTTTTTATTGTTATAGGAGCCTGCAAATTAAAGCCTATTGAGAATTGCCTAGCATACTAAACACTTATATGATGATCCATGATCCCAAGAGTTTTGTTTCTCAGAAATGGAATTTGAACCCAAATGTTCTTCATCTAATCATTTTCTTTCCACTGTAATCTATTTTTTTTCTGAATTTAAAAAACCATTTATGTTCAACCTCTGAATTCAAGTTATAATTAAATTTTAATTTTTAGGCTGTTTTGTGATATATAAATGCCTCTATTTCCAACAGTCCTTTGAACCTGTATTTGTAATTGTTAAATTCATTTTAGAAAAAGAAAATGAAATTGATTTGAATTGTCTTAATTTATATCAAGAATGGTTCCACCATTTGAACCCAGTGCTTTGACTGATCCCATTATTGTTCCCTTTAGTAATACAGAGATTTCTCTAGTTTTCTGCAGTTATAAAGGGTCTTTTCTTTAGGTGAAAGACTAAAATGTGGTATATAAAGTAAACATTTCCTTCTCTCTTCTTAGGATTGAACGGAAAATTGCAACAATCTCTCTAGAGAGCAAATCTCCCCAAAAAACAGAAAATGGTAAGTAAATAAGTTATGGAACGTCCCTGTGTTTGATATTTCCTGCTAGATCCTTCTGATGGAGAATAGGCTTCAGACCTTCCAGAATTGATGCTTGCCCAAGGTAGGCTGCCAGTTGCTCTTTTGCTCCCTTCCCCCCCCACCCCACCCCCCTTCTCTCTAGCCTTCTATCTAGCTTCTTCTTGTGTTTTCTTTCTTTATATGGAATAACCGATCTTAGTTCACTTTCGTACAAGCTGTAACCTTCCTTCCTGTGTGACCAACTGATAATGTCACAAGTCCTTTTACACATGTACATGGTATGTTGCCACTGATGGACACTGAAATGTTCGCAGGTTAGTGGAATTGTACACTCAATTATTATTTTCAATTCTTTTACCCGTGATAAGTGGTGGTAGGGAATGTTTTGGGGGTGTTTATTTATTGGAAAAGAGCTTTCTTCTTTGCCGTTTTTTTTCCCTCATGATGCTTCTCATCTTTATTGATGGCCCACATTCCCCGCTTTGGATCTGCTTCTTCCCTTTCCTAGTGTTTGATTCTCTTGTTCAGTAGTCCTTACGCTCTTTGCCATCTTTTCCTCAGGTCAGTCTGCTGGTTTGCATCACCCTTAGGAGCCAGGTTGGGAGCTCAATTATGCAGTTGTAAAAGTGCCGGACTCCCATCAAATAAACCTGACCTTTACCCTTCCTCAATCAGAGGATTGATTGAACTTGTTTTTTGTTCTTTTTCCCAACAGGTGGTGGCCTTACAGGAAGGAAGCAAACCCAGCTGACTGAAGGCATCAACAGTAGTAAATGGAAGTCTACCTTTTCACCGATATCAGACATCAACATTACTAAAACATCCGACAGCCCCTTACAGTCAGCTTCATCCCTGAGCCAGAACTCCCTGTTTGCCTTCCGGCCATCCTCAGAAGACACAATGGCCATTGATGCCAAGATCTCCGTGCACACAAGGAAAAACTTCTCCAGTTCTTTGTCAGGGTCCGGTGGTCTCAGCCCCAACACCAACTCCTCCAATGGATTTTCCTATACAGGGGGGCTGTCTGCTGCTGATATGAGTTTACACAGCTTTCACGATGGTGCTTCTCTTTCTCACAAGACCACCGAGGTGGCCGGCTTAAGCTCCCCTTTGGGTTTTCAGGCCCAGCGGAGCAAGGACAGTTCAGATGTCAACCCTTTTCTGAATAAGAGACAGCTGGATGGTCTCGGAAGTATGAAGGGGGAAGAGTTACAGAGGGTCGGAGGCCGGAGCAAAGAAGTACTAGACCTGGCCCTGCAGCTGGGGGGGCCTTCCGACAAGGGCTCCCTGCAGCACAACGGCAAGGCTGGCAAAGGGCGGGACCGGGAGTTGGAGTTCAAAAACGGCCACAATCTCTTCATTTCCGCCGCTGCTGCTGTGCCTCCTGGAGGCCTCCTCAACGGCAAGGGCCTTTCCACAGCGACCTCTGCCACAGGCCACACTGCTTCTTCCGTCTCGACGCACCACCCTTTCCTCAACACTTTTACCACTGGATCCCAGTTCCCCCTGGGCCCTATGTCCCTGCAGGCCAACCTCAGCTCGGTGGCAGGCTCTTCAGTATTGCAGTCTTTATTTAATTCCATGCCTGCTGCTGCCAGTTTGGTCCACGTGTCATCAGCTGCGACCAGATTGACAAATTCTCACTCTATGGGAAACTTCTCTTCTGGGGTTACAGGTGGAACAGTTGGAGGTAAGTCGGCAGAGCCTCCCCTTGGTGGCTTTGCGGGGAAGGGCCTGGATCCCAGGGGCCCTCCACGGTCATCTCTTCTCATCCCCCTCATTTTCCACTTCAGGAAACTGAGACCCAGGCAGACGTGACTTCCCTAGGTTCACAGTGTGGTAAATGATAGAAGCCAGGCTTTTGTCTTGAGGCCTCTGAACCAGCGGGGCACCCCCTGGACCTCCCTTGGAGGAATTCTCTGCTTTGTCTGAGGTCCCTGTCCCCCTCACTGGCTGTGCTTTACCCTCTTTGACTCCCTCCTTATGGCCATTACAGAGAATTTGGACAGTCCTTTGGTTTGGGTGTGCCCCCCACCCCGGGCATCACCCGTGTAGACCCTGTTGGGTGAATCCTGGTGGTCCTCCGCAGTCTCCAGGTGGTGCTGCAGGGTATGCAGAGCATGGCCCAGGCTGGAGGACCAGGTCAGAGAACTGGCTGACCTTGGGCAAGTCATTTCCTCACCAGGGCCTAAAAAGGAAAACTGAAGAAAAGGATGGCTAGGAGCCAGCTGCCCAGGTTCCAAGCCCGCCCTGCTCTCGGCACAGCCCTCCTGCCTGGACCAAGGCCCTCCCTCCTCTGAGCCAGGGCCTCCTGCCCGCCTCGGCTCCCATGGCCAGCGCTCACCCCGTGTGTCTTAAGTGTATGCCACGCGCTGGCGGCGACTGGCTCCTCAGAGCCCCTGGCCCGGCCTCCCTGTTGAAGCTCAGTTTTTCTCTCCTGTTTGCAGGTGTTTTCCCCCATGCGGTGCCTTCTGCCTCTTCTCATCAGTTTGGAGCCAGTTTCAGCAGCAGTGCTGTCTGTAGCAGCACCATGCTAAGCTTAAACCCAGTGCAGGCTGTGGTCACCCCCACCTCCTCCTCCTTCCAGGCCCCTGCCCCTAGCGTAGGATCATGTAGCGAGGCTCGAGCCCCCCAGCCCCCTACCCGAGGGCCGCCACAGTCCCTTCCGCACCCCACTCCCCCCGCTCCAGCCACCCTAGCTCCCCCCCCTCCCTTCCTGGCTGCTTCTAACCCCGAGCCCCTGGCAGCCCTTCCTGTTCCCCAGGCCTCAGGACCACCCTCCGGGGCCGCTGCTCTGCAGGCTAACGCTTCTCTGTCTATCAAGCTGGCGGCCCTCCCCCACAAGGTTTCCCGGCCCTCCTTCACAGTCCACCATCAGCCTCTGCCCCGCCTGACCCTGGCCCCGGCTGCGCCTGGGGCCCCACAGTCCACCGCTGCTGGCCCACCTGCTCTGTGGCTTACCCTGGGCATGCAGTCTCCTTACGCTTCGCACCTTTCTGGGGTTAAGCCGCGATAAAGAGCTTGCTTAGCTAGCAGTTGCTATTGTGTAAGGTAAGGCCAGAGCCCACCCAGGGGGTGTGTGCACAACGCGGGCTTCCCTCCAGCCTAGGTCAGGGTAGGGGTCCCGGGGCTCCTCAGGAGCCCCCATGCTCAGCAGCTGGAAATGGAGGGGGCCAGGCCATGAGGTGTGCCCACCAAGTAGATGTGTGGCCCCTCTGAGTACCCATTCCTCACAGGGGTGAGGGTGACTGGGGGTGACTACAGCTTGAGGGGACCAATGCTGATGGAGGAGGAGGAAGCAACTTGGATGTGGTCTGGTGCCCTGTCCTGGGACTGGGCACCAGGGTGACTTTGGCTCCACGGCCAGCCAATGGTCAGGAGGACTGGGGCCTCACCTTGGGCAGTCCCACCCAGAACATGGCAATGACGACCTATTGTTTATTTAATTTGGAGCAGACTGAGGCCAGAGTCTGAGCCCAGTGGCACTTGCTGTTCCTTGCGGGCACTGCCACATGACCATCCTCTCTTTCCTGGGGGTTGGCAGGTATTCCAAGGAAGAAGGGCCTTGTTTAAGGGGTGACTTTCTTGGCCTCTCTTACTTTGTATTTGAAAAACAAATTTTGTATTTGAGGAAAACCCCATCCTTTTTCAGCAGCAACTTTTAAATCCTGTTTGAGCCCCAGCAGCTTCTTTAGAATCCTGCCCACAGAGCTCAGTTCGCAGGAGTTCCACTGCTAATTGCCCTGTTCTTTTCAGACAGCTTTATGTTCCAATGGTCATGATGTGTGTTTTGAGATGATACAAGTATGTATTATGGGAAAGGGAATAGGATGGACTAAGTTTACTTATTCAACAAATATTCAATGCTTATTTCATGCAAGACAAAGGATTTGGATATTTTAAGTGTTACCCAAACAATTTAGATTCAGTCAGCATTAATGCTGGTACCAACACAATTTACTTTTTATCATATTCTTCCTTAAGAGACCTGAAATCTAGATTGATTGGGTAACTGCAGTTCACAAAATGTTATTCTTTATTCCCCCATACATAGCTCCTCTTCCCATCTACTAACAAACAGAACCTCAGTGTCTCTTATTTTCTAAATCAGATAATGGTGACTTCAGGGAAATAATAAATTATAAGTTGTTAGAAGTCGACTATTAGGGGTAAAAGGTAGGCTTCCAGTTGACTTCTGTTCTTTTGTCCATAGTTTTATTTCATACATAAAGCAGCAACAAAGGCACTCTCCAGTTTCTTGTCCTCATGAAAATCCGGCCAGGTTTGATTGTGTGACAGTTCAAAAGTTTGCATTTTGCCTCAAAACACAGATTTTTGTGTGAGCCAGATACTCAGACATCGTCTGACATTATTAACTGGAGAGAGCAATCTATGGAGACCTCCATTGAAACTTAGTAGATAGGTCTGCCTTTGATTTTGATTGTGACCTTAGTTGGTTGTTGGAACCCATTTCAGTTTTTGATTAGTTGGGATCTGACAGACAGATTCGTGCTTGTTTAATCATGCTTCTGCCTTATTCAGTCTCTAAGCGACAGACCCCTTATTTGTCATTTATCTTCTCTCTAGCTATACCACCCTCCTCCCCAGTGTCTGACGCTTGCACCCTCCTGAACTTCCTGCAGAGCTCAGTGCTGGCAGCCCCTCCTGAGCTGGAAAGACTCACAGTCAAGTTAGGAGGACTTGAGTTGAAATTCAACCTGAGACACTTAATAATTGCCTAGCTGTGTGACCTTGGGCAAGTCACTTAATCCCATTGCCTTAAATACATTTTTAAAAAAATCCTTGCAGTCAGCCTTTATGTGGTGGATAGAGACTCTGCCCCCCCACTTGGCTTCAGGACACTGAACTTTTCAGCTCCAGCAACCTTAGAGATTGAAATCTTTCCCTGAAGGAAAAGCATCTCAAAATCATTGGCCCTTTAAGAATAAATTGTAGCCTTGGGCAAGCCACTTAACCCCATTGCCTTGCAAAAACCAAAAAAAAAAAATAATAATAATAAATTATAGGTTGATCCCTTATCATTCACTTTCTGGTAGTCAAGAAATGAAGTTTGATATTATTCTTATTTGTCATTTTAGTGCTGTTGGTGGTGTAGATGTTTTGACAATAATTACTAGTTACCTGGAAGTTCTTACTGTGACTGTTGTCATAGTTCTGTAGGAGAGAGTCACCTGGAAACAAACCAGTAGATCTGACTGAGCCTTCTCAGCCCCGGGAGGGGGGACTTACTCAGAAATCCCCGTTTTGCCTCTTATTTTCTTGTGCTCGCTGCCATTGCTGCTGCCAAGCTGCATTCATTGCTCACATTCCCTGTCATCATCCAGAAGTTCTGGAAACCCCATCTTAAAAAATAAGCTTGATTGAGAGCTTCCCCCGAAACAACAGCTGAGGATTTGGTTGGTAGAGGATCCCCAAAGGGAGAAGACGGCATCATTTTGCTATTGCCATCTATCTTCTTGTGTCCTTAGGCGACCCTGACATTTTGATTATTTCCCAGCTGAGGAGGGTGGGACACATCCTGAGAGAAGGCTTCCCAGAACTTGTCCAGTACAGCTCTGGGAGCTCCCAGTTTCCAGCCAAGCCTTTTCACAGAAACTGATGCTTCCTTGGGGAGCTCAGGACAGGTGTAACTTTCTATTGCCACTCCTACCTGCTCGCTTTCAGACTTTGGGGGATTTTTTCAGCAATGACTTTTGGCAAAGGAAGAGAGGATCTATCACTTCAATTATATATTCTTTAAAGACTTAAGGCTCACGTGAGCATCAGATCTCCCAGATTTAACAGCTTGTTCCATTAAATAATAAGGGATTTAACACCTTGTACCATTAAGGGATAAGTCACTTGATCTTCTGTGGCCTCACTTTCCTTCCCATTTGCTTCCATCCTGATTCCAAAAGACTTTTTTTTTTTTTTTTTGGTTCATTTTACCATGCACATCCCTCAAAAGTTACTGGTGCCATACTTTTTTTATAAGAGGGTTTTCACTTTCCTGGCCAGCCTAATGTTAGAAAATGATGAGATAAAATTTTGATTTTTTGCTTGCTTCTTTCTCTCCCCTAATGTCTCCTTTTAGGTAACTAGAATTTCTACCTCAACCCCATGTGACCTATGCAAGGACATCGTGGACCAACTCACTCAGCTTCCACTGAAAGGTGCTCACCTGGCCTGCAGAGGTTTCAACTCACAAACTACTACTGGATGACAACATAAACAAAAGTTTTTTTAAGTACGACAGAGTAAAGAATATTCTACTGTGAATCGGAGTTTAAAAAAAAACTACAGAAGAAACAGCTTAAAGGCTCCAGTTTGTATTGTTGATAGTTTTAGATAAAGTATTTATCATTTTTTAAAAAGTAAAAACAATTTTGACTTATTTTATTCCATCTGAGTCATAAAAGGCAACTTATTAAGAAAATATAAATGACTATATATAAGAATCTATATAAAGAAATAAGATATCTATAAAGGACTGGCACACCAGCAGAGATGTCAACAGCCTGTTCCCGGTGCTATTTCACCCGTCAGAACCGTGCCTCTGTCGTTCTCCTTGGTGCTGACTTTCGAGGGCTGACCAATGCCAAGTACAGTTCTTGAGAAAGTCTGCTTTATTTATTCAAGTCACTCTGTTCATGTACCAAAGGCTTGACCTTTCCTGAAAAAGGGAGGGCCAAAAAGGTGATGTGTGGGTTTGGGGCCTTGGTGAACTCTGTTTGTTTTTATTTTTAAAAACAATTTTTATGTTTGGCTGTCCTCCACTTCTCAACCAGCTGCTAGACAGCCGGGTCTTTAGTCCTCACTAGGTTCATCTTGAACTGAGAATACCTTAAGCTAGTTTCATTACATGTTTCCTTTCTCCCCTTCACTTGCCCTCATCATTGAGTTCCCCTGTCACTGTGAATTTTACCTGCTATACTTATAGTTAATTCTTTTAGCCCTTTTTGGGGGAATGTCATTGGCATATGAACAGGGTGCATGATTATTGGTTTGGTCAGGCCTATTTTAATTCTTCATGGCAACATTGGACATTAATTCCTAAGCTGGGGCAAGTTTTGGTTTCTCAGTTTTTTGTTGATTTTGTTCAAAGTACTCTGTATTTTGTTTGTAATTTTTTTGATACTTGACCCCAGATGGTTTGGCCTTTGTACTAAGTGCATTTGCTATTGTATTACTTTGCTTTTTTGCAGGTTTAAATGGTAGTGCTCTCACATACACACATAAACACACAAATCCCACACACCTATCTTATTACGCACCGATCTAATGATGTGGCTACAAATTAGTTGTCTTGTTACCTGGTGTTCTGTGTACAGAAGAGTGTCACTCTAAGGAAGTGACAGTATTTTATAGAGATATGATGAAAATTTATAAATTTCATATACTTGATTTCATTTATTTTTAGATTGTATAATGCACAGTAAACTTTTAAAAAAGAGAGGAAAAAATTACAAAACATTTTTATTTATTCAAGTGCACAAAAAAGGGTATAGGTTCCATTTTTAAGCTTCTCATTTTTTGAGACTAGGTTTCATGGACTGGACCAAGTTCTTGGATAGGAAACGGCAATAACCATGAATTGCAGTAGTATATCGACTAGACCCAGCGTACCCCTGCCTAAGCAAGTGTTCAGTCATGGCCGGCAGAGGCTTTTGAAGCCTTCTGGCCTTCTTGGATCCATTCCTGCAAAGCTTATTGAAGCAGCCTATTTTCATATACAGATGTGGGATGGAGAAACAACTTTCCTCCTCATTTGTTTTTACCTACCGTAATTAATTGATTTCTTCTGCTTGGCCACATTGTGTTAGGCTTCATCAATTAATTGGTAATGAATTAAAATGACTGATCTTGGTAATATTTATTTGTTTTTCTGAATCAGGTTATTGCCTCCAGCCCAGCATGCTGTCTGGGAATGATCTCAGTGTAGAGTTGTGTTTAGATTCCTGTCGCTGGATTAGGTATTCCAAGCTTCAGCCTCTGCTACCGATTTTCCCCAGCTGGTGATCCTCCCTATTGTTCAGCCCTCTTCTCTCCCCTTCCCTGCGTGTGTGTGCCCCCCCCCCCCCATTCCTGCCCTGAGCCATAGGGAATATTAAGGCCACATTGTTGGTACTCAGTAAAAATGAGCAGGTTGAGTCAGACTGCTGGAAAGAAGGGAGGACGAGCCAGAGAAGATAGTCGGAAGGGCAGAAGACATGGTAGCTTCTGGTAGAAAATTCCCTGAAATCCAGGAAGTCATGAAAGGAAGCCTAGTCACTTGTGGCCATCAGAGAAGGGTGGACCCCAGCATAGGCTCTGTGGAGGCCCAGACCTGGAAACAAGTCTTTGGGGCCCTGAGGCTTGGGGGAACCCACAAAAAATGAATGTATTCAAGGAATGGGAATTTTCATTGTGTTATATCTTGACATTACAGATAGAACTTATGTCTTGGAAGGCAGTGGCAGTGGCTAAGGGTTTGGAGAAGGGAGGGCAATGTACAATGAGGGCTATAAATATAAATTGGGGTTCAGGATAAGGAAAAATACTTCATCATTCCCTAGAACAGCTTAGGGTTGAGGTAGTCTGGATCTGGGTGTGGACTTTGTGGTGATAAAATGTTCCATATTTGAGTCCCAACTGGTGAATAGAATTAAGCATGAGACTATTTGGCAAAGCTAATTATTAGTAAATAAATCAGTGTTTCTGACTGGAAGGTGAGGCCCTTGGAATGGGTTGGTCAGTCAGTGGTCCAGTCTCTGCCAGGCCACCATGCCGTCATGGAATCCCAAGAGCAGTCCTGGTGGGAAGAGCAGCCTACATGTTGATGGCCTTAAGATAATTTATTTTTTAAAAAACAGTACATAAAGCACTGATTTTAGTACCTTGTCTTTGAGAGGTTAATTTTAGTAGAGTGCTCACCATCTTTCCTCTTAGCCTTTGGGTTGTTTTTTTTTTTTTTTTTGCTGTGACCTGATGCCCAAGTGTGGATGTTGGGAGGCTGCTGGTGGCGGAGGGATGATTTTTACTTAGAAACAGCCTTGATTTAGCCCTCCTGGCCTGAGGGTGAATTGAATGAAGCTATGTCTGGTAGGAAAAAAGGAAACAATGCTCCTGTTGGGATTCCCCTTTTGTCAGCAGCAGAGGTAAAAATCTTAGGGCTAGAAAGGCTGTTTTCTGATTCTAGACAGACCCCTCTCTTCCATACAACTCCCAGATCCAGATCAAGTCCCTTGTCAGCTAGAGACTTCCCCTCAACTTCACGCCAGGTGTCTGAACAGGGCCCTGACCTTTGATTTTCTTTTCTCTCAGGAACCAGTTTCAAATAGGAAATGAAACAATTAAAATTGCACCTTGTATTCCCAAAACTTTCAGAGCCTCAGAATCTCAGCTCACATCTAAATTAATATTATTTAGAAAGAAATCTTGTAAACCCACCAGCTGAACTCTTCCTCCTGGTCAAGTTTTGCTGGTTCCCCAATAGCGATTTAAAAGAATGTGACTGCCCAGGTGTTGTTCTTCCCTCCCGTGCAGTGTGTGAAGGAACGGGGGTCCTCCTGGAAGAGCTTGAAGATGCCAAAGGGCTCTTTGAGAGACAGTGGTGCTGAGTCTGCCGAGGTGTCCGATACTTTGGACCCTCCTGGAGCAAGGGGATGTTCCCCAGGACTCTTCCTCTCTTCGCTCTTCATGAGGCAGCTGCAAACCCATGGAGAATAAGAGGGTAGGTGCAGTTGGACAAGAAAGGCCAGCCAGGGGCAAGGTTCTGACCCACTTCTTTCTCTTTGGTCTCTGCTACTCCCCAACCTTCCAAGATGGTGACTGGTTGGTGGGCTTCCTTTGGAAGCTCCCCTGGAGGCCATGTTTGAAGGGGCTTGTTGTAAATGATATTCCTGTCTTTATAGAGTCATCCCGGTGCTCCTGGGTTATTTCCCCTTGAAGGTGTTCTCTGGAAGGTTTTCTTTAACTGCTTTCCTCTTAAGTAGTTCCCTCTTCACTTGGGGGGGCTATACTGTGGATCCTTAAGGGAACACCTACTTTCCCCAAGGCAGTAACCAGTGGAGATTGAGAACTTCAGCAGGTCTGGAATGGGATCCAGTGGGTTTTAGGGCAGTTGGGTATGGGGAGGGCAGGCAGCACTGGAAGGCCCCCTCCCAAAGCTAGCACATTGTCCCAAGAGACTTGTTCTGAGACTGATTTCCCAATGGCTCTGGCTATCTACAGCCTGCTGCACGGTGAGAGCAGGTCGAGTTGGTGGGTGCGCCTCCTTCCCCCTCCTTCTATCTGCTCCCCGCTTTTGCCCCTTGCGGAAGGCCTGGCCTGTCTGCTTGGTCAGAGGCAGCACGCATGACCACACAGCAGCCACTCATCACTTCTGCTCCGGCACCACTGGAGATATCCCTCCCCCTCGCTTTGGGGTTGGGGGTGGTGGCTAACGATCAGTCTGACCCTTTAGGGAACTTATGACACTTGATTTGGGCTTTAGAGCAAAAGACTAGTTTTAAAGATGGTGCTATTTATCAGCTTTTAATTAACAAACTTATTATTCAAGAGGGAAATTGTTCCCCTCTCCTTCCTACAAAGTTGGTGCTCTCCTTGCTCCCAGGTGCTATGCTGTGGATAGTTGAGCTCCGAATCACACAATCCAGGCCTCTTGTTCCTTTCCCTTCTGGCCTCCTAGGTTAAGGAACATGTTCTCATTTCAAGGGGTCCTCAGTACCTGTCTCGGTGACCCAGGCACCCTCATTCCTTCCAAGGTCTTCCTCACCTCCTCCTAGCTGGAAGCTGTTGGAGGTCGCCTCCCTGCTTCTCCCAGCAAGGGGCTAGAGGGAAGAAGCCCATGTCTTTGTGGCTTGGAATCATTGCAGCACTCAAAACAGGGCAAAACGACACATTAAAAGTTAGAATGTGATTCTCTGAAAAGAGTTTGAGGGTTCTTCTGTCCTCATGCACTGCAGTCTTTGAAAAATGGCTGGTTGTGTTTCACATACTGTTGGATGGATTCCTGTTTTGTGCCATTTTTGTTTATACTTTCTACAAGAAAAAGTGTATACACACATATTGAATATTGCAGTACAAGATATTACTGTGGCTACCAGAGCATAACGCCCAACATGAAACTGAATTATGTTCTCCGTATGACATTTGTGGAAACTCTTTGGGGACTGAAAAATATTTTCACTCCTTGAAGGAAGAATATGTGTGTGTCACTTTCAATGCTGACAAATAATTATAAATGTATTGAACATTAACCCTTCAGGTGACTCTGAGGTACACCTGTATGCTTCACAGAGATTAGCCTTTCATAAAGGTGCTTTTTAAGAGACAGTTGGGGAAGGAAATCGGAAATAGATCTTTTAACTCTTGAGACAATTGGGGTTTGCAATCCCTTTAGCTGAATGGTCAACTTTTGAGTTCATGAAAACACTTTGGTCTTCATTCTTTCCAGATGGCTTTTAGGGATGGGATTATGAGTTGTTGGAAAGCAGAGAATTAAGGGAAATGAAACAGGTTATGAAATTATGTTGCTTGGGAATTGATTTGTTTAAACGTTAACAACTAACTAAAACAATCCCTTCCCCAGAGTGGATTTAAAACCAACCAATCAACCAACCGCACACTCACACCCACGTCTTGCTTAGGACATGTGCTATGGGATGTTTCCTAGTCAATAGGAATTAGTTTATATGCTGTAGCCTAAGAATTTGTGACTTATTTAAAATTCAAATTGTTTCCCTTAATTTATGTCAATACATTGTCATTCCGTTCATTTTTAGTATGAAATAGTTAATCCTGAACCTTTCCCCCTCTCCTTGTAATTAATTCTTCACAGTTCAGAATTTAAAAGATTTTCCCTTGTTTCAGTTCCTCATGTCTATCTTAATTTGTAATTGAGAAGATGCTTTTAAGTTTGCCTTTATATTAAAATCTGTATTTTAAATGTGTGTATCGCTGTGTTGCTTCCCTCTTAAGGCTGTTGGTTTAAGCATCCTTTCCTATGGGAAATCCATACCATTCTCCATTTCCACCTCTAGACTGAAATAAAAAAATATTTATTTTCACTTGTATCTGTTTTTAATGGTAACTTTTATTCAGTAAGTGGATAGGAATGTGATGGCTCCTTATCACAGATTCATGTTAATATTTATAACGTTAGAGCTCTAAGAGGATCTAGACTGAGTCTCACCATCCCAGACAAATATTGGGCCACCCTCAGTGACTGGGTAATCAGTGCAAAAAACACCCATTCATTCATTTTCTCTCTCTTCCCCTCCCAGTCCCTGAAACAACTCTTACCAACCTGGCCTCTCTTTTGGTGCCAATACTCCTCAAAGTCCAGTCCATTGTACCATGTCTCTGGATGTCTTGGCACCAGTTAAAAAATGGCCCTGCAGAGCCATAAAAAAAGACCCCACCTCCTCCCTGGAAGAAGTGAAAATCCAGACTGGGAAGGAAGGCCTGGCAGAGCTGAGACTTGTGGGGAAAGCCTCTCCAACAACTCAGGAGCTTCCCTCCCTAGGGAGACTGACCTGGGATTGGGTGTTTTCCTCACATTTCATTTTCTGTCAAGTCTTCCTGGCATTGATCCTGTGCTGACCCTTACACAGGCAAATGGATTTTCTAATAATCTCATTTTTTTTTTTATCTGGGGTGGAGAAAAGGGTTGCTAGAGTCTCATTTTTGTAAGTCTCTGCTCTCGGTTGGCTCAGATGGTCAGTCTGCCTCTCCAGGGAGGTGTGAAGAGGCCAACTGGATCCTCTGTGGTTGCTCTGCAGCCCTGGAAAAGGGAGGAGACCCAAGCTTGCCTCCTCCCTAGAATTCTGTGATTTTTGTCCTACCAAAGAGGAGTCTTTAAAAGGCATCTTGAAAAAAAGACTTTTATTCTAAATCCACAAGACCTCCCTAGGACAGTATCTGGAGAGTTATTTCCTTGATGGAACAGAAGCAGGAATTAAAAGGAGAGGTCTTGCCGCAGGACAGTACCCAAAAGGAGAATCAGTGAATCAGTCATAAGGGCTTTGCCCTCTTCCATAACACCCCCCCCCAAAAAAAAAGCCATTCACAGCATCATCTAGTATCATACATTCAAGTAGATGGGGAGATAGAAGTAAAGAACCTTTGCTGCCTTAAACAAAAACCAACCCAAAATAGCCTGGGGAGAGCCCAGCATACTCTGGCCCCAGGCCATCTTCGGGTCAGGGTAATGAAATCCTGTGGACATGTTCTCTCACCTCTGCTCCCTTGGTCACCCCCTTAGCTCATGGAGGACAGGAGACAAAACGAAACTTGTTTACTTGCTCAAACTAGAATCTCTTCCTAGTTTCTGGCTGTAGTAAAAAGGAGGGATTTGGTTGCCCTCCAATAGGGTTTGCAGAGGCACAAGAGACCAGCTTGCAGCATCCCAAGAGCCTTTCCCACTCCATTCTGACCCAGCTGCCACAGGACCTCAAAAGAGGCCAGCTAGTCTCCTTTTACAGACAGGGAAATGACTTTTCCAAGGTCACTACTGAGGCTCAGCCTCAAGGGCCAGGTGAGGAGGAAAATGGGCTTATCCTGGGAAGGGGTGGAAGGGGAGTTTTCCCAATAGCATCGGCTCAAGGAGGGCTTCCTCCATCCACGGTCTTTGTTCTCATCAAGGCCACAGAAGCAATTAGATTGGTGCTCAGCCCCATCCCTTCCATGGAGAACCCTCCCCAAATGTAGCCCCCAGCCAGGGGAGCACTGCTTTGTTCAGCTCCAGTGAGGGGGACTTGTTGAGGGCCTTAACTCTACTCTTTGATTACTTTTTTTCAGTCAAAAGAAAAGCTACATTTCATCTCCTTCCTGTTTATAGGCCAGCCTTTGTTGAAGCAATCCAGGCAGCCCATTGCCAGGCCAGGGGTGAGGGCTTCTGCAGCTTCCTTTCCTCTTCTCCTTTTCCCCTTCCCTCCCCCCCATCTTCCCCATAGTCACTGGGGTGAACACCAGCAGGGAGCAGGGCAGGGTGGATTTCTCTCTGAGTTGCTCATGCCTGATGAGCGGTCAGTTGGAACCTGGCCTCCTCGGAGATGCCGTACTGCTCCAGGGGGTCCTGTGGAGGAGTGGAGAGAAGAATCTGGAAGGAGCCTCCCCACACTGCCATTCTCCAGGGAAAAGGGGAGAAGGGACTCCTTTTTCACCACTTGGGGCCCCAGTTCTTGGTTCCACTTGGAGCTGCATTTAGAAATCTCACTGTCCTTCTCCCAAATATAAATGAAGGCCAAAAGATATAGTCTCTAAAGGGAACTAGGGTGCTGGAATGGGTGGGTGGTAGAACACTGAGCTCAAGTGGGTTGGCCAGAACCCTTCCTCCTGCCAGCTGGAGGTGCCGAGCCAGCCGGGAGAAGGCCGCAACCCTCTGACCTCACAACCAGGATCCAGGTGTATCAGAGACCAACAAGGATGAAGTCCCTTCCAGGAATACTCACCTTTCCCGTCATCTTCTGGATCTCATTCCTATAAAAGATGAGGCTCCTCCGCATGAACTCATAGCTGGGAAGTGAAAAGCACAAAGGAGGAGTCAGGGAGGCTGGTATTCCTGGGCAACCTCCAGGGAAACCAGAAAGGGAAATGCCAAGGTCTACACACCTCTGCAAGGTCTCAAGGAAGTCTGGGGAGGCAAGCTGCCCAGGGCACACATCTGGGACTCTCTGTCTTTGGCCTGGGTTAGCCTCCCTGCCCTCCCCTCTCAGAGAACTCCCTCCCTTTTACTCCTCTGCTCCCAGTCAGCCAAAACCCCCAGGCCTGCCTGGAGCATTCCGCAGAGGCCTCTGCCCAGCCCCAGGCCCACCTTGCTCTCCTGAGGGCATCAATCCACTCTTGACACTGCTCTTCACTGCTGCACTCAAAGTAGTATTTCCTGTCAGGTTCCTCAATGAAACCTGTGCGGCAAGAGAGAGCGGGCCCTCTGAGCAGGTGGGGGGGGCCCTGGCCCAGGGCAAGCAGGAGCCACCCTACCACAGGCCCCACAGCCTCCTCTTCCTGCCCCCTTCCCACAGCCCCCACAAGAATGTCTGGAGGCTGGAGGCCTGTGGCCATCCTGGGCAGAGGAGGGGGGCGCTATGGGGGTGGGAAGGGACCTTCCTCCATCAGGATAAGGAAAGGGTTCCCTGCGCTGCTGATGGTGGCCTGGGTGGCGACATGGCTGTTCTAGACTAGATTCTCATCCTTCAAGGACTGGTCCATGAAGAGGGGAGAGGATGACCATGTCGTCTTAAGAGCTCGGCATACATCCGAGCAGACAGGCTGGGCAGTCCAGGTCAAAGAGGTGGGATGTTCCAGAGACCCCCAAAGGGAATTCAGCGCCAGAGGAGCTCCACACCAGAGCTTGGCCACCACTGATCATTAAAAAAAAAGGAGATGTGAAGGTGGGCTTAAAAACAAATGAGATCAACTAATATGGATCTCTGTGTAACATGATCATACATGTGTGGCTCATGTGGGATTGCTTTTGTTGGAGAAGAGGGAGCATCATGGGAGGGAGGGAGAAAAAAATAAAACCCTGCCAAAAAAATGATTGTAGAAAATGACTGTTCCATGCAGTTGGAAAAATAAAGTGACTTGCCCAAGGTCACACAGCTAGGTAATTATTAAATGTCTGAGGATGGATTTGAACTCAGGTCCTCCTGACTCCAGGGCTGGTCTTCTATCTACTGTACCACCTAGCTGCCCCTTGAAAAAACAGATTATTTAATTAAAAATAATTAACAGCAAAAAAAAACTTGTGATTAAACAAGAAATGTGTGTTCATTGGCAACAAATATAAGATGGAACAAGGAAAATTAGTAGTAATAGGACAGCAGAAGAATCCAGTAAATAAGTGTAGATGATTAAAAAAACAGCCTTTTTAGCCCATTAATATGTAGTTAGCCCAACAATGTGAAAATATAAAGAACAGTTCTCTCTCCATCCCCAAGTCTTTTGGGGAAGTATGGGTTTTCTGGGTGTGGTACATATTTTCAGACTTTTCTTTTTTTCTCTCTTACTTCTTTCTTTTTAAATCATTAAAGAGGGGCATCTAGGTAGCCAGTAGATAGAGCACCAGTCCTGGAGTCAGGAGGACCCGAGTTCAAATATGGCCTGCCTCAATAATAATGTAACTGTGTGACCTTGGGCAAGTCACCTATCCCCCACTGCACTGCAACCCCCCCCCCAAAAAGGTGTGGTGAACTAGACTTTGATCCCTGACAAAATGCTAGAATTTCTTATTATAAGAATAATTTGTGGGACAGGGAAATGGTCATCTGTAGGAGACAATAAATCATCCTACTCCAACCCCATTAACATTTTTCAAAGGGATACTACAAAAAGAACCAAGATATCATTGTGTACAGTTACAGCAAAGTTGTAACATCAACTGCAAAAGACTTTGATACTCTGATCAATACAGTGATCCAAGACAATTCCAAAGGACCCATGATGAAAAATGCTGTCTGCCTCCAGAGAGAACAGATCATCAGAGTGCAAAATGAAGTATAATTTTCTCACTTTCTTCCCAACCCAGCCCTTTTTTAAAAAAAAAATGGCCCTTTAATTTAGAAAAAAAACAGGTATCTTATTGTCTGATCTTGTTACCTCTGAGAATTCTGTTCTCTTTAAGGATATGATTTCTCTCTCATCACACCCAATTTGGATCAAGGTACAACATGGAAACAAAGTAAAGACTGACAGAGTGCTTTCCGTGGGATGGTGGGGGGGAGGGAAGCAAGATTGGGGGAAAATTGTAAAACTCAAATAATATCTTTAATAAAAATAAATTTTAAAAAATGGTTTGGCTAATAACAGAAATGTTTTACATGATTTCATATGTTTGAATGACAATATATCACTTGCCTTCTCAGTGGGTAAAGGAAGGTTGGGAAGGAGAGAAAATTTAGAAATCAAAATTTAAAAAGAAAAGGCTGTTAAAAGTTAATAATATGTTAGGAGGGAAAAAGAAACGGTTACAAGATAGGTAGATCAGAGTTATAAACATTGTACAAGATGAAATTTAATAGGGAGAAAAGACCCACATGGGAGTTTGAAAGAAATCAACTCAAAAAGTATAGTTAGAGATATGCCCTGAAAACAAGCTTTAGTATTTTAGTGAACCACACCCTCCAGGAGTGAGTAGGGCGATATGCTCAAAAACTGATCCAAAAGCTGCCTAAAAACAAATCTTGGATCCCACTGAGAGTCCCAACCATCTTCTTTGTACTGTGGCTTCTGCCGTTACCAGGGGTACTATGTTCAATTTGGGACAATTTTTCCAGAAAGGACTCTATGGAGATGAGCCATGAAAGACACTGAGGAAGCATGGAAGCATTTCCTGGGCTGTCACTGGGGAAGGACTCGCCACTGGGTTCCGTGGAGGGACAAACAACAGGAGGCAGATTTGGCAGCTCCCCTGGCTCTTATGGACCAGGCCAGCTAAGCGGGGGGCAATGAACCAGGCAGTGGTGGTCATACAGGGACGCTCTAGACAATGTGGAATCTACCTAGAGGTTGGAGGGGGTGACGACTTCTGGGGCCTTTCCAACTCTGACGTCCAAGCCTAAACTCGCAGGATTGAGGACTCCATAAATTCCCCTCCCCTTTACTGCAAAAAAGGTATCTAGAAAAGGGCGATGCTTAGCCCAAAAGGAGAATTTCAGCTGTCAAGATCAGAGGATTCAGGGCAGGAAGAGACCCTGGAGATGACAGGGGCCCCAGAGAAGGGGAACAGATTTGCCCAAGGTGGTGACTAGTTGCCCCCTCTCCCCACCCCACCCTGTGACACCAAAGTGGTTTTCCAGCCTGCTGGGTCATCAGACCGAGCTCCTCCTACACAAGGGAGAGACCCTGCTGGCATTCTCACAGATGTGGCATAGAGGGAAGGGCAACATGCCCTCCTGGTGACAGGAACAGGGCCCCGTGAAGGTTTAAGCCAAGGGATCAAGAGGAGCGCCCCAGGCTGGTGTGCCAGTTGTAGAAGGCCAAGGCTGAGAGCCAGGGCTAACCTTGACAAGGGGCAGGGTGGGGTGTGGTGAAGCACTCCCACAAAGGGCACTTGTTTCTCAGGAGGATGGGGAGGAGCCAGGCTGGAGCCACTGCTATCACAAGGTCAAGCCACCCTGGCAGAGCAGGCTGGGCTAGGTGTGAGGAGGGCTTGGGGAAGAAATGCTGTGCCAGGCCAGGGTCCCCAGCCCATTCCTTCTCAGAGGCCTGAGCAGAGGTTTGTGAGGTTGGGACAATGCTAGAGGGAGGGGTGGGGCTCAAGTGGCACAGTTCCTCTTCCAGTGCCAGGCAGCTGGGGGACCCCATAATAGCCAACAGGAAATGAAGGGCCCTGCACTGCTCTCCCCAGGTTTAGAGAACCTTCTCTGGCCCGGGATCTACATTTATCAGACTAAGGAGCCAAAAGGGCGGGCCCCAGGCATCCTAGAACCCCCTTTTCCTCTCTCCCTTGGGTCTAAAAACTTGTTCCTTCCAGACTCACTGATGGAGAAGCCACTTGGTTCTTCCTTGGCAATCCGGCAGTGTTCCAGAAGCAGGGCTCCAATGGGCTGGCAAGACAGAACAATGGAACAAGGAGAAAGAGCTTAGCACCAGTCATCTGGGAAGATGGACAGGCAGCAGCCCTTGTGCTCCGCAGCACCCCTAAGGTGTGACCCTCAGGAGGAGAGGAGCTCCTCTAAGCCCCCGTGTCAAGAGGTGGGGAAGCTGAGATGACTGAAGGGGCAGAGTTGGGAATCTAACCCAGGTTTTCCAACTCCGCTGGTCTCCTAGCTTCCCTGTCTGACAAATGAGGCTCAGAGACAGATCTGCTGGATGGTGCCCTCGGGCTAGAACCTATTTACCTTCATCCTCACCCAAGGGAGGCTCCAGGGGACATTCAGGTGGGGACAAAGGGTGCCCTCCCCCAGGGCAGCCTCCACCAAGTCCTGGGTGTCGCCCTGTACAACCGGATCCAGGCAGGGCCAGGATCTGCCCCACCCTGGGACAGTCTGAGGTTGTCAACTCCAGCCCAGGGACCAGGGGCAGGGGGAGGGGGAGGGAGTGAGCGCCAGGGATGGGGTCGCGGCTCCTCATTTGTAAAAGGTCATTCAGCTGGCAGTTAACAGTCAGGACTCAAACTTGGGACTTCACTCTAAATTTGGTGAACTTTAGGCCCCACCACTTCACAGCGGAGGACCCGGGAAAAGGCAGTGACATGGAGCTGCCCCCCCCCCTTTTTTTAGCCTATTTTCCCATCTTTAAAGTTCTCCCAGGTCCAAACTTTTCTAGGTGGCACCTCCAGGAAATGCTTTAAAAAAAAAAAAAGCCCACCCATCATCATGTTAGAAATAGAACTAAGCTCACTATCCCTACCTCCCAATGACTCCTTTAAGCCCCTACAGTAAGGCAGCCTGTAGTTTGTGTAGTTTAGGAAAGAGGGCTTGGGGAGGGTGAGCCCCAATCACCTCTGCCTTGCTCCGAGGCCAGGACCCAGTGCCTAAAGGGAGGTTCAATCGCTCTCAGGCCTCTACAAGGTTTCCCTCCACCTGGAGGGTTCCAATCCTGGTTCTGCCCCTAGAGACGGCCTCTGTGGAAGGCACCTGGCCGCACTGAGCCTCCTTAAGGGTCCTTCCAGCTCTAAGCCTCTGAAATGAGGGTCCCTGGGTACAGTGAAGAGGCCTCTCTGGCTTCAGTCTCCCTATCAGTACAATGGGGGGTTGGCTTGGGCAGCTTCTCAGATCTCTCCAGGCGCCAATCTGTGCTGGCAGCCAGGGACGAGGTCTCTTTCCATCATAAGGTGCCTAAGGCTGTTGCAGTGTACATCTGGGGACCCACAAGCACCCAGCCCCTGGGCTAGGTTGGACCTGCCCCCCCCCCCCCAACAGACCAGGACCCCTGCTCCTAGGGGACCTTTTGATTTTACAAGTTAAAAAAAAAAATCGACCTTTGGTGACAGGTTTCCAGGGTCCTTATTCTCAGAAATAATTTCACAGTGCATACTGGGGAAATTCTCCCTACTTTGACTCCAAAACCAGGGGCTACCTGGGTGGTAGCCAAGAACACAAGCAGCAAGAAATCTGAATCTTTTCTGGTTCTGGTTTTTTTGTCTTTGGTCATCTGGTAGAGCCTTTTTGGAGCCTTTTTGCAAAATGAGATTTTTAACTGAATTAAAAACCACAGAATTACAAAGGATACCAATTATGTTGACACAAATTCACAAGTTCCAGTTTAAGAACCCTTGAAAGCTGGCCTTAGCCTCTGGTTTAAGGGCACAGCATTAAGAGCTTTCCTGAGCCCTCTCTTTCCTCCTCAGGCCTCCTGTACCTTCCCCTGCCCCCTCTCAGGAGAGGTCTCACCTTCATTCATTCATCACGCCTCTTTCATCCTTTCCCTCCATCTCTGACACGGAGGGGGTCCTTCTCCTTAGTAGGGCTGACCCCTCCTCTTCACATTCCCTTGACCCGAGGCTCCTCCTATCCCCCCCAGCTAATTTTATGCTCAATCATCATTCCCTCGAATTTTCAACCTCTCTATATCAAATGGTTCCTTCCTTATTCCCGTCAAACCAGTGCCAAGGTTCCCCATCCTTAAGAAACATTCCCACAACATTGCATGATGATCAACTATGATGGATTTAGCTCTCCTCAGCAGTGCAATAAACAAAGACAATTCTAAAGGACTCATGATGGAAAATGCCATAAACATTCAGAGAAGGAATTAGGGAGTCTGAATGTAGATTGTTTTATGCTTTATTTTTTTCCCCCTCTTGGTTTTTTGTTCCCTTTTGCTCTGATTCTTCTTTCATAACATGACTAGTAGGAAAACATGTTTGGGGCGGCTAGGTGGCACAGTGGATAGAGCACTGGCCTTGGAGTCAGGAGTACCTGAGTTCAAATCCGACCTCAGATGCTTAATAATTACCTAGCTGTGTGGCCTCGGGCAAGCCACTTAACCCCATTGCCTTGCAAAAACTAAAAAAGCAAACAAAAAAAAATGTTTAACATAGTTACACATGTATAACCTATATCAAATTATTCATTGTCATAGAGAAGAGGGAGGGAGGGAAGGGAGGGAGTGAGGAAGAAAAATGTAGAACTCAAAATCTTACAAAAAAATGAATGCTGAAAACAAACAAAAATACCCCCCACCAAAAAACCCTAAACTTTTACCCCCACCACACCCTCAAGCTATCATCCTTTATCTTTTTGAAAATTATTTTTTGTCTTTATTATTTTTTCCAATTAAATGCAAAGGTGGTTTTCAACATTCATCCATTTTCTTTTTTTTTTTTTTAAGGTTTTTGCAAGGCAAGTGGGGTTAAGTGGCTTGCCCAAGGCCACACAGCTAGGGAATTATTAAGAGTTTCAGGCCACATTTGAACTCAGGTACTCCTGACTCCAGGGCCGGTGCTCTATCCACTGCACCACCTAGCTACCCCCATCCATTTTCAAATTTATGAATTCCACAGTTTTCTACCACTCTCCCTTCCCTCCCCTCCCTCCCCATGGCAGTGAACAAATCTGATAAAAGTTCTACATGTGCAATTGTCTTTAGCATATCTCCATATTAGTCATGTTATGAAAGAGGAATTAGAACTAAGGGGGGGGACCATGAGAAAGAAAGAAAGAAAAAACATTAAAAACCATTTTAAAAAGTGAATATAGGATGCTTTGGTCTGCATTCAGATTCCACAGTTCCTTCTCTGGATGTAGATGATATTTTCCATCCTAAGTCCTTGAGAATTGTCTTTGATTATTGTACTGCTGAAGAAAGCTAAGTCCTTCATAGCTGATTATTTCACAATGTTGCAGATGTATATAACGTTCTCCTGCTTCTCCTCATTTCACTCAGCATCAGTTCATGACAATCTTTTCAGGTTTTTCTAAAGTCCAGCAGCTCATGATTTCTTACATTCCTATACTATAACTTGTTTAACCATTCCCTACCTGATGAGCATCCCCTCAATTTCCAATTCTATGCCAGTACAATAAGAGCTGCTATATTTTTGTACATGTGAGTCTTTTCCTGTTTTTAATATCATCCTTTAGCTTTTCTCTCCTCAAACTTTTTGAAAAATCTGGCTTCTGACCTCACCAAATAAAATGCTCCCTCCAATTTATCAATGATTTCTTAATTGTCAAATCAACAGCCAATAAACTATAGGTGCTGCTAGGTGACAGAATAGAGCACTGGACTTTGAATCAGAAAGACCTGAGTTTAGATCCAGCCTTAGATACTTACTGTGTGACCCTGGGCAAGTCATTTACCCTGTTTGCCTCAATTTTCCGATCTATAAAATGAGCAGGAAAAGGAAATGGCAAGCCACCCCAGCACCTTTGTCAAGAAAACACCAAATGGAGTCACATAGAGTTGGTCATAGCTGAGAATGAGTGAACAGCAACAGATTAAAAAGTCAAAAACAATAGTCTTTTCTTAGCCCTCTTTATTCTTAACCATATCACATGTTGTATGTGAAACTGTTAACCATTCTTTCTTCCTGGATCTTCCCTTTTCTTCTGATTTGCCTCCTATCTGTCTGACTACTCTTCCTCGGCCTCCTAGACTGGCTTATCACCAATCCCACCGCCCCTAACTGTGTGGGTGCTGAGCTTCTCCATCAGATGATTTCATTACCATCGCTCTGCAGATGGCTCTCACATCTATACGTCCAATCCCAACAGGCTGTTTCACCATGTCATCAATTGCCTCTCAAACACTTCAAAATGGATATGCCAGAGTCAGCTTCATCTCAATAAGTCTAAATTGAACTCATTATCTTTCTCCCCACACAAGGGGTTCTTAACCTAGAGTCTGTGAACTTTTTAAAAAATATTTTGATAATTATATTTTCAATATAGTTGACTTCTTTTGCAATCCTGTTATTTTCTATTATGCACTCAAAAAACTTTATTCTAAGAGATTCACAACACAAGGACTCCCTACTCTAAATCCTCCCTTCTTTCCAAATTTCCCTATTTCTATGGAAGGCACCATCATTCCTCCAGTCTCTGAGGTTTGTAGTCTCTTCCTGGTTACCCCTGGACTCCTCTCCTCCTCTTCTCATATATCCAATCAGTCATCAAATGTTGTCGACCTTTCTACCTTCAAACATCCCTATCCCTTCTCTCTACTCATAACCTATCCCCTTCATTTAGGCCCTTATCATTTCTCTCCAAAATGATCATGGCAGTCCCTCACTGGACCTTGGACCTCAAACTTCTCCCCATGCAGTTTTTCTTTGCCAGTCAAATTTTCCTTAAATGTCAAAGTGATTCCCAGCAGCTCTTCTGTCTGAGATCAACTCCTTGTTGATCCTTTCACTTGTAAAGTCCTATATAACATGGTTCCATCTCAATTCTCAGCTTTGTTCCATGTGACTTCCCTTTCCACCTTCCTGTGAATCAGCCTGCATCCAAAGTCCTTGATGCTTGGAATGCACTCCTTCATCCTGAACCCCTAAGAGTCCCCTCTGGGAGCCAAGATGATGGAGAAAAGCTAGGAAACTCCTCTGAAACAACTTTAAATGAAGCCTCCAAACAGACTCTAAAGCTAGAAGAAATAACTGTCAGCTCAAGATATCTTGGAGGGACTTCAGGAAAGGTCTGCCTCACTTAGGTAAAAGGGAAGCATAAAAGCCACAGGGCAGATCCCAGATCAGTGGGCCAGCAGTATAGCAGGTTGGCAGTGAATCCCCCAGCACCAGCATGGAAGACCTCCTGCCAGCCCCTCAACACTGATGCAACAGGCAGGATTGGATTAGGCTACTCTAACAGAGGGAACAAGACACCAAGACCCAAGTGTGCAAAGTCAGTGATCAGACCCTGGGCCCCCCTGGGCCCTAGGAGCAGAGCCCAACTTTTTTTTCTTTTTAGATTTTTCAAGGCAGTGGGGTTAAGTGGCTTGCCCAAGGCCACACAGCTAGGTAATAATTAATTGTCTGAGGCCATATTTGAACTCAGATCCTCCTGACTACAGGGTCAGTGCTCTAGCCACTGCACCACCTTGCTGCCCCAGAATCTTGCTCATATTAAACATAAATTGACCTCCCCATACCTTCTTCATTATCCTCTAGAGTCGCAGAGAAACAAGTTTGATCTCTGTCTCTCTACTCCATGATAATACTTCCCTCAGTGAAATAGGAAAAAGCCCAGTCTGTGGGACCATGTTCAAGCTCAATCACTGTCTCCTTGGATGATGTTGGTGAAATCACTCTTTGCTACCTCAGCAGCCTCACCTGTCAAACTAAGGGATTGATCAGTGGCATCAAGCTCAAGTAGAAACAGAGTATCTCAGGATCTGTCTGGGTCACATATTGACTTAGGAAACCATATGGTAACATTATCTACATTCTATTGTCTTTTTATTTATTTTATTCAATATTTCCCTATAATATTTTAATGTGGCTAGGACCTCACTCATGAGTACTGTGGGCTTAGACTCTGAATCAGACTATATTATTACTTAGATTTCTCCCATATCAAAATATTCTAGGCATCAAGGTCCCCCCACCATGATGCTATGGGGAAGCCCTTGGAAGGGATTCTATATTGGCATAGATCAGGATCCTCCTACCTCGGCTTCATCGGTCCGGAAATAAAAGAGGAAATTCACAACCAGCTTCACAAGCCTCCGTTTCACCACTGGGGAAGAGATTAAAAGAGAATGTGGAAGTTGGGTGCTGCGGGGAGATCCCCAAGATCCCTGTCCAGAGCCTGAGGAGACCAGGCTGCTCCCTACAGCCTTCCCATTTTTCTCAGGCTCCTCTCAAAAATAACCCTATCTTGTTTTTTTTTTTTAAAATAACCATATCTTACTAGAGTTCCCCTAACCTTTAAATGTTGGAAAAATCACACAGCCTCTTGCAGGGCAGATTCTGACCTAGTTTAAAGAGATGGGCTGTCAGAAGAGCAAAGCAGAAGAGAGAATGCTATAGGGAAAATCCAAAAATGTTCAATCCTGCTCCCCCCCACATCCTCTTCTCATCCCAAAGAGGGGAAAGACCATTTTTTATACCCTCTGTGAATCTTTCTGTAGTCACCCATGGGAGTTCCTCAGGTCCCAGCTGCCACCATGGACCAAATCAAGGACAAATGCCCTCTTGAAAGAGGAGCCTCAGCTTCATGGTGGAGATGGAAATAGGGTCAACTGGAAAAGGGGGAGGGCAGGCCTGGGTCTGAAGGGGGGGATACACAGTGGGAAGCCAAAGTCCAGTGGGTGAGGAGGCTCTCTGGGATGGCTGAGGTGGGAGAGTCTTCTAGGACAGAGGGCCTGGGGGAGGTTACCAGTAGGATTCTGTCCTGGGGTTGCTGAGCTTGGAGGCTTGGACACGGAAACCTGCCTGGACTATGACCCTAGGAGGCTGGTGCTCAGTCCTGTTGGAGTCTTTGTGACCTCACTCAGGGCTTTCTTGGCAGACATCCTCCAAGGGCTTACTGTTTCCTTTTCCAGCTCGTTTTACAGATGAGGAAATGGAGGTAAATGGGGTGAAGGGACTTGTCCAAGGTCACACAGCTACTCAGTATATGTGACAGGTTGGAACTCAAGAAAATGAGTCTCCCCGATTCCTGTTTCTGAGTCTAGTACTCTATCTCATGTGCCACTGAGGTGGCTATTCACAGTTTTTGTTTGGTTAGGGGGTGGTGGGGGTGTTTACAAGGCCAGCTGAGGAATCATTCTTTCCCCACAAACATCTATATTATATTTTCACAGCTTCATTAGTAGTTTGAGTAGAAGCATTAGATCAAGGCAGCGATTTCTCTTGGGCACTGAGAATGCTACATACAAGTTGGGTAACTTTCCTGGATTCAGAAGGGAAAGGGGAGTGGGGCTAATAAATTTTTTTTTTAGGTTTTTGCGAGGCAAATGGGGTTAAGCGGCTTGCCCAAGGCCACACAGCTAGGTCATTATTAAGTGTCTGAGGCCGGATTTGAACCCAGGTCCTCCTGACTCCACCCACCGGACCACCCAGCCGCCCCTCTCTAAAGGAGAAAGTCAGATGAACAAGATCAGCGATTAGGAGCTCCACCATGCCTTCGTTGGGGGATGTTGTTCTAACTAACAAGGAAGACGCCCCCAGGCCGGAATATCAGTCAGGACTGGAGCCGGGGGGCAGCTGCTGGAGCTGGCACACAGAAGCGGGGTTCGGGGGGCTCTTTGTGGGCACGGGATGCGCTCGTGCTGGGGAGGATGCCAAGGGGGCCCTGGGTCAGGTCTGGTCTCGGGGGCTGCTCGGGGCTCCCCGCGCTCACCGCTGCCCTTCTTGGGGACCCGCATCCCGATCTCCGCCGCCTTCTCCGCCGGCTGCCGGGACAGCGCCTGCAGCTCCTTCTCGTTGTACCGCATCTCGACCGGGACGGGCGGGGAGGCCCCGCGGCCTCGCGGGCGTCGGGCTGGGCTCGGGCTGGGCTCGGGCTCGGCTCCGGCTCCGGCTCCGGCTCGGGCCGCGCTCCGGGCCCGGCCGCTCCCCGCTCCGCCCCTTGGACTCGGCTTTGTCCGCATTCGTCGCCAGGGGGCTCAATAAAGTTTCCCAGCAGGGCCCGCGGCCGCGGCGCACAATAAAGTTTTGTTGATGACTGAGGAGCGGGCGCCCCCGCCACCCGCGCCCCGGATGTAGAGGGCTTCTGGGCGGGACGACCGAGACGCTCACGGTGGCACCGCCCACCTGGGTGTCCGCGAGCCAAGTGGTCAATAAAGTTTGCCGGGCGAGCGTGCGCAGAGCGAAGCAGCGGCGGCGGCGCGCTTGCGCGGACGGTGGGGACGGCGAGCTGGCGCTGGAGCTAACGGCGGAAACGGTCGCGTGGCGCCGCCTTTCCCCGGCGCTTGGGCTGCGGTGAGTAGGCCGGGAGGAGCCGGGGACGGACGCCTTGAGGTCCGGGGGCTCGCGGCGGCGAGGAGGAGGAGGGGGAGATGCCGTCCGGCCGGGAGCGCCCTGCGCATGAGGGTCGGATACCGCGCCGGCTGGGGGGGGCGCGCGCCCAGGCCCGGCGGAGCGCGGAGGGGCGGGCGCGCGCACGGCGGGGGGCGGGCGCGCGCACGGCGCAGCCGCGTGGAGGGCCCCGGCTTCCATGGCTCCTCCGACCTCTCGCGGGATCCGCCGCTCTCCTGCCACCCCGGGACCGCCCGCCCCGCGAGGGTAGGCGTCGGAGTCCCCTTTGTGCCCCCAGCACCTGGCACACCGAGGCGGCCCCCTTCCTCCCTCTCACCAGGCTGGTTTTCCAGAGAGTGCAGCTCCGATCAGGGCGGACAGCGCCGCCCCGCAGCCGGGGAGACCCGGCTTCCGATCCAGCCGCAGCCCCCGAATGCCGGCTCCAGGCCGCCGGGCCGGTCGCTGCACCCAGACGGTCCGGAGGGGAAACTGAGGCTCGTGTAGAGCCCGCTCGCCCCGGCACGGCATCGCGCTGCCGCTTCTAGAGGACGAAAGAAGCCGCTGCGGTGCAGAGGGGGCCCGGGACCCCAGCACAGCCTCTGGGATGCCCTTGACCCCTCTGAAGCCCTTCACTACCCGGCCTCCCTCTGCCCTTCCAACCTCCTTCCTTTTTGCTTCACTTCCTCAATTTTAACGGATCCGGGCTGTCCGGGTAACACAGCTGGAAAAGTGATGGGTGATGAGGCTGGGGGGTAAACTCACGGAGACCGGACCGCTGGCATTTCTGAGGGGCAATGCCTTCCTGCCGGCATTTCACCCCCACCCGCCTCCAGCTCAGACGGCTCCCCTACAATGTTAGGGAGTCTGGACTTGAAATGAGGAAGAACTGATTCAAGCCTAGTCTTAATTTAGCTGTGCACAAGTTACCTCATCTCTGCCTGCCCCAGTGACCTAAAGTAGGGATGATACTATTGCTTATCTCCCAGCAATGATTTGAAGTTACAATAAGGTATCTGTAAAGTACCTTTGAAAACCTCAAAGCGAAATATAAATGCTTGTTAGCTAGCTATACTTCTCCCTCTTTCTCCGCGCCCTCCCTCTCCCCCCTTCTTTTCTCTCTCTCTCCCAGAAAGATGAGGGTCTTACTCTACCGGGTTGATAATTTCCCCTTTTTTAGACTGGAAAAAAGACTTTTTGCTTTTCTTCTTTACCTGCTTTAATCACTGAGAAACCCTGATGTTCTTTGTGGTCATTTTTGTCCTCTTTTCCTCATCTCTCATCTTACCTCAATCACTGAATAGGCTTTGTCTCAAACAAACTGTGACCTAGGAAAAACCAAACTTTAAAAGGACAAGGTCTCCCACTTCATCTTGGATGATTTCTACTCATCCTGATCCATATCTGGCCACTGGACCCAGATGACCCTGGAGGAGAAACTGAGACTGGTGACTTAGCCGAGCACCACCTCACTTAAATCCGACTCACTTGCATGTCATGGTATCACCTCCCTGATGTCATTGTCTTCTTCAAGAATGAAGGACAAGGGCTTCCAACCAAGATGGTGGGAAAGGGGGTGGCATAGTGGCGTAGTGGCTAAAGCAACAGCCTTGGAGTCAGGAGTACCTGGGTTCAAATCCAGTCTCAGACACTTAATAATTATCTAGCTGTGTGGCCTCAGGCAAGCCACTTAACTCCATTTGCCTTGCAAAAACCAAAAAAAAAAAAAAAAAGATGGTGGAAAGAAGACAGGCCCTGCATTAATCTCCTGATCTTCCTTTATATTTAATGTGAAACAAACCTCTTAACAGAAATATGATCTACAAAACCCAGAAAGAAAAGCAAGGAGAAGAACATCTACCTCAAGATTTTTCTTTCAAGATCATGTGTGAGTCCCAGTGCAGAGGGGGAACTCTGCTGGGAGCACAGGACCTGGTGAGAGCCTGGGAGCAGGACTAGCTTGAGCAGTGGCGGGGCTAGAACCTGATTGGCCATAGGGTTGTGGGCCAGCTAGAGATCAGAGGCATTAGTTGTGGCGCTGACCACCTGGAGCTTGTGGGCAGGGCTGGAGGGAGAGCTGCAGACAACATCTCTGGACCCCTTATTTCAGCCCACCTTCCACCCCAGGCTAAGGTATGAGCAGCAGAACCACCTCAGCTGTGAATAGGAAGAGTGATTACCTCACCTCAGGGTATAGACCACCATTGATCAAAGATAGAAGTATCCAACAGCTTCAACTACTCTGGCCAGACCAAGGGATAGGGCCTTAATCAAGGTCACAGACACTCCAGAGAAAGCAACCAGCACCCTCTACTGACCATCTGGAGATATTACAAACCTCTAGCACCTCTTACTGGCCAGCTGGAGATACTACACTCAGTGAGAAAAGCCTCTAGGGATCCCAACACCAAACCCCTGTGAACCAGTCCTTCCCCAACACAAGGTCTTAGAATAATGAAGAAAGGCCAGCGCAAAGGACGGTCCATAGAAAAATTCTTGGAAGGGAAAGACACTAACTCAGACTTAGAACCTCTGAGGAGAATATGATCTGGTCTCCGAGCACAGAAAGACTTCTTTGCAGAAATAAGGAAGTTTAAAAATCAATTGGAAAATTTGGGAGAGAAAATTAACACCTTGAAACAAGAAAACAATTCTCTCAAAACCTCAATTGGTCAAATGGAAAACTCTTTCAAAAATAGAATTGACTGGGGTGGCTAGGTGGCATAGTGGATAGAGCACCAGCTCAGGAGTAGCTGAGTTCAAATCTGGCCTCACACACTTAATAATTACCTAGCTGTGTGGCCTTGGGCAAGCCACTTAACCCCATTGCCTTGCAAAAAAAAAAACCTAAAAAAAATAGAGTTGACCAAATGGAAAAGGAGTTGTAAAAGGTAAATGAAGAAAATTCTTCTCTTAAAAAAAAGATCGGAGTCTGTGGAAACTAACGACTTCATGAGACAGCAAGAGTCTGCTAAACAAAACCAAAAAATCCAAGAAAAAAATAGAAGAATGAAGGACAAATAATCAAAATCCTTTTTACTGAAAGAAGCTTTTCCTCATCCCCTTTAATACCTTCCCTCAGCTTCGTTTTCTCAAATTTAACCTCTATAGCTTGTTTATGCACAATTGTCTATATGTTGTCTCCTCATTAGATTGTGAGCTCCTTAAGAGAGGGGATTGGTTTTGACTTTTCTTTGTTTCCTGAGTATTCAGAACATAGTTAATTAAAGCTTGTTGACTGACTAATTTATTGAAGTCTTTTATTCCCTCCAAGTCTTAGCTCAAGTACCACCACTTTCTCCATGAAACTTTTCCTGATTCTCCTCTGGGCCTAGTGTCCTCCCCTGCCAAAGATGCCTTGTTTTATAGATAATCTTCATATATTTGTGTGTGTGTGAGACCTTTTGCCTCCCCTGAGAGACTGAATTGTTTCCTTTGTATTCCAGCACCTGTCTCAGTGTCTGTCTCATATATAGTGGAGGCATATTAAATACCTGTCAGTTCTTTAATCTACATGGTTAAAGACAGCAGGTCAAGTTCTCTAAGCTCACCTCCTATATGAAGCCAACTCACATTGATGTCTTCCTCTCAGAATTCTTTCTAACGGCCATATTATGCTTCTCTGACACATTCTTCCAAGTCCTTGAAACCCTGACCCCAAGTCAGATGACCATGTTCTGTTATTTACTGTGCTGGGCCCTTATCTTAGTTTAATTTAAATGGTGGTTTGTGGTCATCATAGTAGGATTGTTATTTTCATACAGAATTTCAGGCAGAAGGAATCTTGGGGCTGACCATTAGGCATTTGGCCATTTGCTTTAAGGTGTGGGGGGAAGGAGAGAACTGCATCTGAAGGTACCTGCCTGTGTTTTGGTATAGCTCTATTACATTGAGTTGTAATCTGTCTTGGGATTTCCATTCCCAGTTCTACCTTGTGAGGTCAAACGGAATGAATCTACTGGTTTTTGTAAAGGAATGAGGTTGATTGACTTGACCAAGGTCCCACAGCTAGGTAAGCATTATGTGTCTGAGGCCAGATTTGAACTCAAGTCCTCCTTACTCCAGGGCTGATGCTTTTTCCACTTTGCCACCTGGCTACCCCTTTTTTAAGATAGCCTTTCAGATGCTTCAGGGTGGTCATTCTGTTTTCCCCCAAATTTTCTCTTTTGCAGATTAAATGTCCCCATATCCTTTAACCAATCTTTTTAGACCTTTTAGCACCCTAAATTCCCTCCCTTTCCACCAGATTTGACAATTAAGAGAGCATAGATAACTTTGGAGAAAGCCAAAGCGAAATTAGGTAAGACCAGTGACTTTGTCATAGGATCATCAGGTCAGAAGGAACCTCAAAGCTCAATAAACTGGCCATGTCTATTCAGTAAATACCAGTGACTCCAGTTACCTCTGAGATAAAATAGAAGCTCCTCTGTGTGACTTTTAAAGGTCTTCCACAACTTGACCTCAACCTTCCTTTCAACATTTCATCTTTTAGTTCCTAGAATGCAGGTCCTTCTTCATCTCTGCTTTTAAGGATCCCTGATTTCCTTCAAAACTCTGCTCAAGTGTCACTTTATATGGCACCTTTCCTGATTTTCTTGTCTTTTTTTTTTAGATTTTTTTTTTCAAGGCAATGGGGTTAAGTGGCTTGCCCAAGGCCACACGGCTAGGTAATTATTAAATATCTGAGGTCGGATTTGAACCCAGGTACTCCTGACTCCAGGGCCGGTGCTCTATCCACTGTACCACCTAGCTGCCCCACCTTTCCTGATTTTCTACCCAGCTGCCAGTGCCCCCTCCTTATAAAAAAAATATCTTGTACTTAAGCATTTTTTTTTTTAATGTAGAGAGGCAGTATATCATAAAAGATAGAGAACATACTTCAAATTCAAGCCCTGGTGAAATCATGGATCCAATAAAAATGAATATAAGTGATATACATACCCCTGTACATGTACATGTGTATTTTGTATATACTTGGAGTATACATGTTTTCCCTGTCAAATTGTGAGGTGTTTGAGGACAAGAGGCTGTTTCTTTTTCCTTCTTTTACCCACACCTAGCTTGGCTTAATATATATACCTGTACCTGCTTGATTGATAGAAGTTCTTTGTGAATTCCGAAGCACCACAAAAATATTAGTCCTTAAATCCAGCTTGTTCCACAAGCCTTAGGGAAGTTGGAAGCTGGAATGGTTTACAGCACTACTAGGATACCTTGTATTTGGTAATGAAAAAGTGTACCCTGTTTAAGATGAAAACAACCCATTTACTTCAAGTCCAAACCTTTTTTGGGCTCTTGGAGAACTTTGTGTTATCACCACAGTTCGGTAAGTGTGTGACCTAATCACCAGGGATCTACCAGCTCTCAAATAGCCAGCCTGCTGGCTCAACTCCTGCTCCCTCTGCCTTTGAGAGATCCTGATTGCTGCCCATACTCCTCCCACCTTCCCCTTTCAACTGTGAGCTCCTGGAGGCAGGGGCTGTCTTCCTTATTTTATCCCCAGAACTTAGCACAGTGAAGTAAACATTTCTTCTCTCCATACTTTGATGTGACCCTTGCCCCATCAGATTTATGCCATCTTCCCACAGGTTTCTCCATGTGTTGAATGTATTTCCTTCTTCATCTCTATTTCTTGGAATACCTTTTTTCTTCAAGATTCTGCTCAAGCACCTCTAGGAGTCTTTACTGCTGTGAGGGAGTCCTTGTATTCTTCTCTGATTGGCTCCTTCTCCATGTATTTGCTATTCTAAACTCCATTCCCTAGCTGGATACATCACTCTCCCTCATCTCTGTCAATGAATGACTTTACCTCCCACTTTTCTGAGAAAACTGAGGCTATCCTCTCTTCCACATTCTGACATTTCCTTAAGTCATTCCTGTTCTCTCTTCCTTGTTCTGTTCTCCTTGCAAGAGATGATCCTTTCCTTTGCTAAGGCTGGCCCGTACCCTTTCTGTTGCTGTTGGATTTTCCTAGATCAGTCACTGGAATGCCAGGGTAAAGGGGATGTTGAGTTCAGGACGGGGAGAGGAGGGGCCAGTGCTGCTTCAACTCTGGCAGGGAAAGGAACAAGGCCCATCAGTCATCAAGCATTTATTAAGTGCCTGCTGTCTGCCAGGTGCTGGTGAAGTGCTGGGGATGCCAGGAAAGGCAAGAGACGGTTCCTGCCTTTGAGGAGCTCAGTCTAATGGGGGAAATGACCTGCAGACAATTTTGTACCAACAAGCTATATGCAGGATAAATTAGAGGTAAAAATAGACTACAAAGAGACTAGGATGGTTGGGGGTGGGGAGAAAGTTTGCAGGATAACTTAGTTAAGATTTGAAGAAAGCCAGGGAAACATGGAGTTGGAGATGGGGTGAGGGAGCATGCCAGGCCTGAGGGGTAGCCATGAAGACACTAGTGATCAGAGATGGACAAACCTTGAGGTCCTTTTCACTGGATTGTAGAATGGAGGGTGGAGAGGGTAAAGACTAGAAAGGGACCAGTTTATGGAGGACATTTAAACCAGGTAGAGAATTTCATATTTGACCCTGGAAATAACAGCCATCAGAATTGATTGAAAAGAACAGTAGCAGTCACATTTGCACTTAGGGCAGATCAATCTGACAGCCAACATGTTCCTTTCATCTTTAATCCCTTATCAACTGGCTTCTTCCCTGTTGTGTATAATAAATATGCCCAGGTCTCCCCCTTTCCTGTTCCTGTTATCTCTTTACCCTTTCACAGGCAAATTCCTAAAAAATATCTTGTTGCCTTCACTTCCTCACCTCCCACTTCCCAGCCTATTCTAATCTGACTTCTGACTCCACTACTTGACTGAAACTGCTCTGTCCAAGGTTACCAGTTATCTTCTAACTGCTAAATCCAATAGTCTCTCCTAAATCCTCATCTTGCTTGACCTTTCCATTGCTTTTGACACTATTGGACCATTCCCTTTTCTTGGACAGTCTTTTTTATATCTATGGATATCTACATATATCTATACCTATATATTGTCCTATCCAGACTCTTCCTCTGCTGGTGTGACTTCTTAATCAGTTTCTTTTGCTAAATCATCCAAATGCTCCCCCGGAAATTTGGGTGTTCCTAAGATTCTATCCTGGGCTACTTTCTTCGTCCAGATTTTTCTCTCTGATTGTTAGCTTCCTATGGATTTCCTCAACTCCTAGTGCTTCCTTTCTCCCATGTATTTTTTTTTGTTTTTGCAAGGCAATGGGATTAAGTGACTTGCCTAAGGTCACACAAGTAGGTAATTTTTAAGTGTCTGAAACCGGATTAAATCTAAAAAAAAAATGTCAGTTCCTTGAGATAAGTATTTCTATATCTAGAGCACAGAGTAAACATTTAACAAATACTTGAATCTAGCAACTTATATCCTGAATGGAAGGGAGATCAGCCTATAAATAAAACATGACCTTTGTAAAGTGGAGTGGGTAGTATATAAAGAGGGTGTGGGGGGAGACTCAGATACTTAAACAGTTAATTAGCAGTGAAGCACGTAAAAAGTCCTACAGGAATTCAGAGGAAAAAGGCTTCATGGAGGAAGTGTAGGTTATGTGAGTGAAAATTTCCATCAGCTTAGTAAGTTTGAACTTTATATCAGGGAATGGTATTGGGAAATCTTAGATTTATACGTTGAATCCAAAATTGGGATTAAGAGTATTTGTCAAATTTCTGAAATTAAAGCTTTTGATCTGAGTTAATTTCCCTTTCATTCTTCCCATTTTGATTTGCAGATTTTTTTCCTTCTGTGAAGTACAAAGACTATCACCATGGATTTTCAACATCGGCCTGGAGGCAAGACTGGGAGTGGTGGGGTGGCCTCATCTTCTGAGAGCAATCGGGATAGAAGGGAACGCCTCCGACAACTGGCTCTTGAAACGATTGATATCAACAAGGTAAAATTCAGTAGCCTTGGTTTTTAGAGCTTTACTACTGTATCTCAGATTGGTGGGACTAAGGCTTTTCCCCATCCCACCACCTTGTACTCTATATTTTGAGAAACAGCAGGTTGTATTAGAAAGTTGATAGGTCAGGGAATCAGGAGACTGGATTTCTGGTTCCAGCTTCACCACTTGTCTTGTATAAGTTGATCTCTTTACTTCTCAGTATTCTTCAACTATAAAATGAGTGGCTTGGACAAGATGATCCATTACAGTAGTCTTATAACCCCTAAAAATGGTATGATCCTATTGATTGCAATGAATTGAAGTAAATCTTAGGAACAGGATGCCAACATCTTAAGCCTTTTAATAATGAAGTACAAGTTCTCACAAAATGTCAATACAAAATTGATGATGAGAATATTAGAGTTGAATTGTGGTTTTCTTTTGTTTTAGGTCCATGACAATTCAGTGATAGTACATGACAGTTTCTTCTCCATATTCATTCCATCTTACTGTATCTCTCAGTGTCTGCCACTGACATGACCTGTTGTGTTCTCCTGAAGCTTCAGGATACATGAGTTCTATAGTATGAATGTGGGCAAGTCACAGATTTGATCACCTCCTTTCTAAAGTGGAGGAGTTAATACCTTGTTTTCACAAGGATGGGACAAGGTATCTTACTTCAACCTTCAGTTCCAAAGTTTATGGTTCTTTGATATCTTTTTTATGAAATCTTATTTTCTAATACTTCTTTTTCATAGAATAGCAGAGTGCAGTGGGTAAAGCACCGGCCCTGGAGTCAGGAGTACCCGGGTTCAAATCCGGTCTCAGATACTTGATAATTACCTAGCTGTGTGGCCTTGGGCAAGCCACTTAACACCATTTGCCTTGCAAAAAACAATCAAAGAATAGCAGACAGTAAAACTGATAATCAAGTTAATATATTGTCTTTGCCCTATTAGAATGAACTGCTTCTCACTGTACACCAAAGTTCCCTTGCCTGATCCCTCTCTCAGATATAAGGTCTTTGAAAAATAGAGCTAGTTTTGTTGGGGAGGAGAGGAGGTGGTCTTTGTATCCTCAGGACTTAGCAAAGTTCCATGTACCTGAATAAAAAATGTTAAATTGAATTGATTCTTAAGATGTTTTTGGTTTAAGCAATTCTCATACTTTTTTTTATTAGTTGTTTTTTTTTTTGCAAGGCAAATGGGGTTAAGTGGCTTGCCCAAGGCCACACAGCTAGGTAATTATTAAGTGTCTAAGCCCAGATTTGGACCCGGGTACTCCTGACTCCAAGGCTGGTGCTTTATCCATTACGCCACCTAGCCGCCCCCAATTCTCATACTTCTTGACCAGATTCATCTCTCTCTTTGACGAGAGGGAAGTACCCATCCCTAGGAATAAGAAAATGAGAAACTTCCTCCCTCCCCTCCTTCTTCATGTATAGATCTTTGGGGTCACAGTGTGTGTGTGTGGGGGGGGGCTTCTGTCTGTCTCCAGTGACTTAATGATTCCATTAAGAGATCTCTCACATCCAAAGAAACAGTATAATAAATCTTAGTTCTGTGTGCCTTGTGAAAGAAGGAATTTTCCTGAAGTTTCCATTTTGGTCATAGGCTACTGTTTTATTTGCCACAGAATGACCTTTCTGATAATATCAAAACATGTTATTGTGTCTGTGGTTGTCATTTCATTAATATGAGTTATATTTTTCTTTTCTAGGATCCATACTTTATGAAGAACCATTTGGGTTCCTATGAATGTAAACTCTGCTTAACACTTCACAACAATGAGGTAAGTTATGTTAGCTTTGTGTTTTGAGTTAAGCAGTTAACCTTATCTGAGGCAGCTGAATAGTGAATAGAGTGTTGGACTTGGATCCAGAAAGACTTTTCTTTCAGAGTTCAAATCAGGTCTCAGACACTGGGCAAGTCAGTTAATGCTGTCTGCCTCAATTTCCTCATCTGTCAAATGAATGTCGAAGGGAATGGCAAGACATTCCAGTATCTTTACCAAGAAATCTTCAAATAGGGCCACAAAGAGTTGGACATGACTGAAACTACTGAACAATAAAACACATTGAAGACAATAGTACCTGTAGTCTTATACTTCTTTTAATCTTTGTGGGTTTTTTCTATGATTAGAAGTAGATGAGGGGGCAACTTGGTGGCACAGTGAATAGACCACTGGTCCCAGAATCAGGAGTACCTGAGTTGAAATCTGCCTCAGACACTTAATAATTGCCTAGCTGTGTGGCCTTGGGCAAGCCACTTAACCCCCATTTGCCTTGCAAAAACCTTAAAAAAAAAATCTCCTAAAAAGTAGTAGATGAGACAGTCTGGAAGGTCTTGAGAAGTCAGCTTCTGAATACTACGATTTGCCTGCATAGTAAGGTGAAACCTAGGCAGACATTCCTCAAGGAAACAGCATCTCCCTCATCTCTCTGTAGCTTGAGAACCTAGAGCAAGTAGTCTGCAAAATGAAAAAGTTATGTGATGACATAAATAAAATACTTGATTAGAGTTAGATTATGACATCATAGTAGGTGTCTAGATTAAACTCAGTAGTTTAATAGATTGAAGCTAATAAATTGTAATGTCATAGGGTTAAATACAAAGTTCTGTGCTTTGATGCAGAAAATCAGCTGTACAGGTTAAGGATAGAAGATGTGATTCCTAAGTTTCATGTGAAAAAGACTTGAAGTTTTATCAAACTGAAATTTTCATGAAATGCAGCCGTGTGTTTTGGCACCTAAAAGTAGCTAAAGTGGTGCTAGATTGTGTTCATAGCAGGTTAATATCCATGAATGATGGTGATAGGGGATTCTATCCTCTCCAGAGACTGAGATATTGTGTTCTGCTCTGGGCAGAGACCAGATGAGCAGAGGAAGGCATCCAGGATTAGGAGAAGGACTGGCAGCAGACCCCAGATAGACTATATTAGTTAAAGAAATTGAAGACCCCCTAGCTGGGGTGGGGATGAAGGGGTGAGGAGAGGAGGGTGATATATATATAGTCTTTAAAGACTGGAAAAGTTGTCAAGTGAAAAAGGAATCATATTTGTTCAACCTGGCCTTAGAAGGAAGATATTAGTAGGACTGGTGAGTGGAATTTAAGAGTATTAAATTTGAGTCCTCTATAAGAAAATATCCTTAACAATTAGAGCTTTCCCATAAAATACTGAAGAATGGGCTTTTCTTGTCACTGGAGATCGTTCAGTAGAGGCTGTGTAGCTTTTCCAGGCATATTATAAATAGCATTCACACTTGGGCTAGTGGTTGAGGTGTACTATTACTGGGATCCCATTTTCTTGGGGTTTGATTCTGTGAAACTTCTTATAATTTAACTTACCCTGATTTTGTGTGTGTGTGTGTGTGTGTGTGTGTGTGTGTGTGTGTGTGTGTGTGTGTTTTCACCCCCCCCAGGGAAGCTATTTAGCGCATACACAAGGAAAAAAACATCAAACAAATTTGTAAGTATTTAATTAAAAATAAAAACCTTTAGAGACTTAAAGTTAAATTATTAATCACTTGTACTTATCTCCACCTACTGACCTCTCTTCCTTTAAGTTCCAACTAAAATTTCATCTTTTACAAGAAGTCTTTCCTATCACCTCATAATTCTAGTGCCTTTCCGCTATTATTTCCTTTTTATTTTGACTATTACTTGCTGACTATAACTTGTTTGTAGTACATATTTGTTCGTTAATTGTTTCATCTGTCAGATTATTAGCTCTTCATGATCAGGGACTGTCCTCTTTGCTTTAGTTTGGTGTAGGCACTTTAACTGCATCTCTTTCAGATTGAATATTTAGTATTCAGAGTGCTGATATAAAACACACTCTGCTTTTAGTTAAGGCATTGTTTCTTTAATTAAGACAATTATGGGGTTCTGTGAAATGGACAAGTAGCTTTAGATAGGCACAACAGCAAAACTTTAGTCTTATGATTAGTCAGTGTGAAAAATGGAAAATTAGTTAGAATTTAGACTCCATTGGTCCATATGACTAAAATAAGGTGTCTTCCTATTGGTTTAGAACAGGGGCAAAAACATATATAGTGACTGTGATGATTAATGGAGATGGAGAATTTGTAGAAATAGTTTCTTTACTAAAGAATGATCTGCTGAAGAGAACTGATGATCTGGTTGCTGATGAGCATTTCAAGGTGGATACCAGAATCTACTTTTATAGCTAGGCACTGAAATGTGCCTTTGCAAAACCCTTTGAAATGCCGTTCCTGAAATTCATAAAACAAAGGCAATATAGTATGCAAAAAAAAACGGGCAAAAAAGACTAGGACAACTCAGAATGGTTTTTACATCTTGTTTATTTTTTATATTTTTAAATAAAGTTTTATTGTAATTAAAAATGTAAAACTATTCTTCATACAGAAGCTGTCTTCAGGTGGTTGTTTGCTGACTCCACTCTGGAACTAATCATCATTTATCTAATAATTCTCATGTCAGACATAATTCTCATGTCTCAAACATAATATGTCTAAAATAATGAGATGCCTATTTTTACTCCCAAGTGTTCTGTGATAATTTTTTGTTTTATTTTAAAAAACTTTTATTAAGATCCATTATAGATAATTAGAGAAAATGAGGATATTTAAGAGTCATAAGAAAGCAAAAATGTTAGTTGTCAGTGAAACAAATATCCATATATGTAACTTGAATGCCAAATTTCAAATTACTGAAGAAATACAAAAGAATATTAACTGACTCTTAAGTTTATATTTTCAAAAAATTCTTGGGACAGCTAGGTGGTGCAGTGGATAGAACACTAGCCCTGGAGTCAGGAGGACCTGAGTTCAAATGTGGCCTAAGACACTTTAATAATTACCTAGCTGTGTGATCTTAGGCAAGTCACTTAACTCTATTGCCTTGCAAAAAAAAGTTCTTGGGGCGGCTAGGTGGCGCAGTGGATATAGCACTGGCCCTGGGTTCAAATCTGGCCTCAGACACTTAATAATTACCTAGCTGTGTGGCCTTGGGCAAGCCACTTAACCCCATTTGCCTTGCAAAAAAACCTAAAAAAAAAGTGAAACTAATGAACTAAAGCAAGCCAGAATGCTGATTTATATAGATCAAAAGGGAAATGAAAAAATACTCTGAATCATCTTAAAAGATGAATCAGTATGTGCAATGTTAATAATTAAAAAATACTTCGTGATCACATTGTCACATCTTTTTCACTAAAGTACTTTATAATTTGCCTAGATCTGGGACTGAAAATAAAGGTGTTTTTTTTTTAAACTAGGGCTTCAAGTTTTTAAAGTTATTGGTCTTCTGTTACTTAGTACAAAGTTATAGTAATGAGCTTTAAAAAATCCAAAAGAAAAATAGTTTTAGTTAGCAAACATTTAAGTGTTTATTATGTGCTAGGCATTGTGTGATAAGTTCTGGGAGTACAAAGAAAGACAAAACAATCCTGGGTTCCAGGGTCTCCAGGGCTTTTCAGGGACAGCATGCAAACAACTGTGTCCAAACCAGATCTAGCCAGGCTAAATTGGAGATAATATGAGTGGGAACTCATAAGCATGAAGTGGGACTAGAAAGACTTTTTGCAAAAGGTATAATTTTAGCTGAGACATAAGGAAGCTCAGGAGGCAAAGATGAAGAGGTAGAAAATTACAGGCATGAGGGACAGCCAGGGAAATACAGGGAGTCAAAAGTATTTTGTGCAGGAGATAGGAATGAGCCCAGCTAGTATCAATGGATGGAATTTCACATAGAGGAGTAAAGTGTAAGAAGACAAGAAAGATAGGCCTGGTTAGGATGGGCTTTAAATGCCAAACAGATTTTATATTTGATCCTGGAATTAAGAGGGAGCCAATAACTTTCAAGGGTAGGGAGTGGACATGGTCAAACCTGCACTTTAGGAAGACCAGTTTGACAGCTGAGTGGAGAATGGCCTAGAGAGATCACCCAGCAAGCAATTACAGGAGGTCAGGCCACTCTTAAGTGGTAGCATTGTCAGAGGAGAGAAGGGAGGGTTCATAAAAGATATTATAAATTTGGCAACAGATTGGATTTGGATGTTAGAGGCGGTGAGTAGTTAGAGATGATACCTAGATTAAGAGCTGGGATGATGTGGAGGATGGTAGTACCCTTGAAAGTAATAGGGAAGTTAGGAGGAGCAAGGAGGGTTTGGGAGTAAAGATAATGAGTTCAGTTTTGAAGACATTGAATTTAAAGTGTCTAGGATATCTACTTCAGGATGTCCAAGAGGCAGTTTGAGATATGGGACAAGAGCCCAGGATAGTAGTTAAGACTTGGTAAAAATAGCTCTGAAAAATCTTCATAGCATTGAGATCATTGTTTAAGTTATTAAAATCCTTGTAGTTCTACCAGGCTGTCCATGCATCCACAGGCAGTTGCTATGAGAACTGTCAGAGAGTCGGTGGGGGCTCAATTTTGATTGTCATAATTTAAGACTCTGAAATGAGGAATGGAGGGAAGAGGCAGTTGTGATGATTTGGAAAGAGTGACTTTGGAGAACCATAGGCCCCCTAGTGTAATGCCCACCTTTCAGGATTTCTGAGGCAACAGTCACTGGGTTAGCAGCTCCATAAATGTAAATGAGTAGTTGTTGCAATCCTTTATGTAGATAAAGATTTACACTTCACACAATCCTTTGTTATTTATTTGTGGTATAGTGGGAAGAGAGCTTGATGACAAAGCCAAACTTTATCTAACTGACTTTTATTAATTGAGCAGGTTTGCAAATATCTTTAGGCCTCAATTTCCAATCCAGTGAAAGATTTGGGGCTAGATGACATCTGAACTTGTTTTTTTTCCTTTTTTTTGGTTTTTGCAAGGCAGTGGGGTTAATAAGTAACTTGGCCAAGGTCGCACAGCTAGGTTATTAGTAAATGTCAGAGGTCGGATTTGAACTGAGTTCCTCCTGATTGCACAGATAGTGCTTTGTCTACTGCACACCTAGCTGCCCCAGGCATCTGAACTTCTTTCCAGCTCTCATTCAGTCCTTTTTCCTCTCATTCCTTCCTCCCCATACCCCTTTGAAGCAGGGAACACACATTTGATTATTTTAGAACTGGGTTTGAGTGGGGAAGGGTGAAAGTCACAGTCACAGTGAGAAAGTGACAGAACCAAACTAGAACCTAGGCTTTTTCTGGCCCCTAGCCCAATATCCTTTTCACTACAATAAAGGATTTTCCACCTAAGACAACATAGCAATTCACTAACGCTTTGTTGTGGTTGACTTTAGGGCCCGGAGAGCAGCAAAAGAAGCCAAGGAGGCTCCAGCTCAGCCGGCCCCAGAGAAAGTCAAAGTGGAAGTGAAGAAGTTTGTGAAAATTGGTCGTCCAGGCTACAAAGGTATCTGAGTTGGGGTTCCCTCAGACAAACCAGACTTGTAGTACAGTACAGCAGGTGGTCTCTGCAGCTGCTCTTTGAATTGTAAATAAGCTTTTTAGCTACTGTAATCAGTGACCCTGAAACCCTCCCTGTACCTATAGACACTCTCTTCATCTCTGGAATTCATACCAGGATTCCAGTCAACTCCCCAAAATCTCCTCCCAGCTCCTTCTAGCAACCTTTCTGCCGTACTTGATAACTGTCTCTCCCTCCTTTATGAGGTGTTCACAATTGTTGGCAGTGGAACTGACCTGGTTGTGTTTAATCCCTTGTAAAGTTCCCTTTGTTGACAGGAGTGGCTCTAAGGAAAAAGAAATGGCTCTCCCCAAAGTCCCAGCACTGAAATGTCTGGGTGCCTGGAATTGTGGTGAAGGACCTCAGTGGCATCTTCCCCTACCCAAAAAATTAAAAACAGGTTCAGAAATAGAAACCAAAATCTACATTTGGAATTGTAGAAATGGCTTTCAGGGGGATCCAGCTTCCAAGCAAGAAATAACCTTCATCTGCCCAGGTCTGGAACGAAGTCTTGATGAGGGGCACAAAAAGCTCTGCATCACTTGTGTTTTCCCAATTCTATTCCCACATCACATCAGCCAAACATCTTCTGTGGCAGCTGCTTCTCCTTGGGTGGGATTGGGGTCTCCAGCTCCCCTTCCCCTACCTCTTCAACATACATGTCCAGAACAGTGCAAATTGAGGCAGTTAAGCCCCCAGGTGCTTTCAGCCTCACAGCTAGAAATTCCCTGTTCTCCTGGTATACTCATAGACCTGGTCAGCCCAGTGGTAGATTTCAATCTCTTGTTTCTGAACCTGTTTCTATTTTTTCAGGTAGGGGAAGAGAGGGTAGGGAAAGTACTTTCCAAGCTTTGCTTTCAGGAGGAGACCCTGGGGCTTGTATGGCCCTTGGTTGGAAAGGGATAGGGGGGAGTCATCTTTTGTCTCAATAAATATCTATAGTTGGGTAAAAGGGGTGTTCTTTGTGGGGAGAAGGGATTGGGCATAGCTGCATAAAGAGCTTGATTTCTCTTTGCTCTCCACCCTGTGGAGGAGCTGCTGCCACAAACTGACCTTTCTCTTCCTCTTTCCTTCTCCCTTCCTCACTCTCCTTTGAGATGAGTGGAAGGGGCCTTACTAGGCTGGCTTCCACTAACATCTCTGCCCTCTCAAGAGTTGTGTCTCAACTTTGTTACTGGCCAGTGTGTGACCATGAGTGTGACTGTATGACTTCCTCCTCTCTGGGCTTGGGTCCACATCTGTGACCCTGGATCAAGTTCCATGTGGATGGAGCCAATGAGAAAAACTTGAGCTGGAGTCAGGATACCTGAGTTTAAATCTCAAACTGCCTGGCTATAGATTTGCCCAATTCTGGTTTCTTCTCTGAGCCTTAGTTCCTTATCACACTACCTACCTCAGAGGGTGGTTGTGGAGAATGCAGTTTGTAAACCTTCAAGTGTTTGAGAAATATGACTCACTGTAACACTTTTAAGATGCTTTGTCAGAGGCGGGGGGAGAAAAAGTGTTCTGTTTTCCTTCAAGCTCCCAGAATAATGAAAGGCAGACCTTAGAGTAACGAATCTGCACACACTTCCCCCTTCTCTGCCTCCATTGGTCAGGGATTTTTACCTTCTAGCTCTGGTCTCTACTATGGGACATTACTGCATACAGTTTTCCAAAAAAGGACAACATGCTCACTGTAGACATGGTGATCCTTGTCTAGAACCAGTGCAGAAACCTGGGGTTTCATTTTTCCTTTTCTGTTGATTTATGAATGATTGAGGTGATTACCATTCTTCTCCCTCCCTTCCCTTTTTTAATGGCTTTTTATTTCAGAGAAAGTTATTCTTTAGATAGGTTGTGCCACTTTATGGAGTCAGGAGCCAAAAGCCCCTTGACCAAGCAGGTGCTGGGCAGCCAGGGACCCCCTTAACAGTTGAGTCCTTTTTCACCTCATCTGAAGCAAACCTGGTCCACAGAGCCAAGAGGTGTAAAGAGATTGTTTAGGGAAGGCTCTTGGCTTTGTTATTCTCCTAGGACACTCATTTGATTGCACTGCTTTTAGGTGTTTAGATTGATTTTATTGTCATTTTTAGAACTATCTTCACTCTTAACAGATACTCCCAGTGTGCAGAGACCTGTGTTGAAGGAGAGCAGCCAGCCTGGTAGGGAGGGAGGAGACAAACACACAGGATGATGTGGACTTAAAAGAGGAACAGAGTAGGGAGAGATAAGCAAGAGAGCTTTTCCCATCCTGAGGCTTGGAAAGTCATGGGGGAGATGGTGTTTTAACTGGGCTTCACATCATAGGTAGAAATTCAGCAAGACAGGAGGGGAAGGAGAACAGTGCAGGCATTAGGACAGCCCAAGGAACAGCAGGAAAGTTTGTGGGGCAGAGTCTTGAAAGAAAGTTGTAATGAGGGCTTTCAGTAATGCTTGCTAGGCAGTATGGATCCCTGGACAATGTTTGAGCAGAGCAACAAGTTGACCAGAGAGATGCTTCCAAAGGGATCTTGGAGAGAAGGCAAGAGACTTGTGTGAGGAGGCTGGCACAGTGGGCCCTTAATGTGGAATGGAGGAAGGATTTTGTCGTCATCCTAAGAGCCCTTTGGGCACTGGGCCAGATCAGAGGGTCCCCAACTAAGGGCTGGAAAGCACAAGAGAGGCCCTTGGTTTACAGAGGAAGACACCAAGGCCAGCCAAGGGGAGTCCCAAGGAGCAGAGGCAAGATTTGAATTCAGGTGGTCTTGACTGGAAATCCACTGCTCTTTCTACTGAACTATGTGGACTTTTTTATGTAGTGCAGAGTGAGGTACACCTATAATATTGTTTTAGTCTATTTTCAAGATACAGGTGACACATTTTAATTTGAATTATTTTTTTCAGTATTTTAAATTTTTTAATTGAAATTGTTTATGATTAACAAAAATCTCCCCTCTTTTCTTCCCCCTACCATTGAAAGGGGTGGGGGGAGAGAAGGAATCCTTGAATCCTTGTTACTTATGCATAGTCAATAGTTAAGTGAAAGTAATTCTATTGGCCATGCCTTAAAAATTTATGATTTAGTCTGTACCCTGAGTCCCTCAGCTCTCAGTGAGGAGGTGGGAAGTGTGTTTCATCATGGTCAGAGTATAGCTTCTTTCAAAAATCCAGCTTCTGCTTTATCTGCTTTTATCAGCTTGTACTGGATGGCCTTCCCCACTCAAGCAGGCAACCTATGTTCAGGTTTGCCTGCTCTTTTTTGTCCCACATGTGAAATGGCAGAGAAATGTGCCACTCTCCACACGGAACACTGGCTAAATCTGAGAGAAGCAAGTGATTAAATTTCTGGAGTGAAGCCAACAGCTTGGCTGTCTCCAGCTCTCCAGGTCTAGCTGTGATGTGAGTCTCTGCCCCCCAACCTTCAGCAGGCATTGCTCCCCCATCTGCAGGGTGCTTCGTCGGGCTGGTGCTAGACACTGAAGAGAAAGTGGAAAAGGATGTGATCCTGGCCTTCAGGTTTCTAATAATCTATGTAGGGAAATAGTGGAGGGTATCCTATGAGTGGCGGAGCTCAGGGAAGAGGAACTCTGGAAGGCTGAAGTTGCTGGGGCGGGCTTTGTAAGAGTGACTGACTTCTTTCTTTGTCAGTGACCAAGCAGCGGGACACGGAGATGGGTCAGCAGAGCCTCCTCTTTCAGGTAAGGAGACCGCCTCCCTGTAGCCCACCAGTCCTTTTGGATAATCATGTTCCCTGTGGATGAGTTCTTAGAAGAAAGGTCCCTTTTCCTTAAGAACTCTAATTGGGTTCACAAGAAGCCAAAAGCTCAAACCCTATCCTACATCTCTGGGCTGTACTGTTCCAGCTGAGCATTCCCAATACCAGGTGCCCCCTTTGGCAATTGACCCAGCAAAACAAAGCCGCTGTCAATACCTTACCTTAACACTCCTGGGCCTGTCACTGCAGATTGACTATCCTGAGATTGCCGAGAGCATCATGCCACGTCACCGGTTCATGTCTGCCTATGAGCAGAGGATTGAACCTCCAGACAGACGCTGGCAGTATCTTCTGATGGCAGCTGAGCCCTACGAGACCATTGCTTTCAAGGTAATGTAGGAGAGACCCCATGCTGTCCACTGAGGTACTGTCCTAGAGCGGGTTCTCGAGTGTTCATCCTTCAGTAGTGGTAGAGAGAAGTGCACGCACATACAGACTCAGACACACACTTGCACTCTCCTGATTGACTTTAGTTGTTTCTTAAGAGAATTGTTCCATTTTTCTATTTTTTACTTTTGGACTTGGCCCTTAATAAATGCTTCTTAATTATTTAGTCCAACTCTCTAACCTTATAGGTGAGAAAAGTGAGGTGCCTCTTTTAGGGTACTCAGGAAGTCAGAGGAAGAATCAGGATGTGATCCCAGACCTCTTGTTACAAGCTGAGTGCTTTCCCCTCGGAGCCTCACTGCTCTGTAGCCAAGATATGATTGCTTCTAGGAGTTAGAAAATGACCGGCTGGGAAGTTTGGAGGAAGGGTGAGATTTAGTGAGGTAGATGGGGTGGTATTGTCCTTTTGCTTCTGGAAGACAAATAAGTTAGAAGTCAGAGGTGTGAGGGAGCAGTTCTCTTGCCTGGAGTGAAAAGTTTCTGTTAGGGAGAAATGGGAGATGTGAGAACTAAACCTAACTGGAGCCAGACTGTTGATCAGGACAGGTGTGCCCGCCAAGAGACCGTGGAAATCCTCACTCCAGCCTCCCCACCTCCACTCCAGTGATTCCTGTTAATTGTCCTAAGAAAGGCAGCTTTATGAATGTGGAGCTGTTTTTTACCCCACTTGGGTCACTTAGCACCCCTGCTCCTCCTGGTTTCAGCATAGAGCTGGAGATACCTTCTCCCAGACTTCACATCCAGGTGACTTTGAAAAAAGCAGCCTGTGGTCATTTGTTTACCAACATCATTAGAAGATCTCTCAAGACCTTTTTGGTTCTAAGTATTATCATCTTAAACCACTGAGTCACAAGCAACTCCTAGTAATGACCTGAACTTGAGATCTTTGGCTCCAGGGTGACATTATGAGATCTATTCAAAGACAGCAAACCCGGGGGTGGCTGGGAGGCACAGTGGATAGAGCACCAGCCCTGGAGTCAGGAGGACCTGAGTTCAAATGCGCCCTCAGACATTTAATAATTACCTAGCTGTGTGGCCTTGGGCAAGCCACTTAACCCCATTGCTTTGCACATACATATATATATGTGTGTGTGTATACATATATATATATATATATATATATATATATATATATATATATGTATATGTATACATATACATATATATATATATATTATAGATAGATAGATATAGTGACCCCCCCCCCCCTTCCCCTGCTCTGCCCCAGCCGTTTCCTCCCCATCTTTTCATCTCAGTAGGCCTGGAGGGGATAGAAGCAGAAATCCAAGAGGTTGTCAGTCAGCCATTCCTATCTATCCTCTCCCTTTCTTCTCAGGTGCCAAGTAGAGAGATTGACAAGGCCGAGGGGAAGTTTTGGACCCACTGGAACAGAGAAACCAAGCAGGTAACCACAGAGTATTTGCCTTTAAGATGAGGGGATTGCACTTAACACCATTGCCTTAAATAAATAAATAAGCAAGCAAGCAAGCAAACAAACAAATTAATTAATTAATTAATTAAAAAAGATGAGGGGATTGGCCTAGATGATCTTCTGAGATCTTCTCTGGCTCTGCAAGTAACTTTTCAAACCAGGGAAGTGTTCCCCTTGGTTATACCTCAGGGAGTACCCCAGGAATAGGCATTTTCAAATCTCTAGGCATTACCAAATCAGAACTCCTCTTTATCATGCAGTCAAATGTTGATTTGTCAAGAGTAGAGGCCTCTTGGGCTAAGATCCCTCCTCTGTCTGCACCCACCGTGAGCCAGAGATTTCACCACTAGAACGTTGGGAACCCTCTGCTCTTGTCGTCTTTTTGCTCAGTGAGACTGTTGGGAGCCGAGGTGACCTGAGTCATTTAGAGGTTAAATAGTCTCTTGGAGACATTGGTTTCCCACTCCAGATCACAGACCTAGTTTAAGGGGAGGAAACAGCTACACTTATTGAAGGGCTCTAGTAAAAGGGAGAAGAATCAACTTGGGGGCCCCTGCAGGCTGTCATCTCTCAGGAGATTGGTTTTTATCTTTCTCTTTTAGTTTTTTCTTCAGTTCCATTTTAAGATGGAGAAGCCTCCTGCTCCTCCAGCCCTTCCAGCTGGACCTCCTGGAGTAAAGCGACCTCCACCTCCACTGATGAATGGTTTGCCCCCTCGACCACCTCTGCCAGAGTCCTTGCCACCACCACCTCCAGGTGGCATGCCTCTACCACCGATGCCTCCCAGTGGCCCTGCACCCCCAGGCCCCCCTGGGCCTCCTCAGATGCCCCCTCCTGCTCCTGGAGTTCATCCCCCTGCTCCTGGGGTTCATCCTCCAGCTCCTGGAGTTCATCCGCCAGCTCCTGGAGTTCATCCGCCAGCTCCTGGGGTTCATCCTCCAGCTCCTGGAGTACACCCCCCAGCTCCTGGAGTACACCCTTCTGCTCCTGGGGTGCACCCTCCTGCTCCTGGAGTACATCCCCCAGCTCCTGGGGTACATCCCCCAGCTCCAGGGGTACATCCCCCAGCACCTGGGGTTCATCCTCAGGCCCCAGGAGTTCACCCTGCAGCACCTGGGGTTCACCCTCAGGCTCCAGGGGTTCACCCTCAGGCTCCAGGGGTTCACCCTCAAGCACCTGGAGTTCATCCTCAGGCTCCAGGAGTACACCCTCAAGCGCCTGGGGTTCATCCCCAGGCTCCAGGAGTACACCCTCAGGCACCTGGGGTTCATCCCCAGGCTCCAGGAGTACACCCCCAGGCACCTGGGGTTCATCCTCAGGCTCCAGGAGTACACCCCCAGGCACCTGGGGTTCATCCTCAAACTCCAGGGGTACACCCCCAGGCACCTGGGGTTCATCCCCAGGCTCCAGGAGTACACCCCCAAGCACCTGGGGTTCATCCTCAGGCTCCAGGGGTACACCCCCAAGCACCTGGGGTTCATCCCCAGGCTCCTGGGGTACACCCCCAAGCACCTGGGGTTCATCCTCAAGCTCCAGGGGTTCATCCTCAGGCTCCAGGGGTTCATCCTCAGGCTCCGGGGGTTCATCCTCAGGCTCCAGGGGTTCATCCTCAGGCTCCAGGGGTTCATCCTCAGGCTCCAGGGGTTCACCCTCAAGCCCCAGGTGTACATCCCCCAAACCCAGGTGTTCATCCCCCAACTCCTATGCCCCCAATGTTGCGACCTCCTCTTCCCTCGGATGGACCTGGAAACATTCCTCCCCCACCACCAACCAATTGAAAAGCTTTTCCTCTCCCCCTCCCAAATTGGCTTTTATTTCCATTGCATCATTTCCCCCTAAACAAGTTTTGGTGTTTTTTTTGTACAGGGGTTTGAACTCTGTCTTGATTAAATAGGTTTCTCTCTTGTTTACATTGAATGGAATAATGTGGAATATCTCATTAAACTACAGTAGAACTTCCCAGTCAAAAGTCCCTTGGATATAACCCACCATTTTCCTTAGTTACTTTGGAAGAAAACTGCTTATGGCTCAGTTGCCTGACTTGTGCAGCTGCTCTTAAAACTCTTTTCCCCTCCTCCCACAGACAGGCCACCCAGCTCCCCAGTGTTGGGCAAAGTGTGCCCTTCCCCCATTAACTCTGAAGCCGCTGTTGGTTAGGCCTGGTTGCCAGCTCTGCTTCTCTTAGGAACCTCAGCCTGGGTCAGAGGAAGAAGATTAATGCCTCTGAAGACATCTGGTCAGGCCTAGCCAGGCTGCAGAGCTTGAATAGCTGTAAGGCCAGTTTTTAAGAGTTTCTCTACATTCCTGTGCATTGTCAGTTTGAGCTTGGGACTAGCGAAGCCAAGGGCAGCTATTTCACAAATGTGTGCCCAAGCTGCCATGGGGTGACTTAGTACTGCACCCCATCCCCCCAGCTATCATAAGCAGCCTCGGTTCTACTGAAAAAATCCAAGGGATTTCACTTCCTCTTCCCTTCCACCTAAGCCTAGACTTGAAAGTCCTGTCTCAGTATTTTTCTCTATGTGGTTGAGTATGGGTGGTCCATTTCTATCTAAGATTGCCTCCATAAAGGGAGACCCAGGAGGAGACGAATTTCTCAAGAAATTAGGAAGACACAATAAATAAATATGTAATGATCACCAGATTCTGGTTCCAACTTTGTGAGAAGTTGGTAAGGACTTCAAAGGTTGCTAGGCTAGATGTGACCAAGAAGCCCTTTTATAGCATTCCTAAGAAGTATCTGGAACTCTTCATGGAGTAGCTGTTTGGGGGCTGCAATGAGAAACGCTAACAACTGTAGCAAACTTCTTCATTTTAGACTAGAGCACCTGAAATCTGCCTGGCTGCTCCTAGTTCTGCCCCCACGTCTTCATGTCTGTGTTAGTGAAGTTGATTTTTTCCAACTCAAACATAAAATTTTACTTTCATCACTATTAAATTTCAATTTACTCAGTTGTCCCAGATTTCCATCTCACTCAGAATTGGGCTTTTGACCATCAAGATCTTTTTGGATCCTGATTGTTGTCCAACATGCCCCCTACCAACTTTGTGTCATCTACACATTTACCAAGTATTTCAGATATATTCCCTTAGGCATGACCTTCCACTAGAAACTTTTCACTTCCATCTACTGAGGATTATTGTTTGATGATGATGATAATAATAGATAATCTCGTCCGTGAAGATAGCAGGAGTGGCTTCATTGGATATTTTGCCGAAATCTAAGAATGTTACATCTATAGCAGTTCCCTCAATCCAGTCTGGTTGATGGTCAGTCATGTCCAACTCTTCCTAGGGGTTTTCTTGACAGTGGCTTGCTATTTTGTTCTCCAGCTCTTTGACACAGACTAGAACTGAGGTAAACAGGGTTAAATGACTTGTCCAAGGTCACACAGCTAGGCAGTGTCTGAAGCTGAATTTGAAATCGGGAAGAGGAGTCTTGAGACCAAGGTTACCCTGTGAAAAATGGAAATGAGTGTAGTCCGAAAGCCTACTCTAAAAAAATTTTTTTTGTTATTCATGTGCCCCAAATCAGCCTTTTCCACCTACGTACAGCAGCAAAAAAGAATGCATATGAAGTTTAAAATCTCCCATAGGTTTACATTCCTTTTCAAAATTATATAATTAATTCAACCCATTTTCAAAGTTGTTTTGCTTATCTAGCCTCTTTCTGTTCTCTTTGCACGTTTTTAAAATGTTGCAATGGCCCTCTTATTTCCTCTTTTCTTTTTTTATATCACTATCACCAGTCCCTCCTTCCCAAATCCCCTTCTGTGACCTTTTTTTTTTTAAAGGCATAGAAAAAACAAATCTAAACTTTGGTGATGTGGCCTATTTTTGAATCATCAGTGCTTCCCTCAGAAACCATTCTAATATGTTCTATAACATTACCAGGAGTAAAAAGTGGATTTTACCCTGTGACAATGAAGACTTCTTGCTTTTGCCCTTTTTGTTCCCTGGTATCTTATTAAGATCATCAACAGTGACTTAGTTATCCTACCTGCATGTTCTCTCATTACTCCTGTTTATAATGGTAGTTTGGGTGGCAACCTGAATTTCTCACATGTTCAATATTAGTAACTTGAAGCATCACTTCTTTTTATTTATGGGGCTGGTAATTGGTGCAGTGGATGGAGAACTGAGCCTAGAGTTATAGGAAGACCCAAGTTAAAATTTGACCTTAGAAAACTAGCAATGTGATGAAGGGGCAGGTCACTTTGTTTTGTCTCAGTTTCCTGCCCTGTAAAACTGGAAATAGTAATAGTACTTCACTCCCAGATTGCAAGGATTCAATAAGACTATAATTGTAAAATACTTCTCACATAGCCTCATAACTAATAAGGGCTAGATTAATGGTACCTTCTTTTCATCCTTACTGGAACCATTTCTTGTAGTCTTGAGAACTTCATGCTTGAGAGTTTCCTTGCTTGAGCCAACTTCCCCCTGCAGGAATGTCATTAGATCCTATCTTTTTTCTCAACGCTTTGTAGTCTGATGCATGTATTAGTGCATGTCAATCTGCCCAGATTTCATCCTCTTGCCTCTTAGCACAAGTTCAATGACAGAAGTGCTCATTTGTCCTCCACGTTCTCACCATTTCTCTTAGAAACCAGCCCCACCTTGTTAACCAGAATAAGGTACAGAACAGCAATTCTCTCCCAGAATTCTCACTCCAACCTTGTGAAGGATGAAATTACATTACAAAATGCTCTTCATTTGAGGAGAACTTCACAGATGTCCAAATAGTTGAAATCCACATCATTAAAATACAATGGTTCCATTCCTAATTTGTATTTGTTTTCTTATTTTAAAATTCAGTCTTATTTTCAGTTCTGTCTTCTTCCCCTTTTCTTTCCCCACCTATTGAGAAGACAAGAAAAACAAAATTATTATAAATGTATAGATATGCAAAAATAAATTCCTGAATTAACCATATTCACAAAAAAAATTTGCTTCAGTCTATATTCTTGAGTCCATCAGCTCAGTCTTTAGAGGATAGAATGGTTCATCATTAGTTCTTTGGAATTGTTGGTCCTTGTAATAATTAGAATCTTAAGTCTTTCAAAGTCAAATAAATTGTTCCACTCATTGCATTTTGTATCATTTCATACAAGGTTTTTGGAAACCATTTTTTTCCAGCAAACTAGTGTTTTATTAAATTAGTATGCCATAATTTGTTCAACCATTTCCCAATTAATAGGTATCCCCTCAATTTCCAGTTCTTTGCCAACACAGAAAGAGCTGTTTTAATATTCTTGGACATATGGGTCCTTTCCCATTTTATCTCTTTGGGGTGTAGACCTAGTAGAGGAATTGCTGTGTCAAAGCATAGGACATAGCTCCAAATTGTATTCCAGAATGGTTTAAGTAGTTCACAGCTCCACCAAGAAGAGTGTATTAGTGTATCTATTTTCCCAATTTCCCTACCAGAGCTTGTCATTTTTCTTTTTTGTCATTATCCAATCTGAATGTTTTTATTTAATTTAATCTCAATTGTTTTAATTTCCATTCTTTCTAATTATTAGCAATAGAGCATTTTTTAATATCTTCATTGATAGTTTTGATTTCTTTGAAAACTGCCCATTTATAACTTTTGACTGTCAATTGGGGAATGACTTCTGTTCTTGTAAATTTAACCATTTTCTCTCTCTGTATCTTTTTTGGTTATGAACTCTTCCTCTGTCCATAGACCTAATAGCTAAAGTCTTCCATGCCTCACTAGTTTGCTTTTGCTATCACCTTTTATGTCTAAATCATTTTTAGCTTATTTTAGTATACTGTGTGATATTCATCTAGATGTAATTCCTGCCATGCTTTCCAGTTTTCCTGATAATTTTTTGTTTTGTAATGAGTTCTTGCCCCAGTAGCTGAGATCTTTGGATTTCTCAAAAACTAGCCTACTGTGCTCCTTTGCTTCTGTGTCATGTACTTTATGTATCTTTTTTTTTTACCAGCAGGATAGTTCATCCATTTCTTTTTTGTTTTGTTTTGTTTTTAGGTTTTTGCAAGGCAAATGGGGTTAAGTGACTTACCCAAGGCCACACAGCTAGGTAATTATTAAGTGTCTGAGACTGGATTTGAACCCAGGTACTCCTGACTCCAAGGCCAGTGCTTTATCCACTATGCCACCTAGCTGCCCCCATTTCTTTTTCTTAAGAAAGATTTTGTTTTGAATTTTACAATTCCCCCCCCCATTCTTGCTTCCCTCCACCCACCCCCCACAGAAGGCATTCTTTACGTTGTTCCATGGTATACATTGATCTCAGTTGAATGTGATGAAAGAGAAATCATATCCTTAAGGAGGAAAAATAAAGTGTAAGAGATACCAAGATTGGACAATAAGATAGGGTTTTTTTTTTTCTAAATTGAAGGGAATAATAGTCTTTGGGCTTTGTTCAAATTCCACAGTTCTTCCTCTGGATACAGATGGTATTCTCATCACAGATAGCCCCAAATTGTCCCTGATTGTTGCACTGATGGAATGAGCAAGTCCATCAAGGTTGATCATCGCCCCTGTGTTGTTAGGGTGTACAATGTTCTGGTTCTGCTCCTCTATGTATCTTTTCAATTTAATTTCTTCCCTCACTCCCACCCCAGTTGATATAGTTAGTCTCTAATATATAGCATCACAATAATATTGCTGCTTTTTCCCCTCCTCTTGTTAATCCCAACCCATGGTTCTCTATCATGTTTACCACCTTGGGTTCCTAAATTTACTCACAAGAACATTTTTACTTTGGTTTGGTTTGATTTTGTTTTTGTTGATAGGCAATTGGGGTTAAATGCTTGTCCAGGGTCACGTAGCTAGTAATCATTTAAAGCCAGATTTTTAATATGTTACTCCATCCCCGCTCAGCCCTTCTAAAACTCTGTTCTCCAGCTTTTCAGCAAGATAAAGCACAGTCCGATCCCACTAAACCTGACAACATTGAACTTGTTTCTGTAGATTAGGGTTTTGAGTTCATGCTCTTTTACTACCCACATCACGGACCTTTCTGTGTTCCCTTCTCCTAAATTAGATAAGTGACCTTAATGATTCTTTTCAGCATGAGCATTTTTAAATTTTCAAATCCATGGCTTGTATCATAATTTAACACTCAGGTAAAGGCATCTATCTTTTTTATCCTAGTGTAAGTTAAGGGCAGCCAGGTGGCACTAGGTGATGGACAGCTGGGCCTGGAGTCAGGAAGACTCAACTTCAGGAATTCAAATCTGGCCTAAGACACTTACTAGCTGTGTGACCCTGAGTAAGTCACTTAACCCTGTTTGCTGCAGTTTCCTCATCTGTAAAGTGAGTTGGAAGAGACGAACCACTGCAGCATCTCTTCCAACAAAACGCCATATGGGGTCTCAAAGAGTGAGACATGACAAACAGTAGTATCCAAAGTATATGTTACATTATAAGGATTAGCATTTAGTGACATTACATTATCACCACCATCATTCTTACCTGCTCTGCCCACAGTCATGGTCACTCATGAGGGCACCTTTGTGAACCAAGACCCCAATCACTGAGCAGCCCACCTTGATCACCCAGTTGTCAGTGACTCACAGTAGAATGGGCTACTGGGAGTTTGAACTTCCCAAAGATAATCCAGAACGAGGTGGCGATGGGGAAGCTATGGTTTGAGGTATGGGAGGACCCAGACTCCAATTCCATCTTGGATACCCACGCCCTAGAGGATGAAGACTCCCAGCCTATGTCTTCCATTGTTCCTTAGAGAAGACCTGGTTATGTGTACCCTCCTTACAAGGTGGGCACCTTGTTCTTTGTATCTCCGGGGTTAGCATAACTCCTGGCCAAGGAGGAAACAATGCTCCTTGACTGGTCAGGCTCATAGGCCTAGAGCTGGAAGGACACTGAGATCCAGGGAGGGTGAGCAACTCACCCTGGGTCATCTAGATGGAGGGCATCCAAGGCAGCTTGGGAAACCCCAGTGCTTTTTTTTGCTGCCCCACAATCTTATTAGTTCATCTTTAAGGCCCCTTCCAGCCCTTTTGTTTGTTACTACCCCTAGGCGTGGTGACTCTTCTGAAAAAAGCCAATTGCTCAACTTCTAGCTATGAACCCATAGCTGCCCTTGGTCAAAACCAGCTGATGGACCCAGCCCATAGGCAAGGCCCTGAGGTCCTGGTCCCCAGTGGAGTTCCCTAGGGCAGGGTACCGGGACTTCCAACCCCCTCCCCCTGCACCCCCCTACACCTTGCCTACTACCTCCAGCGCCTCTGCCTCCTCCCTTCTGTTTGTTCCCGGCTCTGTCTGAACTGTATACTCCCAGCTCTGATTCCCACTCACATTTTCAAAAAAAAAAATCAGTCAAGGACAGCATTTTGACAAATCTGCTCAACAGCTTGAAAGTTATATCACTTCTAAGAAGCAAGATACTCGGCACAAAAATAGAACAGAAAGGACCCTTTGAAAGGGCCTCCCCTCGCTTTCAGACTCTTGGTCTCCCAGGGTCCCAGAGGATGTACTCTGCATTGTCAATTCAAGGTCGCCTCCATTGGGAAGAGATAGTCATCCTTCCCTCCCTCATAAACAGTCTGGAGAAGGCATTGCTGCCACCTTAATCTCATAAAAGCCCCAGTTAGCCCAAGACTTGGTCACATCCAGCCCAAGATGAAGGGTTTGCTCCTGGGTCGGCTCCTGCTCCTGCCAGTGATGTTTGGTGTGCTGAGGGGAGAGCCCCCCAAGAAGGGACACTCAGATACCAATACCAAACTACCACCAACTCTTCCCGAGAACCTGGTGGCCCAGAGCCAGAGGAGGGAGAGGTCAGAAAGGCCGCTGGGGCTTCCTAATTCAAAGGGGGCGAATCCTCAAGATGGAGCTTCATCTGTAAGGAGCCAAAAGACCTCTGGGAGTGAAGTCCACCTCCCTTGGCCCTTGTTTGCCCAGGACAGCGACACCTCAGATCTGTGGACTGGGCCTAAGCCCCACCCTTGGCCCTTGGGGGCCCTAAAAAGCCCAGTGTGTTGGGTAAAAATAGGCAGAAGTGAAGACAGGGCCACAGGCCCCCTCCAGGTGGTAGGGGCTCTGAGTGGTTATGAGAGGGGCTTTGTGGAAGCACTGAGACAGGCCCGCTGGGACAGTCAAGACCTGGCCACCTTTGGGATCTGCCCCCCGGGGGGCGCAGGAGTACCAGGAGTAGCTCACCTCTCTCTGCAGCGTTTGGGGGCCCAGCTGGTGGAACCAGGCGGGTGGAGTCTGGTGGTTCTTCATCTAGAAGAAGGTAGGTATGCTATGTATGCAGCAGGTGCTTAGGGGAAAGACTGGAGGATGTTCCAGGGGTGCTGGGGAGTGATTCCCCAGTCTGCAGCCAGCCTTGGAGGCTTCTCAAAGCCTTTTGTATCCTTGGGTCCTGATGAAAGAGGGGTGACCCAGGATGCTTGGACCCCAGAAAGGCATGCCAACCTCTTAAGGTTCAGAGGGTTCTCTTAACTGGCAGCGGGATTAACTTGGTTCTCTGATCCTAGAAGATTCTTGGCATTTTGAAACTGAGGACTGAGGTTTGGTTCCTAGTTCTAGAATGTCTCAAGTGACCCTTTCTGGGCCTATTCCATTCTTTGTTTAAACCCCAAACCAATGGGGAATAAGCCTAGCCTCAGAGCCTATCAATTATCTCTAGCCCCACGTCCTATGGGTTAGTGCTTCATGGTGGGCTTTGATGGCACAAGGGATCTCCAAGTTTCTAAGACTGGGCTTTAGAAGGGATTTATGCGACCTTGGGTGGGTGGGGCGGGGGGATGACTAGAGTAAGGTCTGGGCTCCAAGCCCAGCGTGAAGCATGCCAGGGCAGCATGCCCAGGGATTTGACCAGCTAGATGTCTTCTTCCTAAGTACCCCTCCCTAGATGTTGTCTCTGAGGGGTGAGTTTAACACAATTCTTAACCTGGAGTCAGGGGGTCTGTAAATTTGGATGGAGGGGGAAATTTTTCATCTTTATTTTTGCTACCCTTCAACTGAAATTTAGCATTCTGAGGGGTCAATTTAAAATGGGTTCTTAAGTTGGGGTCCGTGGGTGGAGGGGAGAAAATTTCATCTTTATTTTTGCTGCCCTCCAACTGAAATTTAACATTTCCTTCAAATAATATTTTTGAAGAAAATGTTCTTCTCAGGATGGGTCCATGACACACAAAAAAGGTTAAGCAGACCTGTTTTTAAGGATCCTCTGAGGGAAAGCAAGCCGCCAGCCAGCCTAGGGCCGACTGCCCCTCAGATTTGAGGACCCGCTTGACAGCTCCGAGCCCCGGCAGTGGTCCCGGCCAGGGGAAGGAGGATGGTTTGTCATGGAAACACTAGCTGGGTTAGGAGGTCCAAGTCTTGGGCCCCAGTTTTGAAGCTGGAAGCAGGCTCTGCCAATCCCACAGCAAGGATACCATTGTGCGTGGGACCCCTCTCTCTGTCCTGCCAAAGGGGCTGGGGGCATTTTGTGTCTCCTCTGCTCAGTTCTAGCCTTTGGAAGACTAGAAGGAGCCTTGCAGACCCCTTAGTTCACTCCTTTCACAAGGAAACTGAAGCCCAGGAGAAGAGACCCAGATGATCAATATAGAATAGCAGTTAGACGTGCAATTTTATTGATTGATAGCTGAGGCTTTCATCCCCTGCCACACCCATCAGTCCCGTATCTGCACCTTGTAGTCTGGGGCACTGAGCGTGACTTGCTCAGGGTCTCACAGCCACCATGTAGCCCTTGAACTCGGGCCTTCCCGGCTCAGAGGCCAGGTCTCTACTCTCGATACAGCAGAGAGTGATTTTTTAAAACCTCTATATTGAACCCAACCCTAACCCCTTCCCACTAGCACAGGGGTGGCCTGGTAGGGGGGGGGGCTGTGGGTAATCCTCAAAGCAGAACATTGAAAGTGGGGTCCTTTTTGGTCCTCATTGTTATGGCTTGGGACGTTTTGGGGGGATAGTGGGGTTGTCTTATTTTTGTTTTTGTCTGTTTGGGGCAACAAATAACTGTGGCAGGACACAATTGGTATCCCCAGAGTATACATAGGTATGGAGATTAAAACTCCAAGGTCACTGGTAGAGATGAGACTCAAACCCTAGACCTAGACTTTACCCCTGAGCTGGCAGGCGGGAAGTGATGTGCGGGATGTGGTCACCCGGCCTCTGTGTGAGGTCCAGGGTGATCTGCTGCTCTGGGGTGGGCTGGGGGAGGACACCAGACTCCTGGCTTCCCTGGCACTGGCAGGGAGGGCAGGGAGACCTGGCTCCCAGGGAGACGAGATAGCCATGGGCATCTTTCCCGAGGTGGGCAGCACAGCCACATGGTCTGGAAGTCCCCATCTCTAAACACAGGATTTGCCTTTGCCCGCACTAGCTGTTAGGACAGAATAGGAGGCACTCCTCTTGGGGTGGGGGAAGCTGGAGGGAGGAGCCTTGGATTTTTAGTGCCTGGAAGCCCAGCTCTCTCTGTGTGACCTGAGACCAGCTTCAAGGCCTCACTGCCCCCCCCCCCCGGGCAAAGTTCAATCAGACCCTTCCAGTCCTGAAATCCTATCAGCCCGGGATGTGTGAGGATCCTTGGGGGGTGGGGGGGGAAGAGAAGACTAAAGAGTGAGAATCAGAGTTCTTCCAACAGAGGCTCAGATCAGGTAAGGCTACGAGGGACCTCAGAGGTCAGCTTGTCCTATCCTGTTTTACAGACGGGGAAACTGAGGTCCATGTGCACCTGCTCATAAAGGTAGCAAAATTCAAAAATTTGACCCAAGGGCCTCTAATTCCCCTGATTCTCCACCCACTGCCCCCCTGGATCATCTTGCCTGTCCCCCCTCCTCTCCCTGAGAGACCCTAGCTTTTTGTTGGGAGACCAAAGAGGGTGAAATGTCCCCCCACCCTGAGTCCATTCTGCCCCAAGGAGTCCTGGCAGGAGAGGGTCCCTGGGGGAGGCTTACCCACTCCTGCCCGTGTCCTACAGTGACGTGGGAGCCAGAGCTGAGACTGTGGTTCCAGGCACCCCCCCCAGCAGTCCAGGGAGCGGGCAGCCCAGAGCTGGCCCTGCTGGTGCTGTATCCTGAGCCGGGGAGAGGCGGAGTCCGGCCTGGGCAGGAGTTCCAGGTCACTGGAGCAGGACTACCACCTCAGCAGGTACCCACCTGGGCAGGAGGGCTGGGGGGCTGGAGCCACAGCGAGAAGGTGGGGGGTAGGCAGTGGTTAGTCTCACACTGCCTGGGAGCAGAGACCGGACTTGTCTCCCAGAGTAGGCATCTGAAGAGGACCTTGGCTAGTAGGAAACAGCTCACTATCCCTGGGATTTCTTGGAAGCAAAGATTTAGGATGAGAGCCTTCCTGTCTTTTTTTTTTTCAAGGCAATGGGGTTAAGTGGCTTGCCCAAGGCCACATGGCTAGGTCATTATGTCTGAGGACGGATTTGAACCCAGGTCCTCCTGACTCCAGGCCGGTGCTCCATCCACTGCACCACCTAAGCCACCCCGAGCCTTCCAGTCTTAATGGAGAAACCTTCAAATGCCTATTCTGAGAGCAGGGAGGGTTTCCAGGACTTGAACTTGCTTGCCGGGGATGCCAAGGCTTTGCCTGGCAAGACCATCCATCTGTCCTAGGAAGGCCGGCCCTGGGGCAGGACAGTTCCCAGAATCTGACCTCCTGGCCAGGCTGCCCTGAGAGCTGGGATCGGATTGGATTGGCCTGGCCCCTGCCCCACCCCCCAGTATCCACAATGTTAGTGATAGGGATAATTTGGGGGGCGGGGGGGGGCATATGCCCTCTGTGACTGGAGAAAGCAGGGGTGTGTGATGAGGAGGGACGAGTTGTCCAGAGCCGGGCCGGGCCTCCTTTCGGGTTGGAGATGCTAAGATTTCTCCGGCCTGGGGTGCGGGGGAGGCCATGGCATTGTACCTTCTCCCCGCCCCCATCTCCCCTGTCTTTGCAGCTCCTCTGCCTCTCCTTGGACACCCGGTACCTGGTTCTGGCTGTGGATGGGCTGGCTGGTGACGGGCTCTCCCTGGCTCTGCAGCCCCGGGGTGGAGCTGGTATGGAGGTCTGGGGTCTGGGGGGGACAACGGGGCTGGGGGCTGGGAGGCTTTCCGTCTCGTGGGGTGGGGTGGAACCAGGGGACTCAGGGAGGAGGTGCGGGGCCGGGGACCGAGACACTGGAGCCGGGTCTCTGGCCCTGGCTAACGGCACCCTGCCTCCCCGTAGGCTCCCCTCTGACCAGCCCTCAACTCCAGGCCCTGCTCTTTGGTCTTGACCACAAGTGCTTCACCAGGATGACTCCGGTCCTCCTCTTACTGCAGGAGCGCAGCTGGGGGGCCCGGCCCAAGCCCAGTCCTCTCCCGGCAGAGGGCCGGCTGGATACGGCACCGTACCCGCTGCCCAGGTGCGTGGGGGTCTCGAGGGAATGGGCAAGCCGGGGTCCTTCCCTCATCGCCTTGCATATAAGTCCGCCGGCTGCGGAACCAGGGCAGGGGCGGGCTGTTTCTCTGCGCCCCAGGAGGTTGCCCAGAAACCTGAAAGCTAGAGACCGGTCCCCAAGCCTGGCACTTTTCTTGCCCACAGGCCATCCTTGCCCTCTGCCACGGCAGCGTCTCCAAGTCCCACCGACCCATTCCTGGAGACCCTGACCCGCCTGGTCCGAGGAGTCCTGGGTCCTTCCAGCCCGCGCCCGCTGCGGCTGGCCTTGGATCCCGAGGCCCTGGAGGCCCTCCCGCATCGCGTCTTCAACCTCTCGGACCCGGCCGTCCTGGAGCAGCTGGTGGAGTCGGAGGACCCGCTGCTGCTCCTGTTCCCCGCGGGGAGCCCGGCCCTGCTGGAGGGCCTGGCCGGGCGCTGGCAGGCCCAGGAGGGTCCGGCCCAGCACCTGACAGACAAGCTGCAGGCCGTGGCCCAGGAGCTGCTGGGCCTGCCCGCCCTGCAGCCCCACGCTGGGCTCCTGCACAGGCTCCTGGCCCTCTGCCCGGGCCCTACCAACAGCAGTGGTGGCAGCGGGCAGGCGGAGGGCCCTGCCGGCCAGCTCCGGGCTCTGCTCCTGCTCAAGGCCCTCCAGAGCCTCAAGGCCGAGTGGCGTGAGCGCAGGAAGGCTTCCCGGGCCCTCCGGAGCGCCGGGCCGGCAGGGCACGAGTCGTGCCGGCTTCAGGAGCTGAGTGTGGACCTGCGGGCCGAGCGCTCCGTCCTCATCCCCGAGACGTACATGGCCAACAACTGCGGGGGCCCCTGCCACTGGCCCCAGTCCGACCGCAGCCCCCACTACAACAACCATGTGGTGTTGCTGCTGAAGATGCAGGAGCGGGGGGAGCCCCTGGGCCGGCCGCCCTGCTGCGTGCCCACCGCCTATGCTGGCAAGACGCTCATCAGCCTCTCTGAAGAGGGCCTGAGCGCCCGCCTCATGCCCAACATGGTGGCCACGGAGTGCGGCTGCCGGTAGGCTCAGCCGGCCCTGTCATGCCCCCCCAGCCATCCGGCCCCGGCAGCCTGGCAGCTCTGGCCACGGGCCTCCGCCTTCCTGCCCCCACTGCCCCCACCTGACACCCCCCACTCTGGACTCGGGGCAGGCTGCCTCTCACCCCCATCGGGCCACTCGATCTCCTCAGTAGCCCCAAAGATGAGGAGGTTCCCTGCCAGCCCTCTCTCCTGCTCCCCAGGGATGGACTGTATCTTGGGGCATGGGCACAGCCCATCTTGTGGGAGCCAGGCCAGGGCTCCTCCTGTCCCTCGTGCCCCTTACATGCCTCCCCACCCTCCCTGAGGGTGCCCACATAGACAGGGAGGTGGAGGGTTATGACTCTGTGGGGCTCTACCATGGGCATGAGGGCAGCACTGCTATGGGACAGCTCAGGAAGCTGACCAGCCCAGCCCTGGCACTGAGAGGCTCGGTGGCAGCTCGGTGGCCAAAGCCCTGCCCCGGATTGCTTCTGACCATTGTTAGACCGTTCAATGCATTTGGCTGATGACTGCGGCCGGTCAAGGGGCAGAAGAGGGGCTGCTAAGCCCTGTGGGTCGGAGCTGACAGCACCCCACCTCAGTATGAGAGAGACTCCCCCATGTGACCCCTTCTCCGGCTCCCAGCATGGCCCTCTCCTGGAAGCGCCCCCCTTCCAGCCCATCCCTTGAGGGGCCCCGGGACCTTGCCATCCCCTTCTCCCAGACCATGGAGCTGATCTCCTTAGGCTCCGGCTCCCAAGCCCCTCCCCCCACCTGCCTTCTTGCAAGTGGAGCCACAGGTGATTCTTCCCAGGCCTTGACCTTGGGGCTCCTGATGAGACCCAGGCCTCGGCGGTGGAAGGGTTAATTAGGATGTTCAGAAATAACCCTGCCACAGAAAACGCCTAAATAATGGTGTTTGTTTTTAAAATATTCACTTTAATAAACTCTACCACCCCTAGCCCCAGCCCCAGCCCCAGCCCCAGCCCCTGCAGCCTGGGGAGGCTGGGGAGGGGGAGGGATTCAGGCCGCCCTCACCACAGAGGCCAGGCTGGGGCCTAGAAGGGGGCTGGACGCTCTGGGGGCCTCTCTCCCAGAGGCTGCCCGTTCACCCTCCCCCAGGACAGAGTCATGCCCCTGTGTTGGTCAGACCTCATTTTCTAGAAGGGGAAACTGAGGTTCTGAGAAAACTAAGGGTCTGCTCAAGTCACACAGATGAGAAGAACCCAGGCAGCCCCCCAGGTCACAGGGAGCAGGGGTGAAAGGGGCTCGGGGCGGCAGGGCTGGCCTCCTCAGTCTCCTCAGTCCCTGTGCTTCCCTTCGCGGTGCTTCTGTTTGGGGAAGAACCTGTCCCCGTCCTCGTGCCTCTGGCGCCCTCGCTGCTCTTCTCTCTTGCTCCTGGGTCCATCCCAGGCCTTCTTGGAGTCCTCCCGCCTGCTGGAGCGCCGGTGTTCCCGCTCGCGCTCCCAGGGCCTGCTCCTGCTCGGGGCCTCCCCGGCCTCTTCTCGGCGTGGCCTGGGCCTGTGGCCACCCTCCTTCCGTTCCCGCCACGGTGGCTCGGCCCTCTCCTCTCGGAAGCCCTTCTTGCTTCTGGCCTTCTCCTCTTTCTTGGGCGGCGGTGCCCAGGACTTCTCCAGCTTGGCTGCCTTGGCACTGGGCTGGGGGTCCTCAGGCAGGACGGTGGCTTCCGGGGCCGGGGCAGGGCTTGCCCGCCCCTCGGCCTCCTGCCCCTCTGGTTTCAGTTCTTCGGGTGGAGCCTCCTTGACCAGCACAGTCTCGGGGGGCTTGGGCCGGGGCGGTGGAGGCCGGGCTGGTGCTGACGCCTTGACCCCATCCCTCGGCTTGGGCTGTAGAAAGAGCAGAGACCGTGACTGAGCTGATGGCTGAGGTAGGGCGTGGGGCGGGGACATCCTGGCAAGCCCTTACTCTGGCTTCAGAAGGGTGGATGCGAGGGTCTCCCTTGTGTAGATTTGAAGTAGAAGAAATATTAGAGAAAATGTTATGTCCAATATACCCCCTTCCATGCGGGGCGGCTCGTCCCGTAGGCGTCCCACTGCTTCTAGAGTGAGCCTTCCCATTGTTTCAGGCCACCTGAAACCACACACTGCAAGCTAGTCTACCAAAAAGCACCAGCTGTGAACATCTGCCCCGACGGTGGAGTCACCTCAAGCCCTTTCCCCAAACTGTCCAAGAATAAACTGCCCTTTTCCCCTGGAAGACCTGCCCTTCCCTCCTGGTTCTGCGGATTCCTCAAGGGCTCCGGCCTCTACCACTGCTGCCTCTACCAGCTCCTCTGCTGCTTCCTTTAGTAGCCTCAGTAACACGTAATAAACTCTGTCCCCAAGCCTTGGCGTCCTGAGTCTTCTGGGGATTCATCCCCAGCCTTCCAGGGTCGCCGCATCTTTCCCATGTGGGGGGAACAGGACTTGGGGCTGGAAGGAGAGAAGCCGGGCTCCCCTCGGACGGGTGGCTGGGCAGGGCCAGGAGGTCCCCAGGCCCAGGGACTCGGCTCCCAGGGGCCACTGAGGGTCCCAAAAGGCTGCAAGAGGGTCCCTATTTTGGGCATCGTAGACTCCGGGTCAGAGGTGATTTGTCTGAAACACTTTGATAGGGCTGGCACTTGGACTCAGGGCCCCCCCTTACCAGTTTGGGTGCGCCATCCTTTGGGGCACTGCTGCCTGGCCAGGCCCACAGGGCAGAGGTGGCCTCAGGACCCTCCTCCTCCCCATCAATGACATCTGTGGAAAGAGAACCAGACGGTGCAGTCAGGTCCTTGACCTGGGTCCGGCCCTCCTACATCAGCCATCCCATATCACTCCCGAGGGGCCTCAGAAGAGACCCCTCCAGAAGGGGCAGGGCCCGAGCCAAATCCAACCCCTGCCTTACTCCTGCTGCTCAGGGGTCTCTCTCTGATGATGGCCACGCAGCATTGCCAGCACTATGAGAACCAGGACCCCCTGCACCCCGGGGCTGGGACTGTTCTTTAATAATGCAAGGAGGGGAGGAATGATGAAGTGGGTTAGGTGGTGACGCCCCCATGTCCATCCGCTTCAAGGCTCCCCACACTTGGAGAGGGTAAAGAAGTACTGGTTCTGTTGCTGGGTCCTGTGGCCTCTCTGGGGTCCCAGCACTTTCAGGCCCCCCCCCCCAACAGCACCTGCCTGACTTTGTCTTGGGAATGGGGCTGGGGCAGTGGTCCCACATGTGGGGGGCAGAGGGAGGGCCTTACCCTGGAACACCTGGAAGGCCATGCTGAGAACAGCCACGACTGAGGCCAGTGCCAAACACTTGTTGAGGGTGATCTCACCCCAAGGCAGCTCATCACTCAGGGGCCCCCAGGTCCGGGGCTGGGGCTTCACGGGGGGCTGGGCCTGGACCTTGCTTTTCTTCCTAGCTGGGGCGCTCTTAGGAGCTGGGGAACCAGCAAACCAAGAGTTAGACAAGTCACCCCAACCCCTTACAAAGGATCTGGAGCTGGGAAAGAGCCAACTCCCACATTTAACAGATGAAGAAACTGAGGCTGCGAGGGGCTAAGTGATTTCTTCAGGATCACACAGCTAATAAGGGTCTGAGGCAAGATTTGAACCCAGGTCTCCCTGACTCCAGGCCCAGTGAGGCGATTCAAACCAAGGCCGGACTGAACCTCACTATCTGACCTGAGCTTTTGACCCAGCCCCCCAACCTTGCTTCTCAGAGGCAGCCAGCCCTTTCCCTGCCCCTGCCCAGCCCTTGGCCCAAGGTCTCACCTGTCTTCCCTCTCTCCTTGCCAGAGCCCCCCTTGTCTGAGGGCTCCTTCTCTGCCTTCCCCCTCGAGGACCTCCTCTCACCAGAACCTTCCCCGATCCCATCCAGGGCCTGCTCGGGGCCGGGGCTCTGCTCCTCCTCAGGCAGCCCCTAGCCAGGGAAGAAGCCGGCAGAAAAAGTTAATAACAATAGTAAAGTGATGGTTGTTTTTAGTTTCAACACTTTCCAGATGGGATCGTTCAGCCCTTCAAGGCCCTCACGTAGTCCAATAAAGATTAATAAAGTGCCTCCGGACACGCCAGGCCTCGTGCTAAGGACTGGAAATACAAACCCCAGAAGACAGTCCTTGCCCTCAAGGGGCTTACAGTCTAAAAGGAGAGACAGCACAGGGGAGGAAGCGGAAAAGCTGCAGTGGGGGGCAGGCAGGTGGTGGACAAGGCCGCGAGAGAGGGCAGAAGGGATGGCCTTCTGTGCTGAAGGAGGCGTGACTCCATCCGCCCATGCCAGGGCAGAGGGTCCAGCTGCGGGGGACGAGCTTGACTGGAGGTACTAGAGCCGAGGGTCCTGAAGCGGCGTCTGAGGCTGGATTAGAACTCGGGTCTTCCTGACCCCAGTGTGATTTCAGTGTGGTGAGGAAGCTTCCCTGCTTGGCCAGTGTCGCCACAGGGCACTGGGCACTCACAGGATGTGGCAGAGACTTCCAGAGACGACCTTTGGGCCTCCCCGCCCCCCAGGGACAACAGCCTACACTGCCTTGGGGCTTTTTTTGTTGTTTTAGTAAAAGGAAAACTGAGGCCCAAACCGGGGAGGGCAAGTGCACCAGGCTATATAGTGAGGGAGGGAGTCAAGCCCCGACTCAGGTTCAGTGTGTGGCCTTGCACAGTCATGGGACACGTGGCTTCCTGTCGGGAACACCAAGTCCTCCGCTCCGGCCATTCAACATTTATTAAATAGCCACTGCGCAGAAGGCTCAGGGGTACAAAGGCAAAAACAGAAAACGGCTCCTACCTGCAAGGAGCTTATGCTCCGTTCTAGGATACACCGTATAAACAAAGGTAAGTAATCTGAGGCAGGGAAGGGCACTCCTGGAGTGAGGCACAGCCTGGGCAAAGGTCCACAGGTAGGAGGTGCAGCACCGAGCCAGTAAGGCCAGTTTGGCCAGTATGGAGTCTAGCTAAGGGGAATCATAGGAATAAATGTGGAAAAGGAGTCCGGAGCTTCAAGACCTGAGCTCGGGTGTGTTCTGGAACCTCTGAGGCTGCACAGATCAGAACTCAGCTTTGGCGGCCGTGGGGAGGACAGGCTGCTCCAAGCCAGGCCAGAGTCTGCAGTGTTCACGGTGCCACAGGGGCAAGACCGCTTGTCCAAGATGAGCTTTGGGACCTTGCAGGCCTGAGGACTTTATTTTGGGGTTTAAACCACAGGCTTTGGTTGTCTTCTCACCCAAAAGGCTTTCTGTGGGCTACATACCTGCACCTGGCTGCTTGTCTCTTCTCTACTTTCTGCCTTCTCACCACCTAGGGAGGACACAGATCTGGGTAAACCGAGATAAGGACACTGCAGAGGAAGGCCTGGGTCAGCCCCTCACCCCCCACCTTTCCCTGCCCCAGCCCCCTTTCTGCATTCTATATTAAAGAATTGTTCTAGTCCAAGAACCAACAAAACCCCTTTCCTGAGATAAAAACAGGGTCACAAGGACAGTTGTCTGCCCCCTCTGAGGCCTGAGGCTGATCATAAAAGAGAAGTGAGATCAGAGGCTGGAAAGAGTCTGGAACCTGTAGAGGACCTTGAATGCCAGGTGGATTCTTGAATGTTCAAGTGGAGATGTGACCCACGAGAGGGAGGACTCTGATCCTTAGCACGCCCCAAACCTCTCCAAAACAGGAGGTAAAGCATCCTGGACTCCAACAAGGTAAAAATCCAATGAAGTCACAGCAGAAGAGGCTAATCCCTACCCCTAACGTGCCCCTGCCCCTGCTCACCACCCTCTGGTAGGCCTGTACCAACAGACCCATCCACAGGGGAACTCAACTCTAGCCCCTTCCCCAAAGTCCCTGCCCGGCCAGAGAGGGGCAATCAGGGAGGAGGGGCAAGGTACTAGAGAAGGCACGGATCCCCCAGGCCCACCTGAAACAAAGCGTCCAGCATCTAGCTGGGGCTGGTTCTGCCTCTGCCAGAAGTCAGGGGCAAAGGCTGAGCCTGGTGAAATATGAATTAGTAAGAGTGAGAGGGAGGGGCAGCTAGGTGGCGCAGTGTATAGAGCACTGGCCCTGGAGTCAGGAGGACCTGAGTTCAAATCCAGCCTCAGACACTTAATAATTGCCTAGCTGTGTGGCCTTGGACAAGTCACTCTTTACCGCATTGCCTTAAATAAATGAACATATTAAAAAAGAATATTGATCTCAAAGATGCAGAGAGGCAACATAAAGATTTTAAAACCATACTACAAACTCCAACTCACATGGTGATTAAATGTAACAACCACTGACAAATAACAAATATTTTCTCCAGGGAGAATGGGCTTGATCTGAGTTGTATAGTACTTGGAGCCCATTCATTCTGACTCGGAAGAAGGCAGAATCAGTCCCGGGGACAACTGGCCCCTTGAAGGGTGGAGAGCAAAGGCCCACATTTCATTAGCAATTGGCAGAGTTTTTTAGGTTTTTTTTTTTTTTTTTTTGGAAGGCAGTGGGGTTAAGTGGCTTACCCAAAGCCACACAGCTAGGTCATTATTAAGTGTCTGAGGTCGGATTTGAACCCAGGTCCTCCTGACTCCAGGGCCGGTGCTTTATCCACTGCGCCACCTAGCTGCCCCAGCAATTGGCAATTTTTAAAAATGACAAAGGTTCACAATAAACTATACAATCAGAGTCATAGGAAAATCTCTTCCATGAGACAATATTCTTTCTAATACCTGCAGGAATGGCTATTTCTAAGACTGAGACACAATTTGAAAGGGGGATAGATAGGATTTGGGACAAGATCTACTAGGCAATAGCATAGAAACTCTTCATGACCTCATCTGAAGTCTTCTTGCCAGAAATTCTGGAGTGGTTTGTCATTTTCTTCTCCAGTTCCTTTTATAGATGAGGAACTAAGGCAAAGTTTAAGTGACTTGCCCCAGATCATATAGCTAATAAGTGTCTGAGGTCAAATTAGAATGGGGTCTTCCTGACTCCAGACTCTATGCACTGAGCCACCTGGCTGACCTATAGAAACTGTTTAGAAGTCTTAAATCCATGAGGAATACAAAATCTAAAGAAGGACTTAATAAGTATAATGGCTTTGATATGAATCAAAGAATATTAGTCTAGAATAGACAGGAAGGTAAGATACATAATGCAGAGGAGAAAGGAAAGATCTTTTTTTATTAAAAAAGCATAGAAAATGAAATTTTAACAGCTAATGGGAAAAAACAATTTGAAGTGAGACAAAGAATGATTTTTCTTGACTACTTAACTGAGGAGGGCAAAGAGGAAGAATTAAATTACTAGATAAAAGGAAGAAAAAGGAACTAATAAGTGAGGCAAACTCAAACTAAGAAAAAAAGTAATAAATGGGGGAGAGGAGGATGAGACTTGAGGATGAGTAGCCAAGAACTGTGGGAACAGATTAAGCCAAAGTAAGTAAAGTAAGGACAAAGTGCTTTGTCTTACGTAGAAAGAGTAGGAAAAATCTCAATTAGAATAACACCAAAACTAGAGATAAATTGAGGAAGATATAAATTGCCTATTACTTTAAATGTGAATGGGTTAAAAGATCCAATAAAATGGAAAACACAGTGACAACTTGATTAATTAGGTGACTGGTGAGAGCCTTCCAATTATTCTAATAGTCCAAGATTCTCAATGAAGGAAAAATGTAGGGAAAACTATGCTGGAGGGAATGATTACAGATTTCTCTGATGTAAGAAAGGCTTTGTGATGTAGGGCGCTCAGAATGTGGCTCATTAACAAATACTTTTCAGGAATGAGAGTTTTTTATTTTTAATAAAATAACAGCCCTGGTTTCAAAACCAATTATTATTATGAAACACCCTGTGGATCCAAATACCTTTTGTCTTTTCCTCCTGTGATTGGTTCCTGGATCTCTCCATTGACATGGCCAGCTCCTCAAGGGTCTCGGGACAGCCCAGACCCCTGTCCAGTACCTCAAGGTCCCCTGTTGCCATGTTGAGGCCAGGCTCCTCAAAAAGCAGCAATTTGTGGCTCAAAAGGGCATCAAACACTTCTCATACAGACTCTTTACTGTAAGGAAAGATGAATGTAAACAAAGAACACTTGATTTTATTTACAAAATGAGGTTTTGCTTTTATTTTATTTTTTTGCAAGGCAATAGGGTTGAGTGACTTGCCCAAGGTCACACAGCTAAATAATTATTAAGTGTCTGAGGCTGGATTTGAACTCAGGTCCTCATGACTCTAGGGCTGGTGCTCTATCCACTGAGCCACCTAGCCGCTCCAGTTTTATTTTTAAAAAAGTGAAATTTATATTCAGTTTTTCTAGGAACCTTTCTTCTGAGTAAAGAAAAACCAACTCTCATAACACAGGATATTAATGCAGGGGAGGGGGGAGATTTAGAATCTAGAATGTCAGAGCTGGGAGGACCCTTAGATCCTGGGAGGTCAAAGATGGGAAGGTCCTTAGATCACAGAAGGTCAGGACTGGGAGGTTCTTAGAACCCAGGAGGTCAGGGCTGGGAGGGTCCTTAGAACCCAGGAGGTCAGAGCTGTAAGAACTCAGTACCATGGCTAGGAGTTGAAGCCCAAGGGGGTCTACCTTGAGGTTATGGAGAAGAACTGAAGTCCCTGTCTTCCACAGTGGATAGATTTCTGTTCTAGATCAGTTTGCAGTGAACTATCACTATCCTGATGTGTCCTCCTTTTTCTGGGCCTCTATTTCCTCTTCTGTTAAAATCAGGGGCTAGCGATCCATGATTGAAGAATGGCTAAACAAATTCTGGTACATGAACAGGACCAGGGCTTTTCATGATACAGGGAATGCTGTGATGAAGACATGCCCCCAAACAGACTGGCACCTTCTCTGCTTCAGAGTTGCCATAAGTAGTCATTGCTGCTCAGGAACAAGATGTCCATATGCATCAGAGGCAGAACTTTGAACCTGGATCTTCCTGGTCACTAGCTGTGTGACCATGGGCAAGTCATTGCCTGCCTCTGCTTTCTCATGTGTAACCTGGGAACAATAACAGCACCTGCCTCCCAGGGTCTTTATGAGGATCCCAGGAGCTAATATTTGTCAAGTACTCTATAGACTTGAATGTTTATTATTAATAACAATTAAGGGGCAACTAGGTGGCGCAGTGGATAGAGCACCAGCCCTGGAGTCAGGAGGACCTGAGTTCAAATCCAGCTTCAGACACTTAATAATGACCTAGCTGTGTGGCCTTGGGCAAGACACTTAACCCCACTGCTTTGGAAAAAAACAAAAATAAAAAAAAAAGAGTTGATAATGACAATTATAATGATCAGGCATGGCTCCCAAAAAGAGCTGAGGAAATGAACCTCCCAGTCTTTGCTGCAGGTGGAGGGAAGGACACTGGCTCTCCTCTGTGACCCTTCGTGCTTTACAGATAGGATCCATATGATCCCCTCGAGAGAGAGAGAGGCTGCTATGATACCCATTCTACAGGTGAAGAAACAGAGGCAGGCAGTGTGAAGTGACTTTGCCAAGGTCATACAGTGCCGGTGGCCACACTTGAACTCAGGTGGAACATTATATATACTGTTAGACAAAGTCCATTTGTGGATGAATCAGTTGAACTGATTTTTTAATCTTCCCTTTAAATTTTTTTTTTAAGGCAGGATGGCTATTTGGAGAGTGGAGTGATATATTTATAAACAAATGTGATATAATCACAAAGGGCCATTAAAAATAACATTTTTTATAAACATGTGGGGTATTAGATGAGGTGATCTCTAAGGTCTCTTCACCTGTCTCCCTCCAGAGGTGAAGTGTAACACTGGGATTTCTGATGTGTGGATAGATAACGCGTCCTGTGCCAGATACAGAGTGCCCAGTACCACTCCCCTTGAGGGGGCAACAACCCATACCACATCTTGGCCCTGGAAGGTAGCAGGTCATTCACCTAGAATTTTCCCTTCAACCTGTTCTCTAGGCGGGAGCTTAGAAAGATATCAGTCACCAGGGAAAAGGATGGCTGTGCCAGGATGTACAGAGCATCCAAAACAGAGTTGCCAGTAAAATAAGAGACAAGATGAGCCTCAAGGACCGGTTTCAACAGAGTGTTCATAAGCAATGACCAGGTAGTCCTTTTCTTCCTTTTTTTTGGGGGGGGGCTTTCCTGGTCTGCATCTCATTTCATCACTGGAGGAAAAGGCAGGGATTATATAAACAAGTCCAGGACCACCATCCTCCTCTCCCACCAAGCCCCAGAAAACTGGACTAGGGTCAAGAGTCCTGGCTCAGCTATTTACAATCATGAGACCTTGCCCAAGTCCTTTTCCTACTCTGGGTAATAGTTTTCTTATCTGTAAAATGAGATATGGAATTAGAGGTTTTCTTAGGTTCTTCCAATTCTAAATCCTGGGCTCTTAAGTTGGGGGCTGGAGTGAGAAGCCACTAATAATCCTTCTCCTGACCTTTCTCAGCCTGGGAAAGTGAGATATGGCAATGACGGTGAAACAGCCTGAAAAACGGCAGAAGCTAGTCAGCTAGCTACTGGGCAAGCTATTGCCATTTTACAGTTGAGGAGATCTGAGGCTGGAAGATCCCACAGGAAGTTAGAGACTGCCAAGAGGGGGCTTAGCCCATTCCTCCAGGCCATCTCCCCCACAGAGAAGTTTCAGCCAAAGGCCAAACTGCAGGGTCACTAAGGGCCAGCTCAGAGCCACCACTTTGGCCGAAGCCAGGCTCCATGGACTTCAGAGGCAGGGCCTACAGCACACCCTCCTTCAAATCTCTGGGGTGTATGAATGAGTCCCTGGGACCCTCAGCTCCTCCTCAGCACTGCGGTCTTCTCCTAGGCCCTGACCTCAAGGTCTCTTGAGAGCAAGGATCTCTGGACACTCCCCTGGCCAGTTTTTTAATAAAGAATCAAAGGAAATATGTAGAGGCTGTCTACGCTATGAGGGACAGTGTTTAAAAAGCACCAAACAAAAAATTTCTTAAAGGAATCAGATTTAATAACTAGAAATAGTAATTGTTCATAGATAGGAGGGCTAATAAAATTAAAAAGACAATTTTACCTAAAGTAATATATATATACATATATTCAATGCCATCCCAATTAAATTACCAATTATTTGACTGAATTAGAAAAAATAACAAAAGTCCAGAGAACAAGCTAATAAATAGAAGTCTATATTATTCTATTCAGAATATAGATATGTATGTATATACATACACATATATACTTATTTGTGTCTAATGGTTGCCATGCTGGGGGGGGGGTTGGAGGAGGGGGAAAAAAAGAAATGTATATGATAATTTTATTATGTTTAAAAGGAATAGGATAGGGGTGGCTAGGTGGCGCAGTGGATAAAGCACCGGCCTTGGAGTCAGGAGTACCTGGGTTCAAATCTGGTCTCAGACACTTAATAATTTACCTAGCTGTGTGGCCTTGGGCAAGCTACTTAACCCCATTTGCCTTGCAAAAAAAAAAACACCTAAAAAAAATAAAAAAAATAAAATGAATAACAAGTTCTATAGAAGAGATTGTAATTGTGTATACAATATCTTTTATTATATGTTATTTCATAAATTTAAAATTAAAAAAAAATGTGTATATGTGTATCTGTAGGAAATCACCAAAACTATAAACCATGGTAGATAGAGTCCTAGCCTTAGAAATCTAGAAATCTGAGTGTGAATCTTGCTTTTTTTAGCTGTGAGACTCTGGCCAAGCCATTAACCTCAGTTTCCTCATCTCTAAAATAGGTACTATAATAATGACACCTTTTCTTATTGTTGCTGAGGATCAATCACAAGAATATATGAAAAAACGCCTTGTCAGTAAATATTATTACTAATCTTTCTTGTGATACCAGAGATGAACTAAGTCAAAATGAGAGAAAAAAGACTTGAGATCAGTTGTGGGACCTAGGATGAGTTCTCACAGGAACTAAGGCATGTTTCTAATTTGGGGGAGTGAGGAGTTAACAGGCAGGCATGGATCTAGGGCTGCACCCCAGCTTTGAGTCATTCTCCCCAATTCCTATGTGATGTTGGCAAGGGGTTTCCCTTTTCTGGATCTGCTTGTACCTTGGTAAAATGAGGCGTTGAACCAGATGACCTTTGAAGGCTTTTCACTGCCAGCGTTCTGGGTCAGCTGCTGGGAAGTTCCTTTCAGCCCTGGCGGTTTGTGGGACTCCGAGTTCCTCCTCTGGGGGCTCTAGCCTCTTTGCGCTGACAGCTACCTGTGCTGCCCCTCACCCCTCTACCACAGCTTCTTTCACCTCCAACCCTTTTCACTCATACAGTTTCCTTGCCTGCCTTGTAACAGTCCTGAGGATTCAGGATAAGGGGCCAAGTTGCCTCCAGGAGCTATTAGTTATTCCCTTTTGCCATGGAGGAAAAAAAAAGGTGAAGAGTCCCTATCGGGTGACTTGGAATAGGGAAATGACTTTAATTCTTTTAATCTTGCTTAAAGCAAGGGGCAAAATTTTATAGAATATTAGAGCTGGAAGGGGCCATTTGATTTGTCCAAAGTACCTTCCACCTGAAGAGAACTCATTTGGACTCTACTTACCTCTAAGTGTTGGGAAACTCACTATCGTGCATTGCATAAGGGATCTGCTTGTTAAGGAGATCTTCCTTCGGTAAATCAGGAATCTGCCCACCTGGGGATTGATGGTGGTGGCAGATGGTAAAGGGGTAGGGACAGAGCGAACTTAAAATGGAAAACAGGATGGGTCTTGATTTTGAGAAGATAACTCATAGAAATAACTCCCACACTGAATGCTGACCCTGACTTAAGAAGCAAAGCATCTGGCTGCAGACAGGGGACCCAAGTCCCAGCCTTAACTCCAGCATTTCCTCCCTATGAGTATGACTTTGGGCAAGTCACTTAGCTTATATGGGCCTGTTTTCTCTTCTGTAAATAAGAAAGGACAAGATGATTTCTAAGATTCCTGTTAACTCTAAATCCTGAAAACCCATGACCTCTGTCCAGCAAATTGGGTTAGTCTAAATTAATGATTCGATCCAGTAGCTCAGAAGGCCTTAAAAGAGAGGCTATTCAATTGAGAGATATCTTAGGAGTCACCTACCCATTTTACAGGTAAAGAAACTGAGTCTCAGAGAGTAGACTTATCAAAAGTCAATCAGTGAGTTGGTAGCAGATCCCAGGAAAGAACTCAGGGCCCTGGCTTCCTGGGCCACCAGGGGCTCACAGATTGTGAGAGCTCAATGAGATTTTAGGGACAAAATCCCTTGATTTTGTTGCTGAGGGGAAATGAGACCCAGAAAGGGGGAGTGACTTATCAGGAGCCCAAATGATGAGTCAGCGACCCAGCTGGGCCTTGAATCTGACTTGGCCCAGAGAGCACCGCGGACACCAGGGAGAGAATCACCTTAAATCTCTTTAAATCCCAGAGAGAATCTCCTTAAAGATGTCCCAGGAAGGGAAGTTGTGCCCAGAGCTGCCTTTCTGTAGTTCCTTCCCCTAACAGGTGCATCAGCTCTTAAAGAGGGGCCATCTTGAGGGACTCCTCCCTCTGCCCGCATGCAGAGAGAAACCTTTAACCTGAAACTTTCCCCAAGATAATGAGGAAGACCGGAAACACAAGCTCTCAGTGCTGCTGACTAGAGAAAAGCACCTCCCCAAATAACCCCAAGTCTGTCCAACTGCAGTTGTCAGACCTGGACAGCACGAAGCCCAGTAGAACCTGGCCAAATCAGAGCTTGGCCAAGCCGTGCAGAATCAGGGTCTCCATGGGGGGGAAAGGTATGTGCCCACCTGCTTCTCCCTTCCAGGGAAATCTGGGAAGTCAGAAAGCAGGAAAGACCCACTCTTACCTGGGTGTAGTGGGTTCCGGTCCTGGGTGCTAACCTTGGGGGCTGAATCTCTCTTCTCACTCTGCTTCTAGGGCAGGACGGGTGAAGGACAGCAACAGGTGGTCACCCAGCTGGGACCAAATCCTGACCAATCCCCGCAGGCCACGGCAAGCATGGTGTTCACCCTGGGAGGGGGAGTGAAGAGACTGACATCAGGATCTGCCAGGCCCTCTGAGGAGGAGGCAACTGTTGTTGGCTGGAGGAAAGACACCAATTTATCTCCTTCTCCGTCCAACTGGTCAAGGGAGTGTCAGTGGAGAGGAATGAGGGGGCTGCCAGCCAGGCAGTGGATAGAGAGAGACCTGTGTGGCCCAGTTAGGCTGAATATTTCCCATCCTACCCACTGCATGCCAGCACAGTGATTTTACTAGTGTGGGTAACCCCTGGGGTGAAGGCTAAGGCCCCGTGGTCAATACAGTGAAGAGATTTTCTGCATTCACTGAGAGGAACCTCCGTCAGACCTACTGTCCATAACTGAGGCCACACTCAAAGCCTTTCAGCTGATAACAGCTGTCCTCCACCAGAATAGCCTTTGAAGGCTTCCTTGTGCCTTGGGGAGGGTACCCCCTATTTAATACTAACAATAACTCATATTTACACGAAAAGGTACAGTACAATGTAGGTCACAGAATATCAGGGTGGCAGAGATCAAAGGGGTCATATGATCCAGTCCTTTCAAGTCACAGATGGGAAAGTCCAGATCTCAGGTCAAAGAGAGGATATGGAGAGGCAGTATGGTATAATGGAGATAATCCTGGATTTAGATTCAAAAGATTTCTTTGAGATTTAGGGACTCCTTTGGTCTTTGAATTCCAAATGCTTATTAGTCCAGGGCCTTATCTACATAAACATCTCATGTTCCTTGAACTAAAGTAAGGATATCTATCATAATCGCATCTACCTCAAAGGGTTACTGAGAAGAAAATGCTTTGTAAGCCTTGAAATGTTTCAGAAATTGGGATGATTATAACAACAGAATCAAGCCAGGTCCCTTTCCACTAAGACCCTTGCACTAAAAGCACCAGCAGACACCTTGGATTAGCTTTACCAGCCCTGGGTTACCAGGGGATGAGGGAAAAAGAGTCAGGATTCTCAGAGCCTTTTCAGTGGAATCCTTCACTCTCTTTTTTGATAGAATTGTCATTTTTATTATATTACCTTGACTTACCCAAGAACAATTGAACATTTGCCAATTATTTAGATCTGATTTTATTTATTTGTGAAATTCATTTTATTTATTTATTTGTTTATTTGTGAAATGTGTTTTGCAGTTGTTTTCATAGAGGTTCTGAGTCTGCCTTGGCAGGTAGCCTCCCAAGTATTTTACATTGTCTACAATTATTTATTTTTTTAGTAAGATTATATTTATTGACTTTCACAATTTCCTCCCCATTCTTGCTTCACTCTGCCCACCCCCCACAGAAGGCAGTCTGTTAGTCTTTACATTGGTTCCATGGTATACATTGATCTCAGTTGAATATGATGAGAGAGAAATCAAATCCTTAAGGAAGAAAAATAAAGCATAAGAGATTGCAAAATTACATAATAAGATAATGGGTTTTTTTTTTTCTTAAACTGAAGATAATAGTCTTTGGTCTTTGTTCAGACTCCACAGTTCTTTCTCTGGATACAAATGGTATTCTCCATTGCAGACAGCCCAAAGTTGTCCCTGATTGTTGCACTGATGGAACGAGCAAGTCCATCAAGTTTGATCATCACCCCCATGTTGCTGTTAGGGTGAACAGTGTTTTCTGGTTCTGCTCATCTCACTCAGCATCAGTCCATGCAATTCCCTCCAGGCTTCCCTGAATTCCCGTCCCTCCTGGTTTCCAATAGAACAATAGTGTTCTATGACATACATATACCACAGTTTGCTAAGCCCCCCAATTCAAGGACATTTACTTGATTTCCAGTCCTTTGCTACCACAAATAGGACTGCTATGAATATTTTTGTACAAGTGATGTTTTTACCCTTTTCATCACCTCTTCAGGGTATAGACCCAGTAGGTAGTGGTATTGCTGGATAAAAGGGTATGCACATTTTTGTTGCCCCTTGGGTATAATTCCAAATTGCTCTCCAGAAAGGTTGGATAAGTTCACAGCTCCACCAACAATATATTAGTGTCCCAGAATCCTTCACTCTCTCTCTCTCTTTTTTTTTTTTTTAGATTTTTCAAGGCAATGGGGTTAAGTGGCTAGGTAATTATTAAGTGTCTGAGGTCAGATTTGAACCCAGGTACTCCTATCCTCTGAGCCACCTAGCCACCCCAATCCTTCACTCTTAAGAACCCAATCTTCCCTTCCAACCTCCCTCCTTTCTGTTCCTTCTCTCTCTCTCTCTCTCTCTCTCTCTCCCCCCGCCTTTGTCTTTATCTTCTTTGTCTTCTGTTTCTCTTCTTTGTCTTTCTCTCTTCTCTCTCTTCTCCCTTTTCTCTTTCTCTCTCCTTTCTGTCTGAGTCTCTCCTCTCTATTTCTGCTTTTCTGTTTCCCTGTTTCTGTCTTTGTCTCTTACAGAATATTTAGGAAGTATGAGCTAAGCATTGTGAGAGAAGGGATGGAAGAAATAGCCTGGTTGGAGCAATTCATCTTCCACAACTCTGTGAATATTTCAAAAATATCAATCTGACCATTTCATTTCCCTATTTAAGCAATTTTCATCTCTAGGATAAAATACCAATGCTTTAAGAAAGCATTTAGAGTCCCTGAAAATATGACTCCAGATTTCTCATTACTCTTCTCTGAACACTCTCCATTCAAACAAATTTATTTTGCCATTCCTCGAATTTTCCATTCCATTTCCCACCACCCTGCCTTTGTAATGGCAATCTTCATACTTGGAAGCCCCTCCTCAGAAACCTAATTTTCTTCAAGGTTTTACCCAGGACTCCTACTAGAAGCCTTTCCCAACTCCACTCGCCTTCTAAAACAACCTTATTCATACTTATTTGTGGGGACATGTGGTACACTCCAGTAGAATATAACCTCTTTGAAGGAAGACAACATTTTGATTTTTTCTCTTTATATCATCAGTGTAGTATACAAATGGAGAATGAGAAAGCTGATTTAATGACTATCTAATTAGAGCCAATCTGATATGATTCTATGCTCTGTATAGTGGGTCCCAGAGTTATGAACTGCAGATGGTAAGATCACTTGCATAATCATAGGAAGCTAGCTAGAGGCCCTCTACCCTTGTTTTTCCTTGACTTAGTGTCCAAGCCCTGTGTAGAAGAGGTGATTCAACTTCATGAAAAGATTCAATTTATTTTTGTACCTCCAGACCATCTTATGACCACTGAATCAGGATGTATAGCCTATGCCATCTCCTCTTGCCTACCCTAAGAAGTAGCCTATCCATCTTATAACTACTTAATTGGAGATGCCCCATGCTTTACCAGTCTATGATTCCCCTGCTGAAATGTTATTTTTTGGTCCTCAAAAGTAAGGTCCATCAACCAATGAGATTCTATATTTCACCATGCCTCTTGCATATTTGGCTATCAAATCCTATAAAAATAAGGTCCCTGAAGAAGGGGGGCATCTCAAATCATGAGGAAGACCTGAGGTCTACTTCATTACAGGAGACCATAGATTCTTTAATCAAGGGCCATTGGCTTAGAGCTCTGCCTCAGTCTCTTTTATTGTAGATAGGACAATTTTAATCCCCACAAGAGGAGGTTGGGCAGGAACTGAGAAATATCACAGTACTTTGACAAGTCCCCAGCTGTTCAATACCACAAAAGCTTGTCTTTTTTAGGATAAATATTCTCCCTCTGCTGCTACTGAACTACTAATTTTGGAAAACCAAAATGCTAGAAGAGTCGTGCCAGCACAGTGAGTTGGCCTCTGCCAATTACCAATGCTGACCCTTGGTCAGAAAGGGCACAAAAAGCCTTCTGGTGAACAAGGCAGCTTGGGAGGTTACAGAAGTTCTTGGCCCTCCCACATGTACTCCAGCAATGAACTAAAAAGGTCCTTTGATCAAATCATCATCATGAAAGCCAAAGCAGTAAATTCCTTCATCCAAATCACGGCTGTACCTTAAAGGGGTCAGAAAGTCATGGGGGTTGTAAAAGGGTTCTACTATGAAAGCCAGCATGAGCTCTGGGGTAGCCGGGTCCTGACCAGGACTCTTCAGAGGACATCCCCACTTAGGGACACCTCCAGAAGGATGGGGGCTCAGAGTTGGAATTGGCATGACATCCAAGAAGCCAGCCAGAAGGCCTCAGAACTCTGCCTGGGGGCATGGAAAACCTCCAGGGATCTGAAGACGGAGGTGCAAGCCTTCGGGAAGAGATCAGGAAACTAAGGTCAGTTTTCTGAGGAAGCATTGTGTGGGAGAGGTTTCCAAAGTGAGGGGAAGGAGAGGCAAGGACAGGGTTTTTTTTTTTACTGTATTCCTCCTTAGATCTTCATCTTTCTAGTGTGTCTCATTAGAAAAACAAACGGGGGTGGGGTGGGGAAGAGGGATTCCTTAAGCTGAGAAGCAGGAAGACAGACCTTGAACTTGTTGTAGACCTCAGTTTCACTATCTATTGTGTAAGAGGTTTGGCCAAGATAGACTCTCCCAGCTCTGAAATTCTGTGTTCTTCAGGTTCTTCAAGCTATAACATTCTAGGATTCAAAACCTCACGCTTAACATTTCTCTTCTAGATATAAAAGTATAATAAAATGATAATGAATGTAAATAACTTTATGAACTGTAAAGTATTAAGTAGCAATCAATTATTATTATTATTACCATCTTCAGTGCCCATGGGTCACACCAACACTATCTGTTTATCTTTTCTCCCTTCCTTCCAAACTTCCCTCCCTCCTCCCTTCCTCTCTCCTCTCTCTCTCTCTCTCTGTCTTTCTCTCTCCTTTTTTTTCTTCCTCGCTTCCTTTCTTCCAAACAGGGCAGCCTATTAGCTTATAGCTATTGGTCTGCGTGGGGTTTTGGGGAAGCACCTACATTTTCCAATGTACCAAGCAATAAACACAGATCTACTCAACAAAGAAGTACATTCCTAAGGGGTACTAAGTCTCAAAAGCTGGGCCTTGAGAAGGGAGCTGAGACTCTTGAGTTCCTTTGGGACACTTAAGTTGGTGTCTAGGGGATGCAGTCGTGGTGATAAGACAGAGGAAGAAGAAATAACGCCAGGGGATACTGTGGGTCTGATTCATAAAGCTAACATGATCCAGGCTAAGGAATACCTGCCAGCGGGGAGGTTCGAAGACTAGAGAAGCCATTGCACTGCATTTTCAGTTGGCAGCAGAGAACTTCCTCTATGGACTGTGCTGGTAAAGAAGTGCCTCTTGAGAAAGTAATTGTAATCAAAGGTTAATCATAAGTCTTTGAGAAGGAGCGTTACCAGAGTGGGGTTGTTCTGCTCTGTCCCAAGCAGTTCTCTGTGGGATTAGTCCTTCTCCATGGAACCCAAGTCAGTTAGAAATAGGTCTCATGCATAATTAGTAAGAATAGGATGCTTACCCTTCTTATGTCCTTTTTAGTCTTTCTTTTTCCATCCAAACTGGGGTAGTGATGGTTAAAAAACAAAAAAGTTTGGATGAAGAAATTTTTAAAAAATGGCCAGTATTTCTTTAATTTTCTTTTTGATTTGAATGAAATGTTTTTACTGTTCCTATGAGGTATTTTGCCTAATTTTTTCATGTGTACAGTACTGATTGAGTAGGTCCAAGTTAATATTAGAGGTCTTCACAATGTGGGGGAGGGAGTCAAGTCACAAATTAGGCACACTTATTTCCACAATGGGCAGCTAGAAGAATAGCAGATCCAGTTTGGGCCTAGAATCAGTAAGACCTAAATTCAACTAGTCTCAGACACTTATTAGCTGGGTGACCCTGAGCAAGATGCCTAAACTTGTTTGCCTCAGTTTTCTCATCTGTAAAATGAGCTGGAGAGGAAATGGCAAACTATTCCAGTATCTCTGCTAAGAAAACCCCAAATGAAGTCAGGAAAAAAATAGCACAACTGCAAATTGAAAAACAGTAATTTCAGAAATAACCCATAATATGTATGAACTCCAGTGTTCCATGGGGAATGGGCTATCCATTCTTTTTTTTTTTTTTTTAGGTTTTTTTTTTCAAGGCAAATGGGGTTAAGTGGCTTGCCCAAGGCCACACAGCTAGGTGATTATTAAGTGAGGCTGGATTTGAACCCAGGTACTCCTGACTCCAGGGCCAGTGCTTTCTCCACTGTGCCACCTAGAAGCCCCCTGGGCTATCCATTCTTGCGTTAAAATCTGTCCTCTGATGAGTCAGAGCACCCTCAAAGTCCAAAGAATAGTGTTCAATTCTGGATGATCAAGTGAAAGCACTAGAAGATGATTAGCCTGGGTAAGGGAAGCCTCAGAGGACATGACTGCTGGCTCTGAGGATTTTTTTTTTGTAAGGCAATGAATGGGATTAAGTGACAAAGGTCACACTGCTAGGTAATGATTAAGAGTCTGAGGTCAAATCTGAACTCAGGCACTCCTGGCTCCAGGGTTGGTGCTCTATCCACTGTGTCACCTAGCTGCCCCTGGGTCTGAGGATCTTAAGGGTTGTCTCCAGGGATTGGGGCCTGCTCTAATAGGAGGCAGCAGTGTAAAGGAGAGAAGAAGAAAGCTTTAGATTTCACAGAAGAAAAAGCTTTTAATAGAGACAACCAAGATAGAGGGGCAACCTTAGTAGGTGATGGTCTTTCCCTTCCTACAAGTCCTCATTAAAAAAGGCACAGTGCCACATATTCCTTCTAAGCAGTCTGTAAACATTTCCAAATCCCTCTCAACCTTAAAAAAATCCTCACTCACCTCTGCCATCCCCTCCAGCTATCTTTTATCATTCTACCTGCTCAAAGTGAAACTGGAAAAAGCTGTCTAGACTGCTCACCTTCACTTTCTGACCTCCTAGGTACTTCTCAGCCTTTCTAGGGTAAAAGCCTAGTTACTCACTATCTGCAGTATAGGCTCTTTGTGTGTGGATGTCAGGGGTGGGGGTGGAGAGAGGAGAGAAGGCTGAAAATGGGGGGGGGGGGAATGACAAGAGTTTGCCAAATTCAGTCCATGCTTTGTTGTAGCAAGTTTTAAGAGTAAAATTTTCAGATGAAGAAATTAAAGCTATTTATAATCATATTAAAAATGTTCCAAATCATTAATGATTAGAGAAATGCACATTAAAACAGTTAAAACATCTCATACCTATTAGATTGGTTAAGATGACAAAAAAAGAAAATGATTAATGTTGGAGAGGAGAGGGGAAAAAATGGAACATTAATACATTGTTGATTGAATTGTGAACTGATTCAGCCATTCTAGAGAGCTATCTGGAGCTATGTCTAAAAAAGCAATAAAACTGATCATACCCTTGGATCCAGCAATACCAATACTAAAACAATATCCCAAAGAAATCATAAAAAATGGAAAAAGACTCATATGTTTAAAATATTTATAGTAGCTCTTTTTTTTTAAGTTTTTGCAAGGCAATGGGGTTAAGTGGCTTGCCCAAGGCCACACAGCTGGGTAATTAGAAAGTGTCTGAGGCTGGATTTGAACTCAGGTACTCCTGACTCCAGGGCCGGTGCTGTGATCCACTTTGCCACCTAGCCGCCCCTATATTAGCTCTTTTTGCAGTAGCAAAGAATTGGAAATTGGGGGGATGCCCATCAAGTGAGGAATGGCTGAACAAGTTATGGTATATGAATGTTATGAGTGCTATTGTTCTGTAAGAAATCATGAATGGTTGGACTTTAGAGGAATATGGAAAGACTTGCATGAACTGACGATGAGTGAAGTGAGCAAAACTAAGAGAACCTCGTACATATTAACAATAACATTGTGAGATGCTCAACTATGATGGATGCAGCAACTCTTAGTAGTTCAGAGATCAAGGAGAACCCTCACAGAGTCCAAATACAGAGCAAAACATACTATATTCATTTTTTTAAAACTTCCTTTCCCCTTAATTCTAATTCCTCTTACACAACATGACTAATATATAAATATATTAAACACAAATGTACATGTATAACTTTTACCAGATTGTTCACTGGCATGGGGAGGGGGGAGGGGAGGAGGAAGGGAAGGGAATGTGGTAGAAACATGTAGAATTCATAAATTTGCAAATGGATGAATGTTGAAAAACTATCATTACAAACTGGAAAAATAAAATTTCAATAAAAAGAACATTTGACTGGTATCTTATAAGTCTTTTTACAATAAATGTTTCATTTGTTCCAATCAGCAAAAATATAGCTTCTGACTCTCCTCCCAACTCCCTTGTCCACTGCAATTGAGATCAAAAGAAAAACAAAACCTATTACAAACATGTGTAATCAATCAAAACAAATTTCCACATTGACCCTGTATGAAGATGGCCTTCATCTATATCTATATCCATCCATCCATCTGTTGTCCTGATTCATATCTGACCACTGGACCCAGGTGGCTCCAGAGAAGGAAATGAAACTGTGACTTTGCACAGTTCCCCCTAGCTTAAGTCCAATTCACTTACATGTCATGGTATCACCTCCCTGATGTCACAGTCCTCTTTGAGAAGTAAGGACAAACAACAACCTGTGAACAGCATGAGCTGGCTGGGCAAGGCAGTCAAAACTTCCTTTTTTCCTCTCCTTCCTTCTTGGCATTCCTTTTTCCCTTCCTTCCCTTCCTCCATTCATTCTACTTCCATACCTTGCATATTCATCTATGTTTTCCCCACTTACACCATCAATCACACTTAGTTCCTTTCCTGGCCTATTTCACAACTCCTGATAGATCTTTCTGTATCCCGCCTCTCTTCTCTCGTCTCCAGTCTTTCCTCCACGAAGCTACATGACCTTTCCCTGTTGAAAGTTTCAAAATACTCATCCACTGGGTATGGCTGGACAAGATGTGGTCTATGATACTACCATGCTATAAGGACTGACCAGCGGGGAAGACCTACATGAACTGATGCAAAGTGAACGGAGCAGAACCAGAAGTTCATACATAGCAGAAACAGCAAACAATGGTCATTTATTAGTTATTCTTAGTGATATAATGATCCTTGACAATTCCAAAGGACTCATGATGAAAAATGCTCTCCACCTCCAGAAAGACTGTGAATGGTGGAGTCTGAATGCAGACTGAAACATACTATTTTTTTTTTACTTTTCTTATTATTCTTGGTATTTTTCTGACTTTGTCTTCTTTTACAGCATAGCTAGTATGGAAATGTTTTGCATGACTGCACATGAATCATCTATATAAACTGCTTATCTTAAGGAGGGGGAAGGAGGAAGAAGGAAGGAAGAAGGGAGATAATGTGGAACCCCAAATTTTTTTAAAAACATATCTGGAGGGGTGGCTAGGTGGTGTAGTGGATAAAGCACGGGCCCTGGAGTCAGGAGGACCTGGGTTCAAGTTTGACCTCAGACACTTAATAATGACCTAGCTGTGTGGCCTTGGGCAAGCCACTTAACCCCATTCGCCTTGCAAAAATCTAAAAAAACCCCAAACAAAAACATATCTCGAACTGATGGCATCTTAATATAGACGGAAACATACTATTTATTTTACTTTTTTTGTTATTTTTCAAGTTTTCCCCACAAAATGCCTAATATGAACATGTTTCATTCGATTGCACATGTGTAACACATCAGATTGCTCCGCATCTCAGGGACGGGATGGGGATAGGAGCTAGGGAAAGGAGGAAGGAATAGAATTTGGAGCTCAAAACTTTAAAAAACAACAAATGTTAAAAAATTGTTTTTACATGTATTTGAGGGAAAATAAAATATTATTTAAGAATGCTGAAAAAAAAAACGTATCCCAAAGTTTTTTATGTGAAATTGGGAAAAAAACTGAGGGCCGAGCAGCCTGCTTCCACGGCGGGCTCCTTTCTGCCCCGGCCGGCGCGGGGGCTCCCGTCCGACCTCCGCGTCCCTTCGGAGCCCGTCACCCGCCTGCCCAGCTCCTTTCTCCTCCGTTCGGGGGTTCCCTCGGCCCGGCACCCCCTCCGGTGCCCCGGGCCACGCCTTCCAGTCCTTCCTGATCCCCAAGCCGGGGCGCCCCAGACCTGGGCCCCTGGAGGGGGAGGCCCCCGGCCCGGGTGTCCGCGGGTGCGCGGGAGGCCCGGGCACTGCCCCTCGCCCGCCGCCTGCGGGCACCCCCCCCATTACGTAAACAGGCGCAGGATCCGGGGCTTTCAGTCGCCCCCAGGCGGCGCAGGGGGCCGGCAGGGGGCGCTCTCGCCGCGTCCTCCCACGGCCGCGGGGCCGGGCGGCGCCCTCGGCGCAGTCACGTGCTTCCGCCTCGGCGCCCCGGGCCGGCGGGGCTCCTCGGCCTCCCGCTCCGCGCGGGTCTCCGTCAGCGCCGGGGGCCGGCAGGGGGCGCTGCGGGGAGGGGGAGGGGCGCTGCGCTACGCGGGACTGGCCGGGCCGGGCCGGGCCCGCGGGGGAGGGGGCCGCGGGGCGACGCGTGGACTGCGCAGAATCCAGCCGGGCCGGGCCGGGCCGCCGCGGGTCAGCCGGGAGCCGGCGGCCAGGCTCGGGGCGCAGTGCGCACGCGCACCTGGCCTCGGCGCCCCCGCGCTCTCGACGTCATTTTCCGCCCCCCCCAGTTTACAACAGGGGAAACTGAGGCTGAGAAACGGGGTCGCCCGGCTAGGGCCCCCGCGGGCATGCTGGGGCGGGGCAGAGGCCATGGGCCCCCGCTAGGCCTCGTGGAAGAGTGGGGGCTCCGGCAGGATCCGGGGGGGCACCCCGGGACCTTCAGGGTGACCCCGGGGGAACGTCAAGGTGCCCGCCTGGGGCCCCCAAGGCCCCCCGGTTCTGGGGTTCGCTCTGCACCCCGCGTGGCACGCGCCACTTGTGCTTTTCCTTCCCTCGGGCCCCCCTTCATCCACAGCCTCCAGCACCCCGCGGCTCCCCGCCGCCCCCCACTTCACACACACCGGCCCCGGGGGGGCCCCGGCCGGGACCCCCCCCCCCCGCACTGCAAACGGGGCCACATTTCTCGGGGAAGTGGGCCGGGCCGGGCCCCCGGGGGCTGCCTCTGCCCTTTGGGGACTGGGGCCCCGTTCCCACACTGGGTCACCGCCCGGCCTCGGGGTACCCCGCGCCTGGAACCCCCGGAGGATCTGCAAAGCGCCGGGGGCCGCGGTCCTGGCCCGGGGCCACTGCCAGGCTCCCCAAACAGGATTTTCTCTGCCTACCTGGGAGGTGGGCGGGCGCCGCCCCCGATGCCCCGATGCCCCGATGCCCCGCGGGCGCAGCTGCCGGGCAGGGCCACCGGGTCTGGGGTGGCAGGAGCGGGCAGGGGTGGGGGGCCGCGGCTCGGGGCTGTGGGAATCGAGTTTCTCCCCCGCCGCGGCGTGGACTCAGAGTCCTCCACTGGCAGCTTGGGGAAGCCAGGTCTGACCTCCTCTGACTAAAGGACAAGGAGGGGCCAGGGGAGACCGGACAGGCCAACCCACCCTCCTGATTTACTAGAAAAAGAAACTGAGGCGCAGAGAGGGGGGAATTGAAAAGGCATTTCATCTAATTCCCTCCCTCCTTTTTATAAAAAAATAGGAATTTAATGCACAGCAAAAAAGGGAATGATTCCATTTACCAAATACAATAGAAAAATAGGAGTATATGTGAAATCAAAATCACTATTATATGGAATTTACTTATTTTTAAAGTTACCTTGATTGTAATTCTTTCTAAACATTGTTCTTTTCCCCTGTGGGCATTTTAAGATACTAGACATGTGTCTTGTACACACACATACACATACACCTCCATGCATGTATGTTTACACAGGACTTCACACACATAGGGATGCAAATGTACTTCACTTATGTATATGCATATTTCATGTATATACTTTTATGTTTGTTTATACATACATACACCACACACACATCACATATTCCCTCTATATATATACTCTATACTTAGGTGGTATAGTGGATGGAGCACTGGCCTTGGAGTCAGGAGGATGGGAGTTCAAATCCAACATCAGACACTTGACTGCAACTGTGTAACCTTGAGCAAGTCACTTACCCTGATTTCCACAAAACCAAAGCCATCTCTAGTGGTCCTGATTCATATCTGGCCACCAGACTCAGATGACTCTGGGGGAGGGCTGGCATCTTAGTATCACACTCCCCCTCACTCAAATCCAATTCACCTGCTTATCATGGCATCACCTCCCTGTTGTCTCCTTTGAAAATGAAGGACAAATATTACATTATACTCTATACTTATATTTGTAAACATGGAAGATTTAACACATGTATGTGTGACTGCTGAACTGGAATTAAATCTGTATATAAATCTGCTAACTGGTCAAACCAGCTCTCTCTGAGGCAGCAAGTGAGGCAAGTGCCTGCCAGGGTGAGGGTGGCAGGGCAGTGCCCCAAGGCCTATAATAGAGCTTCTCTCCTAATCTTATATAGAGGGCTGGGACAGAATCACCAAGCTGCTACTTTGTGAGCTCTGAAAGGTCATTGGGGCCTCAAGAGTTTGCAGCAGAGTTGCCACAGCCCTGAGAAGAAACCAGGCCAGGTGGTAGCTTGACCCTTTCCGGCAAGCATGGGGGCAGAACTGCTCCGGGAAGTGACTTCAGTGATGGAACGAGTGTTTGTAGCAGCTGCTTTAAGTTTTGAGTCCACTCCTGAGGGCCTGGGAGCTAAGAGTAGGAGAGGAGAAAGTGAGGCTGGTGACTTTATATAGTCCCTCCTCCCACAAGTCCAATTCATGGGTATGTGGCAGCACCACCTGCCTAATGTCTTGGCCCTCTTTGAGAACAGAAGACAACAACAACTCCAATCCATCTTCCATTCAGCTACAACAGTAATTTTCTTAAAGTACAGGTGTGACTCTCACTCCCCTACTCAACAAACTTTAGTGGCTTCCTATTGCCTCCAGGTACTTTGCTCAGCATTCAAAGTCCTTCATAACCTAGCCCCCTCCTACCTTTCCAGTCTTCTTACACCTTACTCTCCCCCTCCTCCCCATATACTCTTTGATTCAGTGGTATTCTGGCTGTTCCATGAACAAGACACTCCACCTCTCATCTTGAGGCATTTTCTCTGACTCCCTAATCTGGAACATTTCCCCCTTTGCTCTGGCTACTGACCTCTCTGGCTTCTTTAAAGTTCCCACTAAAATCTCACCTCAGGAAGCCTTCCTCAACTCCTCTTAATTCCAAGGTCTTTGCTCTTTTGTTTATTTATCTTGTACCTCCTCATTCAAATCCAAGCCACATGCTTATCATGGCATCACCTCCCTTCTTTGAGAATGAAGGATAAACCTCCTCCTCCTCCTCCTCCTCATCATCCTTGTATATAACTTTCTTTGTCTATATTTATTTACATGTTGTCTCTCTCGTTTAAGACTGTAAGCTCCTTGAGGGCAGACCTATATTTTGCCTCTTTTATTCCCAGTGTTTAGCACAGTGCCTGTCCCAGATTAGACACCCGATATTTATTGATTGGTGGGGAGAGAAAGTATGATTGTACTTCTTGCTATATCTTCTCAGTAAACATCCCTTTATAAAAGTGAACTGATAATTGTTAATCAGTGCTATCGAAGTATCAATTGTTTGACTGATATTGGGGCAACAAGCACTGGCAATTAATATTGAAATAATATTGAATAACACTGAAATGGGAGCTCAAGGTGACAGCATTAGGAGAATCCCATTGCTCTTCAAGATATTCCTAAAACTGAGAAGAAGATAGAGTAGAGCATTGGGGACAAGACCCCACAATCACATGGAACTTGGACTGGGAGGGTGAGCTCCAGAGCCTTGCTACATTGGGGTGGGGGAGGATGGATGAAGGGAAGGAAACCCAACCCTCCTGGTTGCAATAATTCTTCTGACATTCTGTTTAAATTCTGCCACAGCTGGTTAGGATGATCCTTGGACTCCCTAGACAGAGGAAACAACTGACCAAAATTCAGGGAATGCTGACTCAGGGGAAATTCACCAAGAAAATAGAGTACTTTACCACTGAGCCGCTGTTTTTTAAAAACATATGACTTATTAATGGAACTTCTTCTCTAAGCCAGTCCTTTTCAGGGGTCTCTTTTATATGGCTTTCATTGAGCTCTGCAGTGGTCATTGCTTTGCAATAAATTAGGAAAGAAGCCTCCTTAGCTCTTCTTAGACTCCCAGGCCTGTCTGAGTGCTTGAAGGAAGAGGGGAAAAAGGAGAGATAATCAGATCAGGAAAGCCAAACGGTAACTTGACAAGAGCACTAAATAGGAGAGGAGCCCCAGCTCTGACATGGTGATTCCATGATGCTGGACAAGCCTTGAGCCCCTTTCTCTTCTCTCTACATCATCTCCCATGGGATTTCAACTATTCCAACTTCTATGCTTATATTTTCCAAATCTATAAATCTAGTCCTAATCTTTTGCCCAGACTCTAGTCAGTTATTTCCAACTTCATGTTTGACACCTCTACTATGATCATATCTCAAAATCAACATGTACAAAATGGAAGCCAAAATCTTTTCTCAGTAATCATTGTCCTTCCTAACTTCCCTGTTTTAGTTAAAGGCAGCTTTGAGTTATTCTTGAATCTTCCCCTTCCCCCTTCCTCCTCCCCCAGCCCATATCCAATCTTTAATCCAACACTGAATTATTGTGACTTCTATGTGCAAGGCATAGTTTTAGCTCTGAACGATTCAAAAACAAAATGAAAAACAGTCCTGTCAAATTCAAGATCTCTTGCATCTGTTCTTTTCTCTCCATTCACACTCTTAACACCTTAATTCCTGCTCATATCACTTCTGGCCTAGTTTATCTTATTAGTCTAATAACGGTTCTTCCTGTTTCTACTGTCTCCTCTCTAATCCATCTGCCTTGAACATTGATTTCATTTCAGGAACTGAAATTTTAGAGTCCAAATATGGTGCTTCTGCTGATACTGGTGAAGAAAAAAAAAAAGAGTTTATTATGGAAATACTGACAGAGTTCTTTAACACTTTAATCTATTTGGTGTCCTTCCAGGATCATCTACCAAAAACTCTTGGGGTTATCTAGTTATAACCTTTCACTATCCTCCTCCATAAGATTTTGAAAATTAGGTTATATCCTAATTGGTGTTGCCCTTGGCTGCCATGTCTCTTTAACAAGGACCACAAGTGGTGATAGGGAATAATACTGGTGGAGGGAGTTTGGGGGATTTTTTTTTGATCCTGTACTAATTACTTTATATTTGTTAACTTTTCATGGGAAATGATGATGATCCATGTCAATGTTGTCGCTTAAACTATTTTCCATATTTGTCATCAATAGTATTTTTTTAGGTTTTTTTTGCAAGGCAAATGGGGTTAAGTGGCTTGCCCAAGGCCACACAGCTAGGTAATTATTAAGTGTCTGAGACCAGATTTGAACCCAGGTACTCCTGACTCCAGGGCCGGTGCTTTATCCACTGCGCCACCTAGCCACCCCTCATCAATAGTTTTTTTTTTGATGTTTTACCTTATTTTATCTTTTTTTTGTTTTTTAAGTCACCTCCATTTCCAAATATATCTTTTCCCTGTCCTCCTTCCCAAAGAGTCATTCTTTGTAACAAAGAATAAAAAGAGAGAACAGCCAACAAATCAAATGTATTTGATCTTCCATTTCTGCACAGAAGGGAGGGAAGTACATTAGAATAACAAGAAAATTTTTTTTCTTTTCCATATACATTTTTATAATCATCACATACATTGTTTTCATGATTCTGCTTTCTTTACTCTGGATCAAATATTTCCATGCTTCTCTGTACTCTTTCAATATCATTTCATTCTACACAATAATATTCTATTGAAGTCATAGACTACAGTTAGTTTAATCATTCTAGGTAGCACAATAGATAGTGTGTTGGACCTGGAGTCAGGAATATTACTACTAGGGTGGACACAAGATGGAGGTGTGAGGGCAGGAATTCCCAGAAACTCATCTCCCCAAAACTCCAAAAGCTGTCAAATTATGACTCTAGACAAAATCTAGAGGGGCAGAACCCACAGAAAGACTGAGTGATACAATTTCCCAGTCCAAGACAACTTAGAAGATCCCTGGGAAAGGTCTGTTTCATCAGGACCAGGGGTTGGAAAGAGCTACAGCCCTTGGGGTGCCTGGATCCCTGGGGGACGCCTGGGTCTGGGACAGAGGGTACAGTTTTCAGCCTCTTGCACCAGGATCACCAGGGATAGCTTTGAAAGGGGGGCTGAAAGAACTCTGCCACACTAGAATGAGTGTGGAGCCCTGGGCCAGTGCCAGCCTTAGAGCAGCCCTGAGGTGGGAACCTGCAGAACTACCTAGCAGCTGCTTCGAGAGAGCTCAACCATAGATGGTAAGGGGGTAGACAGAGACTGAAGAGGTCTCCCTGCTATCCCTGGGGCAGGACTCTGCCACTTTGCCTGGTCATGACTTTCTGGTAACCCAATACTTAGATCCAGGTCACAGTCTGGGCCCCCATAGTACCATAGTGGAGCAGGGACCCTCCTCACAGCTCCAGTGCAGAGGGGAGTGCTTGTGGTCATCCACAGACCAGAGCACAGGCAGGAAGAGCAGTTAGAGTCCCTCATAAGACCTTGAAGGAATTAAGGTCCTTGTGGGATGCCCCAAAAACCCCCTAAAGCCTTAGAAGTGCAGTTAATCAGTCAAAGGCTGAGAAAATGAGTAAACAACAGAAAAAGAAGAACCTGACCACAGAAAATTACTTTGGTCCCATGGAAGATCAAAATACATACTCAGAAGATGACAAAAGTCCAAGCTTCTATATCCAAAGCCTCTAAGAGAAATAGAAAATGGGCTCAGGCTATGGATGAGCTCAGAAAAGACTTTGAAAAGCAAATAAGGGAGATAGAAGAAAAATTGGGAAAAGAAATGAGAGTAATGCAGGTAAATTATGAAAACCGAGTCAGCTTGGTGAAAGAAAGACAAAAAATACTGAAGAAAATAGCATGTTAAAAACTAGTTTAGGACAATTGGAAAAATCAACCCAAAAAGGCAGATAAGAATGCCTTAAAAAGCAGAACTGACCAACTGGAAAAGGAGATTTAAAAAAGCTCTCTGAAGAAAATAACTCCTTCAAAAATAGAATGGAGCTATGGGAAGCTGATGACTTTTTGAGAAATCAAGAAACAATAAAACAATACCAAATGAACAAAAAATTAGAAAAAAATGTGAAATATCTCATTGGATAACCACCAACCTAGAAAACAGATCCAGAAGAGATAATTAAAAAATTATCGGGTTACCTTAAAGTCATGACCAGGAAAAAAGCCTAGGCTTCATTTTTCAAGAAATAATGCAGTTCTCTGAGGTACCACCTCACACCTCTGAGACTAGCCAATATGACCAGAAAGGACAATGATCAATGTTGGAAGGGATATGGGAAATCTGGAACACTAATACATTGTTTGTGGAGCTATGAACTCATCCAACCTTTCTGGAGAGCAATGTGGAATTATGCCCAAAGGGCAATAAAAATGTGCATACTCTTTGATTCAGCAATAACACTACTGGGTCTATACCCTGAAGAGATTTTGAAAAAGGGTAAAAACATCACTAGCACAGAAATATTCATAGCAGCCTTGTTTGTGGTGGCAAAGAATTGGAAATTAAGTGAATGTCTTTCAATTGGGGAATGGCTTAACAAACTGGTATATGTATGTCATGGAACACTATTGTTCTATTAGAAATCAGGAGGGGTGGGAATTCAGGGAAGACTGTAAGGATTTGCATGAACTGATGTTGAGTGAGATGAGCAGAACCAGAAAAACACTGTGCACCCCGACAGCAAGATGGGGGTGATGATTAACCTTGATGGACTTGCTCATTCCATCAGTGCAACAATCAGGGACAATTTTGGGCTGTCTGAAATAGAGAATACCATTTTTCAAGAGAAAGAGTTGTTGAGTTTGAACAAAGACTAAAGACTATTACCTTCAATTTAGAAGGAAAAACCCCCCATTATCTTATTATGTAACTTTGCTATCTCTTATACTTTATTTTTCTTCCTTAAGGATATGATTTCTCTCTCATCATATTCAACTGAGATCAATGTATACCAAGGAAACAATGTAAAGATGAACAGACTGGGGGCGGAGCCAAGATGATGAATTTATTAGAAACCAGGACTCAATACTTCAAAACCAAAAGAATGAAAAATTAGAAGAAAATGTGAAACATCTCATTGAAAAAACAACTGATATGGAAAACAGATTTAGGAAAGATAATTTAAAAATTATTGGAATACCTGAAAGTCATAATCAGGAAAAGAGCCTTGACATCATTATCAAAGAATTACTACAGAGAAATTGCCCTGATATCCTAGAAGCAGAGGGCAAAATAGAAATGGAGAGAATCCACTGATCCTCCCAAGAAAGAGATCCCAAAAAACCAACCCCCAGGAATATTATAGCCAAGTTCCAGAACTCCCAAGTCAAAGAGAAAATATTACAAGCAGTCAGAAGGACACAAATACCGTGGAGCTGCAATCAGGATCTCACAGGACTTAGCCCCAACTACATTAAAAGCTCGTAGGGCTTGGAATATAATATACCAGAAGGCAAAAGAGTTTAGAATGCAACTCAGAATCAACTATCCAGAAAAACTGAATGTCCTCTTCCAGGGAAAAAGATGGACTTTCAATAAACCAGGGGAATTTCAAATGTTCCTATTGGAATGGTCAGAGCTGAACAGAAGGTTTGATCTTCAGATACAGGACTCAGGTGAAGCATAGAGAGTGGAGGAGAGGGAGAAAATATGAGGGACTTGATGATGAACTGCATGTATTCCTGCATAGAAAAATGACACTGATAATACTCATATGAACCTTCTAAATTAACAGAGAAGGTAGAAGGTGTTTTTATAGATGAAGCACAGGAGAAAGCTGAATTTGAAGATAAAATATGGTGTAAAAATGGAGTCAATAGAAAAAAAGGGAAACGTAATGGGAGAAAGAAAAAGGAGAGGGGGGAATAGGTCAAGATATTTCATATAATAAGATTTTTCTTCATTACAATGAGCTATAGCAATGATATGGAAGGGGGGAAGGCAAGGGCGAATGAGGGAATCTTCGCTCTCATCAGAGGTGGCTAGGAGAGGAAACAGCATATATACTCAATGGGGTATAGGCATCTGGAGTAAGAAGGAGAGAGAGGGGGAAGGGGTGGGGATATGAGTGATGGAGGAGAGGATGCACCATGGGGGGAGAGTGGTCAGATATAACACATTTTCTTTTTTACTTCTTTCAAGGGGCTGGGATTGTATGGCCTGTCCAGGACCATAGGGCCAGGTGGATGCTGGGCCTAAGGGGTGGTATGGGGGCTCAGGGCTTCTTGGCCCCAGGACCAGGGATCTGTCTGCTGCACCACTCAGCTACCCTACAGCAGAATCAGAGTGGAAGGAGAGAGAAAATATAGTACATGGTAGTGGAGAAATATGAAAGGAGGGACTTGCGATCAGCAATGGTAATGGTGGAAAAATATGGAAGTAACTTTTGTGATGGACTTATCATAAAGAATGTGATCCACTCGCTACAGAGTTTGTGGTGTGGAAAAAAGACTGAAGCACATTTATTATTATTATTATTATTATTATTATTATTATTATTATTATTGGGGGGTGCAGGGCAAATGGGGCTGGGTGGCCTGCCTGGGGCCGAATAGCGGGGTGATCGTTGGGTGTCCGAGGCCAGATTTGGACCTGGGTGCTCCTGGCTCAAGGGCCAGTGCTCTTTCTGCCACCTGGCCGCCCCTACTATTATTACTATTTTATTTTATTTTTGGTCTTTTTTTTTTTTTTTGGTTTATGTAGGGCAGTGGGGATCAGGGTGGCTTGCATGTCACACAGCTGGGTGATTGTTGGGTGTACGGGGCTGGATATGGGCTTGGGTGCTCCTGGCTCCAGGGCTGGTGCTTCGTCTGCTGCGCCACCTGGCCATACCTACAATTATTACTATTATTATTTTTTAATTTTAATTTTTTTCTCTCCCCTTTATTTTATCGCTCAAGTGAGTCTATATTTTTTTGGGGGTATTTTGTTTACTCTTAAAAAAGAATATTTTATTAATGTATAAAAAACATTGTACAAAATGAGAATAAATAAATATTAAATAAAAGAAAAAAGATTAACAGACTGCCTTCTGTGAGGGGGGTGAGGGAAGTGAGATTAGGGGGAAATTGTAAAATTCAAAGTAAGTAAATAGATTTTTTAAAAATAATAAATTCATAAAAAAAAGAAATAATGCAGCAAAATTGCCCTGAGATCCCAGAAACAGAGGGTAAAATAGAAATTGAGGGAATTCACCAATCACCTCCTGAAAGAGATTCCAAAAGAAAAACTCCCAGGAATATTATAGCCAAACTCCAGAACTCCCAAGTCAAAGAGAAAATACTAAAAGTTGCCAGAAAGAAGCAATTCAACTACCATGGCTCTATAGTCAGGATTACACAGGATCAGACAGCATCTGCATGAATGGCTCGTAGGGCTTGGAATATGATATTCAGAAGGCAAAAGGTCTTGGTTTACAACTGAGAATCACCTACCCAGAAAAACTGAACATCCTCTTTCAGGGGAAAAGATGGACTTTCAATGAAACAGGGGACTTTCAAACTTTCCTGTTGAAATGGCCAGAGCTGAACAGAAAGGTTGATCTCCAAGTACAGGACTCTGGTAAAGTATAGAGAGGAACTAATGATTTTGAACTTCTTGTATTCCTGCACAGGAAGAAGATACTGATAACTCATATGAACCTTGTCATTTATAAAAGTGGTTAGAAGGAACATGTATAGACAAGGCATAGGAGGGAGTTGAATATAATGGTATAATATGATATAAAGTTGGAGTCAATGGGTGATAAAGGAAAATACTGGGAGAAAGGGAAAGGAGTGGTAGAATGGGCTAAGTTATTTCACATAAAAGAGTCAGGAAAAAGCTTTTGCAATGAAGTGGAAGGGGGGGACGTTGAGGGGAATAAGTGAGCCTTCATTCTCATCAGAAATGGTTCAGTGAAGAAATAACATAATACATAATACTCAATAGAGTATACAAAATCTATCTTACCCTAGAGAAAAATGAAAGGAAAGGGATGGGATAAGGGTGATGCGGGAGGGGAAATAGTGGGAGAGAGAGAATAGAGTAAATGCTAGTGGAGAGGAATAGAATGGAGGGAAATACAGCTAGTAATAGGGACTGTGGGAAAAGATATCGAAGCAACTTCTCTGAGGATTTACGATAAAGAAGGCAACTCATTCCAGAGACAGAATCGATGGAATCTGAACACAGACTCAAGTACACTTTTTTCTCTCCCTTCATTTCTCTTGAGATTTATCTTTTTTTTTTGGGAGAGGTGGCTTATGTTTGCTTTCACAAGAAGATTATTGTAATAATATGGAAATAAATAAATCATAGAACACAAAAAGGAATACTGCTACTGCTTCTGCTACTACTGCTATTACTGCTGCTACTGTTAATACTGCTACTGCTATTGCTAGTATTACTATTATTATTGCTGCTATTACTACTGCTATTACTGCTGCTATTGGTATTACTACTCCTACTCCTACTGCTACTACTACTGCTTATTACACTGCTGCTACTGCTACTACAGCTGCTACTACTACTACTACTACTGCTACTACTGCTATTACTGCTGCTATTGCTACTACTACTACTACTGTTAGTACTGCTGCTATTGCTACTACTATAGTTATCATTTATTTAGAGCTTACTAATGTTCCAAGCATTGTAAATCATAAGATCAAATTATACCTCATATACTTACTAGAAGTGTGACCCTGAGCAAGTTACTTCAATTTCCTCATCTGAACAATGAGGATAATAATAGCACTTGCCTCTTCAGTTGTGAGGACCAAATGAAAAAACATTTGTAAAAGTGCTTTGTCAACTTTATGATGCCATTCAAATGCTAGCTGCTATTATTTCCTGTGCTTTGGTACTATGAAAAGATTATTTTGATGTATATGGGATCTTTCTGTCTTTGATCACTTTGGGGCATATTCCAGCTTTGGGAGTCAAAAGGCATGAATATTTTAGTCACTTTTTAAGCAAATTCAAAAGAAGGGAAGGCAAATTTGTGGCTAGATCAGTTTTCATTGCTCTGTCTTCTCACCTTTATCCTTTCTTCTAATTTGAGGTTGATTCTGATCTTTGTCCAAATAGCTGACAGCCTAACTGTACACAAACAGATGATTTGAAATGATTCTATTAGCAACCAATCAGTTCATATATGTTGGGATCTCTCTGGTAAATGGCTGTTTTTGCAATGTTGTATACCAAAAGTCCAATTTTTTTTGAAAAATATTGTCACGATGGAAAGACATGAATTTTCTGTGAAACTGATCATCTTTAGTCTCTGTTTATTAGTGAACCACAGTTTTCAACCTATTTTACACTATCCTTGCCTATGTCAATCAATCACTTAGCATTTATGAATCACCTATTCTGTGCTGGTCAGTGTGGAAAGAACTGGGGAAACAATGAAAGGCTGAAAACATTCCCTGTCCTCCAGAGTTCATAGTCTCATCAGGGAGACAGATTCCAAAAAACTGCACAGACAAGTTACACACAGGCTTAGCTAGAGATAATCAACAGAGGGAAGGCTCTAGCCTAAATGGAGATGAAGACAAATTTCTTATGGAAAACAGGATTTTAACTGGGACCTGAAGGAAGCCAGGGAAGCCAGGGAGGTGGAGATGAGGGGGGATAAGTGAAGATATCCAGAGTCAGGAGGTGATATGTCTCATAGGAGGAATAGCAAGGAGGTCAGGGTCTGGATCACATATAGTGGGAACAAGATAGACAAAGACTAGAAAGGTAGAAAGTAGCCATGATATAAAGAGTTCGGGACACTAAACAATTCTGAGGTAATAGGGAGACAATGGAGTTTTTGGAATGGGAGAGGGAGGTGATATGGTCAGATCTATGCTTTAGGAAGATCTTTTGGACGGCCAAGTGGAAGATGAGCTGGAGGAGTAGAGAGAGGTTAAAGGTCCAGGGACAATGGAACAAAATGCCTAGACTTGTCAGAGAAGATGACAGCTGTAAGATATGTTACACAGATGAAATCAGCAGATTGGATGTGGGGGGAGAGCAACGATTTGAGGATAACAGCTAGGTTTTGAGATGACAGGGAGAAGACTGTGAAGACGGTGATGCCCCTCATTGATATTATGTAGAGGGCAGGGTTTGGGAGGTCGCGAGAATAAGTTTGATTTTAAATCTATTGAGTTTAAGATGTATACTGGATGTCCAATAATAGATGTTTGAAAAGCACTTGGAAATTCAAGAGACTAGAGCAGGATAAGTAAATATGAAAATCATCAGCACAGAGATGAACTGAATCTGTGGGAGCAAATATCACAAAGAGAAATAGTATAGAGAGGGAAGAGAAGAGAACCCAAGACAACTTTAGAGAACACCCACAGATGTGATCCAGACAAAGATTTAGGGAGAAAACTGAGTAATAGATAGATAAAAGGAAAACCTGGACAAGCGGAGTATCATGGAAACCTGGAAAGAAAAAGCTATCAAGGAGAAGAGAGTAATCGACTTTGTCAAAGGCTACTGAAAGATCAAGAATGAGAGACCAGTTTCAATTGAATGATGAGGTTGGCAGTTAGACTGTAGACAGTTAAGAGAGCAAAAATAAAAGAAGTATAGGCACATATTGTAGATGGCCTTCTCATTAAGTTTAGTCCTAAAAAGGAGACAAGATATAGAATTATGGCTAGTAGGAATAGTCAGATCAAGTGGAGGTTTTTTGGTGGATGGAGAAATATGGGATTTTTAGAAGGCAGTTTGAGAAGCAGCCAATAGACAAGAAGAGATTGAAGATAAGTGAGAGAATGAAGATGAGAGAGGAGGCAATCTGCTAGAAGCTGGAATGGAATGGTATCATTTCTGTATGTAGGGATTTGTTTTGAAGAGAAGAACCCACTTTTCATGTGAGAAAAGGGTGAAGTAGGAGACTGGCAGATGGCATTTGAGTGATGTGAGATGGGGAGGAGGGGAGAAAAAAAAACTCAGAGAATGACTTCAGTTTTTTCTGTAAAATTTGAGGCAACAAGATTCTTAGCTGGGGAGGCTTGAAAAGGTTTATGAATGCCACTCTCTGTGGAGAGTGGGGGAGTGAGTCGATTAGAGAGACAGGTCCCAATTAAGATTATGTTATATACATTCATAATGGAACCAGCCAATAGTTTTGTGACCTTTTTCAGCTTCATTCAGCAGCACATGAGTAGGAATTAAGGCAGCAGATGGTGGAGGTAATCCAAGGTTAAGGCTTAGCATGGCAAGACTGGCAACAAGATAAAGGGGAAGTAAGAAGACAGTGAACTGATTCATCAAAGTGTTAAGATGAGGAAGGGAAGAAAATATAGCCGGTAGAGATCTGGAGAAAAAAAACAACCAACTGAGAAACTGAGGCACTGGAGGTCATGGTGAGGGTGAAGAAGAGCATTAGGAGATACAAGTTTGGGGGAAGAGATGGAATCATAACAGGTGATGATCAGAAAGGAATTTCAGGGTTCATGAGCAGGGAAGTGGTGCATTTGCTGGTAACAGCAAGATCAAGAGTATGACCATTTCTATCTGTAGTTGAAATAGAATGGAGGACAGGTAATGAGAAATGAGTAAGGTAAGGAAAAGAGAAGTTAGGGAGTTTAAAAAAATATTGATATGCATGTTGAAGTCCCTGAGTATGGAAGCAGAAAATATAGAGGAGAGAAAAACTGTAAATGAGGCACTGGACTTCCTTTTTAAAGAAATTTTATTTATTTAAGGCAATAGGGTTAAGAGTGACTTTCCCAAGGCCACACAGCTAAGTAATTATTAAGTGTTTGAGGCCACATTTGAACTCAGATCCTCCTGACTCCAGGGCTAGTGCTCTATACACTGTGCCACCTGGATTTATTGAAGAGGGAAGAGTGTCATAGAGGTCAGAAAATAATAGCTACCTGAATCCCTTAGAAAGGGAGGCTTCTCAACATACCAAAACCTATGGGATTCACTCAAAGAGGCTCTCAGGGAATATAGTATATCTTTAAATGCTTACATGAATAAATTAGAGAAAGAGGAAATCAATGAACTAAATATACAACTAAAAAATTAGAGAAAGAACAAATTAAAAATTCCCAATACCAAATTAGAAATTCTAAAAACTAAAGGAGAAATTAATAAAATTGAAAGCAAAAAAACTATTGAATTAATGAATAAAACCAAAAGTTGGTTTTTATGAAAAAAACAATAAAATTGATAAACCTCTGGTCAATTTGACTAAAAAAAAGAAAGAAGAAAACCAAATTGCTAGTATCATAAATGAAAAGGGTGAACTTACCACCAATGAGGAGGAAATTAAAGTAATAATTCAAAATTATTTTGCCCAACTCTATGCCAATAAATTTGATAACCTAAGTGAAATGAATGAATATTTACAAAAATATAAGTTGCCCAGCTTAAATGAAGAGGAGATCAAATACCTAAACAACCCTATCTCAAAAAAAGAAATTCAACAAGCAATTATTGAACTCTCTAAGAAAAAAATCTCCAGGGCCTGATGGATTCACAAGTGAATTCTACCAAACATTTAAGGAACAATTGGTTCCAATTCTATATAAACTTTTCAGAAACTCTGCCTAACTCTTTCTATGAAACCAATATGGTGCTGATACTTAAACCAGGAAGAGTTAAAACAGAGAAAATTATAGACCTATCTCCCTCATGAATATAGATGCAAAAATCTTAAATAAAATCTTAGCAAAACAGTTACAACAAGTTATCACTAGGATAATACATTTTGACCAAGTGGTATTCATCCCAGGAATGCAGGGTTGGTTCAATATTAGGAAAACTGTTAGTATACTCAATTATATCAACAATAAACCTATCAGAAATTATATGATCATATCAATAGATGCTGAAAAAGCTTTTGACAAAATACAGCACCCATTCCTACTAAAAACACTAGAGAGTGTAGGAATAAATGGACTGTTCCTTAGAATAATTAGCAGTATCTATCTGAAACCATCAACAAGCATTATATTCAACGGGGAGAGGCTAGACCATTCCCAATAAGATAGGGGTGAAACAAGGATACCCATTATCACAACTACTATTCAATATTGTATTAGAAATGTTAGCTTCAGCAATTAGAGAAGAAAAAGAAATTGAAGGAATTAGAATTGGGAAGTAAGAGACTAAACTCTCACTCTTTGCAGATGACATGATGGTCTACCTAGAGAATCCCAAGAAATCATCCAAAAAACTACTGGAAACAATTAACAATTTTAGCAAAGTTGCAGGTTATAAAATAAACCCTCATAAATCCTCAACTTTTCTATATATGTCTAGCAAGATACAGCAGGAAGAGTCAGAAAGAGAAATCCCATTCAAAGAAACCTCAGACAATATAAAATACCTGGGAGTCTATTTGCCAAGACAGACTCAGAAACTTTTTGAAAACAATTATAAAACACTTCTCACACAAATTAAATCAGATTTAAATAACTGGACAAATATCAATTGCTCATGGATAGGTTGAGCTAATATAATAAAAATGACAATTCTACCAAAACTAAACTACTTGTTTAGTGCCCTACCAATCAAAATTCCAAAAAATTACTTTAATGAGTTTGAAAAAGTTGTAAGTAAATTCATATGGAGAAATAAAAAGTCAATAATTTCCAGGAATTTAATGAAAAAAAGTGCAAAAGAAGGGGGCTTAGCCCTACCCAATCTAAAATTATATTATAAAGCATCAGTCATCAAAACTGTTTGGTATTGGCTAAGAAATAGAATGGTGGTGTGGTTGGGTGGCTAGGTGGTGCAGTGGATAAAGCACCGGCCCTGGAGTCAGGAGTACCTGCGTTCAAATCCGGGCTCAGACACTTAATAATGACCTAGCTGTGTGGCCTTGGGCAAGCCACTTAACTCCATTTGCCTTGCAAAAAAATTAAAAAAAAAATAGAGTGGTGGACCAATGGATTAGACAGGTGCATTAGCAGGAAATGATTATAGTAATCTGCTGTTTGATAAACCCAAAGAGTCCAGCTATTGGGATAAAAACTCTCTTTGATAAAAACTGCTGGGAAAATTGGAAGTTAGTATAGAAGAAATTTGGATTAGACCAACACCTCACACCCTATACCAAGATATAGGATCTAGACATAAAAATCAATACTATAAGCAAATTAGAAGATCAAGGACTAGTTTACCTGTCAGATCTATGGAAAGGGAAGCAGTTTATGACTAAGGAAGAGATGAAAAACATTACCAAAAACAAACTAGATGATTTCAATTACATTAAAAAGCTTTTGCACAGATAAACCCACTGTAAACCAAGATCAAAAGAAATGTAGTAAATTGGGAAACAATCTTTACAACTAGTGATTCTGACAAAGGACTCATTTCTAAAATATACAGAGAACTGAGTCATATTTTTAAAACAAAAAAGGCATTCCTCAATTGACAAATGGTCAAAGGATATGCAAAGGCAATTTACAGATGATATCAAAGCAATTCATAGCCATATGAAAAATTGCTCTAAATCATTATTAGAGAAATGCAAATTAAAGCTTCTCTGAGGTACCACCTCACACCTCTCAGACTGGCCAATATGACCAGAAAGGATAATGATCATTGTTGGAAGGATGGTGGGAAATCTGGGACACTATTACACTGTTGGTGGTGCTGTGAACTCATCCAACCTTTCTGTAGAGCAAGTTAGAACTATGCCCAAAGGGCAACAAAAATGAGCATACCCTTTGACCCAGCAATACCACTACTGGGTCTATACCCTGATGATGAAAAAGGGTAAAAACATCACTTGTACAAAAATATCCATAGCAGCCCTGTTTGTGGTGGCAAAGAATTGGAAATCAAGTAAATGTCCTTCAATTGGGGAATGGCTTAGCAAACTGTGGTATATGTATGTCATGGAACACTATTGTTCTATTAGAAATGAGGAGGGATGAGAATTCAGGGAAGCCTGGAGGGATTTGCATGGACTGATGCTGAGTGAGATGAGCAGAACCAGAAAAACACTGATCACCCTAACAGCAACATGGGGGTGATGTTCAACTTTGATGGACTTGCTCATTCTATCAGTGTAACAATCAGGGACAATTTTTGGGCTGTCTGCAATGGAGAATGCCATCTGTATCCAGATAAAGAGCCATGAAGTTTGAACAAAGTTCAAGGACTATTCCTTTTAATTTAGGGGAAAAAAACCAGATATCTTATTGTCTGATCTTGTTATCTCTAAGACTTTTTTGTTTCTTCCTTAAGGATATGATTTCTCTCTCATCACACTCAATTTGGATCAATGTACAACATGGAAACAAAGTAAAGACTGACAGATTGCTTTCCATGGGGGTGGTGGGGGGAGGGAAGTAAGATTGGGGGAAAAATTGTAAAACTCAAATAAAATTTTAATTAAAAACAAAGAAAGGGAGGTTTCTGAGTGATGGTAGGGGATGAACTTGGGGGTGGCAATGGAGAACAAGTAGTATTCTAATTCTCCCCTCTCCATCAGTAAGTCAAAGGGAACGAATGAAAGAGCAACCAGTGGCCAAGGAGGCTGTAAGGAGATTAAGAAGACAGAAGGAGAGAGAAAGGAAAAACTTTAAGATGAAAGCAAGTTTGTTATCTATGAACAAACATTCCAGAGCACACAATGCAGAGGGTAACTTTAAAGTCAAACATTGGAGTTATTAGGTGAAGGAAGATGAGAATAAGGGATTGGTTAGTGGGGTATGTAGAATGGGATCTGAATAATGACTGCCAGGGTTTGAAAGGTACTGGTATGGGGAAGGGATGACTAGATTGTAATTTGTTAATCATTGATGAATGAGTTTGGGTGGGTTCTCAACATCCATTGGGGGGAGGGGGTTGGTTCAAGCATGGGACCAGTGGAAGGGAGTCAAAGGAACAGCATTTCTCTCTTTTCTCTGCAGAAACAGACTAGACAGAGGAAAGGAGAGTGGAACAGAATGGAATTTCTCCATTCACAGCCATCAGAAAAAGACCAAACAAGATCTCTGGGTGGTGGAATGGCATGGAAGGACCTGTAAGCAGAAAAGGCCTCTTTAGGATATGGAATCATGGCTCTTTAACTCTACGCTGAAATCAGCAATTATTAATATATACCAGCTCATTTGAAGCCCTTTACCAAGTTCTTTGGAGAATTTCTCTTTCGCCCTCACCCTTTCTAATAGGTGCTGATGCTGAAGTTACAGTTTTCTTCATGGTGATCTTTTGGTTTATGCTCATTACAGTCACTTTGAGGGCAGAAGACAAAAAGTTCCATGAGATGGTGTTTCTCATTGCCTTTGGGCACATAATAAAACCATAATAAAATCAACTCTTCTAATGCTCTTAAAAGGCTCACAACTGGGTGGCTAGGTGGCGTAGTGGATAGAGCACTGCCCCTGGAGTCAGGAGTACCTGAGTTCAAATCTGGCCTCAGACACTTAATAATTAACTAGCTGTATGGCCTTGGGCAAGCCACTTAACTCCATTGCCTTGCAAAAATCTTAAAAAAAAAAAAAAGGCTCACAACTGTCACATAGGCAGGGAAATTGTGGAAGCAGAATGTGTGTGTGTGTGTGTGTGTGTGTAAAGTGATTTATAACTATTAAGTAATGATGACTGCAATGACAGCATGCTCAGATTGAAAGTGCTGTCCTTACAACTTTATGATATAAGAAATGCAGGTATTATTATCTTCATTTTATAGATTAAAAAACTGAGACTCAGAGAAATGACTCATCTGTGTCCATATAGTTAGAAAGAATACCATGAATTATTTTTCTTTCAAGGGCTGTAATTTCATTTGTGGGAAAACTAATCACAATTCTTTCATCCTTAAGAATCTAAAACCAAAACTATGCTGCAGTTATTGTGCTAAAAAGCCTTGCTTTCTACTCAGGCAGGCTTAACTTGGACAACAGATTGTAAGTGAAACCCACTAGACTGGTGCTTCATTGGCAGAATCTTTGAGAACCCAAGGTTACCACCATGTTACCATGGGGTGTCAGAGGAAGATTTATGAAATAAAAATAAAAATGGAATACAAATCTACTAAATGCTGCCCTTCTAGCTATAGTCAGTCTAACAGAGTAGTATAAAAGTGGAATGGATTGTCTCAAAAGATTGAGAATTACTCTAGCACTGGGGGTATATTGATAGACAGACAATAAAAGACCACCTCCTGAAGGATTGTAAGTGAAACTCCCGCTTCAGACAGGAACTAGAACAAATGACCAGTTTGGTATTGAAAGACTGGTATTGAAGGTATTAGGAACGACCCTGACTTACAGAAAATATGAAGTAGAGGCTATATAGAAAAAACAGCAGCAAGGTGGCACAGTGGCTAGAACGCTGATCCTGGAGTCATAAGGATCTGAGTTCAAATGCAACCTCAGACACGTAAAATTACCTGTCTGTGTGACCTTGGGCAAGTCACTTAACACCACTGCCTTGCAAAAAAAAAGAAAAAGAAAAAGCAACCTTATATAACGTATTCATACCTGAATATTCATTATTATTTTAGCTTAGAGTTGGTTCTCAATTAAAAAAAAAAAAGATTCACCCAGGCCATATAATCATTTTATAATCATGAAAAAAAACAACTGGTCTTGGAGACCAAACATTGATTTTAGTCTTAACTTACCAGCTATCCAAGTCAATTCTACTCTCTAGTCCTCAAGTTCCCCAACTGTAAAATATAGAGAAAAATATTTGCTTACTGAGCTTAGAGGATCATAAAATTTAAAGCTAGAAGAGACCTTAGAGATCATCCAGCTCAACCTGCTCATATTACAGTTGAAGAAATTGAGGCTTCAAGAGAATAAATGACTTGAATATTCATTATTATTTTAGCTTAGAATCAATGGTTCTCAATTTTTAAAAAAGGTTCAAAGGCTCCCCACTCCTGACTAGTTAACCCCCCCACCCTACTCCCAGTCCATACAGTCATTTTATAGTAATGAAAAAACAATTGGTCTCAGAGACCAAACATTGATTCTAGTCTTAACTCATTTACTAGCTAAGTCATTTCTGCTCTATAGCTTTAGGTTCCCCAACTGTAAATTGAGGCAATAATATTTGCTTACTGAGTTTAGAGGATCATAAAATTTAAAGCTAGAAGAGACCTTAGAGTTCATACAGTTCATCCTGCTCATATTACAGTTGAAAAAACTGAGGCTTCAAGAGAAGAAATGACTTGCCTATGCCCCATATATAATAAGAATAATGGAGTCTGTATTCAAACCACACTCTCTGGACTCCCCATCCAGTGCACCTTCCTTCTAAACTGTCTGCAAGGATTGTTAAGGAACTCCAGCAATGAAAGGTATTATTACCTTGACTTCCAAGATCCCTTCTGACTATAGGATTCTGTGATTTTACCATTATTGCCTAGAAGAATTAATAAAATTCCCCAAACAATCTATTCCCGGGGTTGGATTGACTTTAAACTTTTTTAAAAGAAAAAAAAGTTGAGGAAAACAACATAGGGAGAAGAGCCCTAGATTTCAAGTCATAGAACTTGTGTTCGAATTCTAATTCTACTAGCTTCTAACTAGTATCGGGCATATCCCTTTGCTTTTCTGGGACTTGGTTTTCCAATCTAAAATGCTCTCAATTGTTCTCTAAAGTTATTTCTTCTTTCTTCTGGGGTCCCTTCATGACATTCTATGATCTCACATGGGGATAATAACTATCTCACTGGATAGTGTACAAAACAATTATAGTTTATTAAGAGATTTAAGTTCTTTGAATGAAAACTGCCATATAAAAGTAATGAGTAATCACTGTGTGATGTTTTAGTCTTTATTTGGTTAAGACAGAGACTGAGACCAGCAAGCAGTAAATAAAAGGAAGCCGGCTCATTTTATGGGTTAGTTCAAAGGCAACATCTGCCCACAACATGTCATTGTTCGAAGTGTGTTTTTAGTTGCTTCATCTATTCACTGTGAGGAAGAACACTGATTTATATTTCCAGGTTCTTGTTCACCCCTAACTTCTTTATAAACTTAAATTAATTAAAACTCATGACATTCCCATCAAAGGGGCATTTTTACTATCTCCATTTTACAGGAGGGGAAGTTGAGGCACTCCAAATAGAAGTATGGGTCAGTGACCTGAGCAAGGTATGAACCAGGTAGCCCTTAATCCCAGACTCTTGACTTGGAAAAGCCCTCACCTTTTCCAACTGAACAGATAACAATGTGAGGCAATCCTTCCTTGTGGGAGGAGTCAAGAGATTGGGTTCAAATCCTCACTTGGAACTACCTGGCTGTGAGACCTTAGGCAAATCTATTAATCTCTCTAGGCCTTATTTTTTTCTCTTCCATAAAATGGGGATGCTCATATCTGGAATGCTGACCTGGAGGGTTGTTGTGAGGACCAAGTGAGCATGGAAAGTTCCCGGTAAACTTTGGATTTCACAAATGCAGTTCTTATGATTGCATCATCATCACTATTTTGGGGAAGATTCTACAAAGAGTATTCTCACTGGCTTGCTCAGACCTCACCAGACCTCACACACTTCCCTCCATTCCTATTGTAGTTCCTTTTGTTCACTGGTCTTCATGAGTCCAGACTGTCCTGTACCCAGGTCATCCTCCTTAAGGAAGACTCCATGTTAGGTGGCCCCATGGCTGCCAACATAATCTTCCTAAGACATCACTATCATCACATGAAGTCTTCTGTCATATACCATCAGTGGTTTCTGATTGCCTAAAACCCCTCCTTCAGTAGGAAATCTTTCCCAAAATTGTCCCTCCCCAGGCAGCGCCTTTTATCTGTTGATTGAGTATATTATGTAGCTGTTTGCATGTTGCTACCCCCATTAGACAGTGAGCTCCCCGAGATTGGAGACTATCCTTTGCCTTTCTTTGCATCCCCATTACTTAGCACAGGGCTGCCTGGTGATAGTAGGGACTTTTATCTGCCTCCTGGCTCGTTGTCCAGGCCTCCCACAATCTGGCACCTCTCCATTTGTTTGGCCTTATCTCATTCTACTCCCTTCATTTGCAGCATGTTCTCACCAAGTTGTTTTCCATTTCCTTCCCATTTCCATAATTCATTCATGACAGCCTTTAGACCCGAAATGGACTCTCCTCCCCCCACTCCCCTTTTCCTCTGTCTCCATTTGCTGAAGACTCAACTCCGATGCTTCTGAAACCTTCCTTCACCTCCCAGGTGAAAATGATCTCTCCCTTATTCAATTTTTCAGAGCACTTTGCCTGGATATCTCTTTCCCGCTTATCTCATTCTCCCTATAGCTATCTGTGTGCTCCTTTTCTTTATTAGACCGAAGGCATCTTAAGACCAAGTCCCACCCACTTAGCTATTTTTATATTCCCAGCAACTAACCCAGGGCCCTGCCTAAAACGCAATAGGTATTTAATAAGCATTTGCTGAAATGAACCCAATATTGTCTCCTGTTCTAGATCCCCTAATTAGGAAGGATAGTGATCAGATGGATTTCATTACCTTTTCCTAAAAGACAGAAGGTGGCAACAAAAGACAGAAGCCCAAAGCCAGCAGTGATGACAATTAAGGTTGCAATGGAGGAGTAAATTCAGCTGAGCTGGAGAATACTGTGGGCTCAGAGAACAGAGAAGCATCTGACCAATCAGCTAGCCTGGCTGAGATGTTGTGCCCACTGAGGCAGGCATGAGGAGAGCTTCCTGTGGATCAGACCCCACTGGATCGACTCAGCTCAGCAATGAAAAACTCCTGTGTACACTAAGATCATCTGAGCTCATCTGAGAATTTTTTTTTTTTTAGGTTTTTGCAAGGCAAATGGGGTTAAGCGGCTTGCCCAAGGCCGCACAGCCAGGCAATTATTAAGTGTCTGAGACCGGATTCGAACCCAGGTACTCCTGACTCCAGGGCCGGTGCTTTATCCACTGAGCCACCTAGCCACCCCCGTCATCTGAGAATTTTTATGGAAAATTCTTGAGTCATAAAAAGGATATGAAAGTCTAAAGTTTTATAATTATAAGTTACCTTGGCTACAGTATATGTGGTCCCTCCATGGACCCTTTACTAGGATGGGATTTAAGTGTGTGCCCATTCTCCCTATCGACTATGGCTACATTGATGGGACAGTTTATGGGCAAATTATGGATTTGCTTTGCATTTTTGGCAGATGTTATGGTTAAGAGTAATTGAGTATTAGTGGCTGATTTGTCCAACAGAAATACAGTGGTGGAGTTACCAAGTTATGCTGTTGGTGGAAAGTCACCCTCAAGGATTACCTTTATTAGTTAAGAGCAGTAGGCTCCTCTGGGGAAGTGACTGTCTTTAGCAAAGAGAGTACAGGTGAGAGAACTAGTTAACTAGGTCAGTAATACATCCAGGCTGTAGTAATAAGAACTGAGGTTTTCATGGTCCTTTAAGGTTTGAAAAGCAACTCAACATATGGTATCTCACTTGGTCTTTATAATAATCCTGTGAGATAGATGCTCCTTTTGATCATTTTACATATAAGAAATGACAGGCTTTAAAAAAAATTAAGTGAGGGGTGGCTAGGTGGCTCAGTGGATAAAGCACCGGCCCTGGAGTCAGGAGTACCTGGGTTCGAATCCGGTCTCAGACACTTAATAATTGCCTGGCTGTGCGGCCTTGGGCAAGCCGCTTAACCCCATTTGCCTTGCAAAAACCTAAAAAAAAAAAAAAATTAAGTGATTTGGCATCATAGGACCAATAATTCATGTGTGAGATGAAATTCAAACTTAGATCTCTCCTGACTTCAAACCCAGTTTTTTCCTATTACACCATGTTGCTCAAGAAATAGAAGATCCAAAGCAGGGGTGATGAGTAGGAAAAGCAATAACTGTTGTCTTCAAATACTTGAAGGGTAAGAGAAGCTTTGTGGAATGGAGAATTCTAGAATTATAAGTCATGACATGGTTCAAATTCTGCTTCAGATACTTAACTGGGTGACCCTAGGCAAGTCACTAACTTCCTCATCAAATGCGGATAATAATAGCTTAATTCACAGGGTTGCTTGAGGATTCAATGAGATAATATATGTAAATTTTATTTTTCTAATTACATGCAAAGGTAGTTTACAACATTCATCATTTGCAAGTTTATAAGTTCCACAATTTTTCTACCACCCACCTTCCCTCCCCCACTTCCCATGGCAGCAAACAATCTGGTAAAAGCTGTACATGTACAATCGTGTTTTAGATAGTAATTATGTAACGCACTTTATAAACTGCAAAGCACTATATAAATGATGGGCATTTATTTATTTCTAATCTAAGTGAGGTATTAGGGTACAAACATGTTCTATTTGATCTCAGAGGGAGAATTAGGACTAATGGGTGGAACTTTATTGAGAAACAAATTCATGGATGGAAAGTTTGCAACTTAGAAAGTTCTTACATTGAGCTGAAATACTATTTCAGATCCCTGGAACTTCCATATATGAGCCATATATGGACTTAGTTACAGCTTTGCAAGGAGACTTTCAAGAATAACAACCATTTGAATTTATAAGTTCTAATCTATTTCTTAAATCTGTTTAATCTTCATATTTCTTAGAACCACAGAGCTGGGAGGGATCTTAGAGGATAGAATCTTGTTTAATCCTCTAGCCTTTACGTTGGGCTCCTATAAAACATCCTTGGAAAATAGTGGCATTAGACTCTCAATGAGGTAGTAAGGTGGCAAAGTTTCAGGTGGTGGTGAGCTTTCCATCCATGAGGTTATTCAAGTAGAAACTGGATGATCACTTATTGCGATATTGTACAGAGGATTTGTGTGTTGTTATTGGGTTAGAAAAGATAGCCTTTAAAAGCTCACCAGACTGTGTGTGCTCAGTCATTTTCATTTCCAAATTCAGTCATTTTAAATTCTATCCACATCAGAAGTGAGAATGAAGACAAAGAATGGAAGCTGAGTGAGGGTAGAGACTGTCTTATTCTAACCTCTGGAGCCCTTATACGGAGCACAGGGACTTTCTAAGTACCGATGGATGACTAGATTCTAGCTGTATAGCAGCAAAAGCATCAGACTGGAGTCAGACCTGGTTTTCATTCCTGCCTTTGCTACTTATCATTGGTCTGACATTGACAACTCATTTCCCTTCTATAGGTCTAATTTATTCATTCAGAAAACCAGGGATTTGTACCAGATGTTTTCTACAGTCCCTTCTGACACAAAATTCCATGATCCTACAGATATAAAACAGAATCTATTCCAGACATCATCTCTGTTTAAGATGATGATTTCTTGGCAACATATTTACTTTCCTAAAATTATGTTTCTATCAAAGCTAATATTACAAGTGAGTGTGACTCTTCTAGCCAGTACACTACACAAGAGAAAGCCTGGAACCCCTGACAAAGTTTGGGACATCCCCACATGGCTAACTGCAACCCTGCTCTCTCTAGGTACTCCTTTCTGACCAATCTTTTCCCATCTCCTGTAATGCTTCCTCCTACCTCCTATTCTATGAAATTTATGAGTAGGAGTGAATGTCCCCCCAACCCTGTCTGAGCACTTTTCTTGTCTCTCTGTCTACACTCTTCCCTTGGTGATCTCATTCACTCCCACAGGTTCAATTATTATGCCTATGCAAATGATTCAGATCTCAAGAGATACCTAGCCCAGATTTCTACCTAACTCTAATTCTTCATCTCTAATAGTACTGGTCAGGGATATAATAAACAGCATCACTGTCAGTACCAGAAAATGAATGTATGTTATTCTCTGGATTTGGTCCCTCCTCCATATAGCCAGCATGCTACCAAGGAAAGTACCTGAGCTTTAGAGCTGGGTGGTGGTGGTGGGGGGCATGGGCTGTTGGAGTAGGGTTGGGGGTCCCACTTCTTCTATTTACAACTTCTATGTGTGTTCTTCTAGATAATGAGGGAGTTGGGTTGATAGCCTCTAAGTTCCCTTACAGCTATTAATTTATGAACTTATTTTAACAGGGATTTGAGAACTAACTGACATCCTGGGTTTTGTGGTTCATGGGTTCAAGTCAGGAATTCCTTTGAAAATCTGGTGAAACTTTTTTCAGAATGATTTGTTTTAAGTTTATAATTGAAGGAAATGTTAAATTTTAGTTAGAGGTTAGTGAAAGTCCAAGTTCATGGACTCCTGCAATCCAGCCAAGGTCCCCTGGGAGGTCCTGGACCCCAGAATAAGAAGCCCTCTTCAAGTCCTGAGAGGGGTCTTTGAGCTGAAAGGTGGACAGAAGTCCCACCATGAGTTCTTAAAGGGACACACTTAATCTACTAAGGGAGAAGGAAACAGAAGCAGAAAATCAAGTTCCTTCTACAGCAGTGCCACAATTTCTCCCTCACCACCAACCTCACATCCACTGAGTTGCCAAGTTTCGATTCCATTCCTAGCCCCCAAGGGCAGGGCAGCCCTCTCTAGGCTATTGTAGCAGCTTCCTAACTGCTCCAGTCAATCTCTCCTTTCTTAGAATCAGTAATCACAGGATGATAAAGCACAGGGTCTGACACTTAGTAGGAACTTAATCTATGTTTCTTGACTGGTTGACTGACCAACCCAGAACCCTGGACACAGAAGGGATTTCAGAGACTACCTGAACAAGTGTCTTCTTCTAAAAGTACTGATCCATCCTTTGCTTGAAAGTCTCTAGTGAGAAGGAGGGACTCACTGTCATCTAATCATAGAACCCAATACAGGAAATATCTGGTTCCATTTGACACAGCTCCAGGCCTATGTATAAACCACGAGGTCAATTCAAAATCACGAATTCCAGCTGCAGGCCATTCAAAGCCAGAGGTGAAGAGCACCTGAGAGGGAACCTGAGATCGTGGTGCTTAGACATGAAGAGGAAGGCCTCCTAAGAGACAAGATGGGGGCCGAGGGAAGAATGGAGTGGAAGTCCCACTCCTCTTCTTCTAATGACCTCGTGGATTTCAAAAGTTCAATATCTGGAATGTTCACTGTGTGTCCAGTGATCCATTGGAGCTGGTGCCAGTGTCCCTGGAGCAGCAAGAGCTAAAGGCAGTTGCCAAAGACACCGAGGAGAGACAGTTTAGGGGGCCCTACAAGGGCACTAATTGTAGGAACCCCTTGGAGACCTACCCCTAAGGGAGAACTTCCACTAGGGGAAAGAGGCCAACCAGTAACTAGGAGACCTAGAATTAAACGTGATCCTAATCTCCCCAGGGACCTTAAGTATTTAGGGACTCTACCTTCATGAGGGTAAGGGGTAAGTCCTGTAATAGCTAACAATGCTAAACTTGCTTGGTTATTGTTGTTTGGTATTTAGTCAATTAGTGGTGTCTGACCCTTCAGCACCCCATTTAGGTTCTTTTTTTTTGGCAAAACCACTTCGATCTTCTGACATCGCCTTCTCCAGCTTATTTGACAGGTGAGGAAATCGAGGCAAACAGGTTAAAATGACTTGCCCAGGATCACTCAGCTGGATTTGAACTCAGGTCCTCCTGACTCCAGTGGTCACCTAGTTGCCCAGTTTGTTTATTGCCCTTCCCAAAAGCTAATTAAGTCTGACTGATAGCCAATAGAGTACAATAAGTGTTAGTGATAGAAAGCCCAGCCCCTTGGGAACCCTGTGCAGAGAAGTGTTTCAGCTATCCTCTAGGAATTCAATTTAACAATATGAGTTGGAGGTAGGCATTAGCCCTGAAAAGGGTGCTACAGGTCACTGCCCATTCCTGGAATGCATCCCCTTTTTCTTTTTCTTTTCTTTCTTTCTTTTTTTTTTTAGTATTCGCTTACATATATTTTTTACACCTAACAGTATTTTATTTTTTCCCAATTACACATAAAGATAGTTTTTAAAATCTTGTTTTCATAAGATACCGAGTTTCAAATTTTTCTCCTTCCTTCTTTTCCCTCCCCCCTCCCCAAGTCAGCAAGCACTTTGATATAGGTTATACATATAAATCATGTGAAACAAATTTCCACATTAGTCAAGTTTTGAAAGAAGAATAAAAACAAAAAGGGAAAAATAATGAGAAAGAAAAAACAAGCAAAAAAGGTGAAAATAGTATGCTTTGATCTACATTCAGACTCCTTAGTTCTTTCTCTGGATATGGATAGCATTTCCATCATGAGTCTTTGGGAATTGTCTTGTGTTACTGATTATCTGAAGAACCAATCTATCTTAGTTGATCAAAACACAGTGTTACTGTTCCTGTGTACAATGTTCTGCTTACTCCATACAATCATGTAAGTATTTCCAGTTTTTTTTGAAATCTGCCTGCTCATCCTTTTTTATAGAACAACAGATTCCACTACACTCATATACCACAACTTGTTCAGCCATTCCCTAGTTAATGGGCATTCATTCATTCAATTTCCAATTCTTTGCCATTAAATGTGTAAAATATGATCTCTTTAGGAAACAAACCTAATAGTGTCATTGCTAGATCAAAAAGCATGCACTTTTTTATTGCCTTTTGGCTACAAATTCCAAATTCTATATTGCTCTCCAGAATGACTGATTACTTCACAACTCTACCAATAATGTCTTAGTGTTCTAATTTTCCCCACATCTTCTCCAACATTGATTAAAATGATAGAAAAAAATAAAAATGATTCAATCTGCTAGAGGCTTAATATCTGGAAAAACTTTATTGTCGTCCAGTCTTTTTTCAGTCAAATCTGATTTATTTATGCTTCTCGTGACCCTTTGTGGGGCAAAAGATTGGAGAGGTTTGTCATTTTTTCCTCCAGCTCATTTGACAGATGAGGAATTTGAAGGAAAAAAGAAGGTAAAGTGACTTGCCCAGGATCACACAGTTAGGACTGAGGACCGATTTGAATTCAATTTAGCACTCTATCCATTTTGCCATCCAGCTGCCCTTCCCAACACTTAGAACTGGTTGGATGATTCTTGTCCTTCATTGTCAAAGACCAAAATGACATTACTATGTTTGAGACAAATGACAGTGTGTCTGACTGTGGCTGATCAGACCAATATGAGCTGAGAATGCTCTACCACAAGTTGGACACAGAGAGTTCATGTGAACACCTAGGGTGGATACTCTAAATTTACAGATGTCACATTTCCTTTGAGCTGCTTCCATTCTGCCTTCCTCTTAGAATGCAGCCCCCTCACTGATGAGGGCACACCATGCTGAGCCATCCTGTCCAAGCTGTACAATCAATTCTGAAGTTCTTCAATGAAACCTTCAGGGTATCCCTGTATCACTTCTTCTGACCCCTTTGTGAGCACTTGCTCTGTTTGAATTCAACATAAAATAGGTTTTTAGCAAGCATATGTCTGACATGCTAACAATGTGCCCAGCCCATCGTAGTTGCGCTCTCTGTAATAATGTTGGAATGTTAGGCAGTTTAGCTTGAGAAAGGACCTCAGTGTCTGGGATCTTCTCCTGCCAGGTGATCTTCAGAATCTTTCTAAGACAATTTAAATGGAAGCAATTCAGTTTCCTGACATGGCACAGGCAGACTGTCCAGGTTTCACAGGCTTATAGCAATGAGGTCAGCATGATTCTATAGACCTTCAGTTTGGTAGTTAGTGTCAATCTCATTGTCAATGTGTACCTCCTTGGAAAGGACACTGCCAAGGTAAGTGAACTTGTCCATAGTACTCAAAACTTCTCCATTTACTATAATCAATGGTTCCACATATGGATGGTGTGGTGCTGGCTGATGGAGCACCTGGGTTTTCTTGGTGTTAATTGTTAGACCAAAATTAACACAAACAGCAGAGAACTGATCCATATTTTGTTGCATCTCAGCTTCAGAGGTTGCATTGAGTGCACAATTATCTGCAAACAGAAGATCATGCACCAACACTCCCTCCACTTTGGTCTTGGCTTGTAGCCTTTTAAAGTTGAAGAATTTGTCATTAGTGACCTTGTGGCCATATTCATCATTGAAGGCGTTTGATAACATGGCTGGAAACATCATGCTAAAAAGTATGGGAGCAAGGACACATTCTTTCTTCACTCCACTGGTGACTGGGAAATCTTGAGAGCATCGTCCACTATCCAGAATTCAGGCAAGCACACCGTCATAAGACTGACTACAATACTGATGAACTTCTCCAGGAAACCAAATTTTGACATAATTTTCCATAAATCCTCTTGATTGATAGTATCAAAGGTCTTGTTCAGATCTACAAATGTTATACAGACTTCTGTACACTTATGGCTACTTAAAAGAGAATGGGCTTCCTCAGGACAATGATGGATTTCACCTGGCCTCAATTAAATTAATGATAACTTTTGTTTTTAAATCATAGTCAATTTCCAATAAACCCACCTCCTCCCAATCTTCCTTGATAACAAGAAAGAATTAAACAGATCCAACTGGCAGAGTGAATTTATCTCATAGTGTATTGTGTCAATCTGTACTGGAGCCCACCTCCTTTCTCTGAGCAGAGGGAAATGTGTTTTATCATTAATCCTCAAGAACAAAGATATCCAAACATACTTCTGGGGCAAACTGCCTGAGGCCCTAACCAGATAAAAAATATAATTAGGAAATATCTAACAAAATAAATAAAAATACAATAAGACAGATAACATTACATTTTAAAATTAAGTCAATATGTGACTTACTGGGATCCTTACCTACAGTTTAATGCTTCCCCCCCCCCCCCCCCCCCCCCCCCCCCCCCGCTCCCCTTCCCTTGGGAGTTTGATACCACTGGCTTCCAAGACCTATCCTAATGTGAAGTATTATTAGAGTTGTAAAGCTAAAGAGAGTCTCTAATTCTCTTGCTAGGTCTGCGTGCTTGCTCTAATTTAAGCTCCTTGAATCTGAGGAGAGAGTCACCTAGGGCTTACTTCCTCTAAGCTTCAATTTCCCTATCTGTAAACTCAGGAACTTTGGACTAGGGCAGGGTTGAACCATTTTCATGTGCCATGGACCCCTTTGGTGATGCCAACATAGACCATCAGAATCAGTTTTAAATGGATAAAAAGAATAAATACATAAATTACAAAAGAAATCAATTATAACATTCATTTATCTGTATGTATACAACAAATATGTGTGTATATGTACATATAATCTTATAACCTTTCCTACCTAATTTTAATTTGCTTTCCAGAATGGTTAAGCCAATTCAAAAATGCACTAATAGGACTAATATGCCAGGCTTTAGTTTCTCCAATATCTGCCATTTTTCTCGATTTTGCCAGGCCAATGGGTGTGTACATACACAAATGTATTAATAAAAGCAAATTCAGGGAACCTAGATTAAGACTCAACCAATCTTAGATCCCTTTCAATACTAACATTTTCTATTATAAGGCTTCTTCTAGCACTAACATTCCATTTTCTATGGTTACTTCCAGTTCTAATGTGCTATATGCGGCTACCAAAAAAACATCAAAAAATCTGCTCTGCCTATTTCCCAGGCCTTTTCTGGCTGTTGTGGGGAAGAGGAATTTATTCCCACTTCCCCTCAAGCTGATTCAGTGGTTCAACACCTCAAGTTTGAAGAGCTGGCCTCTTCCAGGGTCTTAGTACAGGAAGTAGGAGGAAAGTAAGCAGGTAAAGAAGCTAGAGATCAGAACTTCCTTTCTCTTTCTAAGAGAAAGCCAAGGAGAAGGACAGGAGGGAGAAGGAAAACTGTTCCAGATGACATACTGTATACAGGCCTGCATTTTCTTATTGCAGATTTTAGAATGACCTTTGGGAATGAATTTCTGAAGGCTGGCAAGCATGAGACAGCCTATCTTTTTCTTGAGAAAAAGCAAACAAACCATTCCTTATTCTATATCTGAAATGATTAGTTTTAAATCAAGGATAAATAAGAGAAAGGAAAGGAAAGTGGGGTTCATCAGGTCATTGTTAATAAAGTGAAAAATGAGAACAAGGAGAACATTTGTAGTGAATCATAAAGCAGGAGAAAGAAAAGTGGAGCTTCAGTAAAGAGGCTTGAGTTTGAATCTTGCCCTGGAATCAACTTATGTGACTAAGCAAGCTAACTCCTCCACCCTACACCCCCAGCCTGTGTTTCATTTTCTATTTATAAAAAGGAGGAAGTGGATCAGATGATTACTAAAGTCTTTTCTTGCTCTGATATTCTAAGATTCTGATATTCTATATTTTTAAGGCATCTCCTAGTTCAAACATTCTCTGTTCTAAGGGCCCTTTACAGAGTAAAAGGCCTTGATCTCTTTTTACCCTGCCCACTTAAGAATAATTTGTTAGAAATAAATTCTTGTTGTTCTTCTGTCATTTCTGAAGAGGACTGGTGACTTCATGGGTGGTGTCTTGACTTGCTTGTAAACTGGATTGAAGTGAAGCAGTTGTCAGCTTCACTCTCTCTTGCAGAGTTGTCAAAGTACGGGTACAGGAACAAAGGTGGAGGAGCAGTCCTGAGAGGGGCTTAGCAAGCCCTCATATGGGGGGTCCTGACCCTTCTTGAACACCCATATACTCCAAAATGTATGGTCATTTGTGTTAGACTCTGGCAAACAGATTAAATGACTTCCCTGGATCACACAGCTAGGAAGTGTCCAAGACCAACTTTGAACTTAGACCTTAGGTCAAAAGAAGTGATACCGACACCGGTATCTTAGGTCCAGTACTCTATCCATCGAACCACCTAGTTGCTTCATTTGGTAAAAATACTTCTTGACTGAATAAATCAACCAAAACCAGTATAAAAGGGGTGGCTAGGTGGCATAACGGATAAAGCACCAGCCTTGTAGTCAGGAGTACCTGGGTTCAAATCCGGTCTCAGACACTTAATAATTACCTAGCTGTGTGGCCTTGGGCAAGCCACTTAATCCCATTGCCTTGCCAAAAAAAAAACCCTAAAAATAAAAACCAGTATAAAGAAGGCCTTCATACCTCCTTGAATAAATCAAAGCTATTGTGTGAGACTTGATCCACTGTAAAGAATTTGCATTAAAGGAAGGAGCTACCTTGGATCCAAGGAGAGATTTTGAGGGTCTACAAAATGAGAATTTGGAGCAAGCAAGGTCTTCTAGCACAATCTGAAGAGCAAAAGAAGGTTGGAACTGTGATAGAAAAGGGGGATATCAAGGAAAATTTCTGTTGTTATCTGTTGAAGATTCAGGCTGGACAAAATTCTGAGAAAAGATCTTTTCTCCTACTTCTACCCATAGATACTATTATAAAAATTATATTATAAAATCAACTCAAACATTTCCAGAAAACTTCAACCATGAAAAGGCCAGGGCTTAACTATATATCTATATCTATATCTATATCTATAGAATAGAATAGAAACTCATAATTTTTCATTTAAAATTCTAAACTGAAAAGAAGAAATCATGTAGATCTTAGGGAACACTATATTGTCCTTTGTGCTTTAAACAAACCAATTATTGTAATGTGATGTTATATTTTGATTAGAATTCTGAAGTCTTTCAGTTTCATTTCCTTTTCATTACTCTGGTTGAGTAATGAGTAAATGATTTTTCAAGTACTTCTCTCTTTGTTCTGTATCAGTTATCACCATCCACAAGTTTCTCTGAATTCTTCATATTGGCCATTTCTTCTTTAAATTCACAGCCCTCAAAGAACTGGAAATTGAATGAATGTCAATCAGTTGGGGAATGGCTTAATAAACTGTGGTATATGTATGTGATGGAACACTATTGTTCTATTGGAAACCAGGAGGGATGGGAATTCAGGGAAGCCTGGAGGGATTTGCATGAACTGATGCTGAGTGAGATGAGCAGAACCAGAAGAACACTGTACACCCTAACAGCAACATGGGGGTGATGATCAACCTTGATGGACTTGCTCATTCCATCAGTGCAACAATCAGGGACAACTTTGGGCTGTCTGCAATGGAGAATACCATCTGTATCCAGAGAAAGAACTGTGGAATTTGAACAAAGACCAAAGACTATTAAAGGTAATAGTAAAATAAGTGAAAAAAAAAAAAACAACCAAAAACCCATTATCTTATTGTGTAATCTTGCTATCTCTTATACTTTATTTTTCTTCCTTAAGCATATGATTTCTCTGTCATCACATTCAACTGAGATCAATGTATACCATGGAAACAATGTAAAGATGAACAGACTGCCTTCTGTGGCGGGGGGAAAGCAAGATTAGGGGAAAAATTATAAAATTCAAAATAAATAATTTTAAAAAATTCACAGGCCTCAATTTGTTTGTCCATTTTCCTCATCAGTGAAGACCGACTATCCTTATATCTTTGCAAAAAGTGTTGCTAAAATAGTTCTCCATCATGGGGCCTTTCCCTTTGTCTTTGATCTTCATATATGTATATGCATTGTAGTAGTATCTTGGATAGGTTACAGTACTGTAACTTTTCCAATACAATTTTAATTTACTTTCCAGAATAGTTGAGCCAATGTACAGATGCATTAATAGGTCATTAATAGGTCAGTCTTTAGCCTCTCCAACTTTGGTCATTTTCATCTTTTGTCAAGGCTGATGGGTATGAGGTGAAGCTTTAGTTAGCTTAATTAGTTTTCTTATTATTAGTGACAAGGCATTTTTCCTATTCCTTAATTCTTATAAGTCAATACCTTCCATTTTTTCCCCTCATTTTTCTTCTCATTTGCAGTAAAAGGTGCTATGGTTTCTCTACCCCATTTCTACTCTATCTTATTGGTAGAAAACAAGCAAAAAAAAAAAAAAAAAACACATACCCCAGAATAAAATCAGTCTGGCACAGTGAAAAGAGCACAAGATTTGGAAGTCAGAGAGGAAAGGCTAGGGCAGTGGTTCAAGAGAGCCGGGCACTCAGGAGAGGCCAACAAAAGGAGGCAAAAGACGTCTCTGCTCTCAAGGAGCTAGCCCATGTCTACAAACAAGCTGTGTAGGGACCATAGGGAAGATACCAGCATTAAGAGGAATCCAGAAAGACAATGAGATTTTAGGTGAGAAAGGAGGAAGCAGAGGTGAAAAGGGAGAGCAGTCCAGGCCTGGGAGACAGCCAGAGAAAACACCCTGAGATGAGGGATGGAGTATCTATCTGTCTGTGAAAGTGCAAGAAAGTCAGAGTCACTGAATTGAAGAGTATATGGTGGGGAATAAAGTATAAGGAAATTAGAAATGTGGCAGGGCGAGTCCCCAAGCTGATATAATCCCAGGTACCCTTCTCTCCTCTTCACCAGGATTGTAGGTTAAAACCTCTACCAAGTCATGAAAGCTGTGAGTACAGTAGATTCTCCACCCAACCCCAGGTCCAAGTAGTCACTTGAACCCATCACATCATCTCCTGTGTCTCAGGAAGGATAAGGCAAATGGAGGGCATCGCTGCCCCATTCATCTCCCCCAGTTCTTGGGAATGCCTTGCCAGAAGGGGTTGGGAGCTTATGGCCATGGAATCCTGGTGACCACCACACCACACAGTGGTCAGCTTCAGGATTCCATAACTCTTCTTGGGGGAATGGCAGTGCCAGGTGACTGATGCCAAAGGACTTGCTCATAAATCCACTGCTGGTGGAAGAAGACAAAGATGGTGGGCCACTGGTCTTGGCTCAGGTGGAAAGCACTAAGTTCGAGAAGAAGGGAAGAGAAAATATCTACCTCAATTTCCCTAGTAAACTTCACTGGTGGAAGGAATGCTGATTAATGTTCTTCAGAGAAAGAGAGGGGGGGGGTGGGGTGGGGTGGGGCAGAGAGACAGAGAGAGAGAACAGTTATTAAACACACTATATGCCATGAAAAGTTGATGGATGTAGGATCTTGGAATGGTCAGACCCTGCCTGCATCACCTTTCAGGCCCCTTCTCACAATTAGGAGCCAATTCTCTTTAAATTGAGACCTGCCTGAGGTAGAAACCTAATTGTTCTAGCCTAATTTCAGTCTTCTCATAGGTACTTTCTTGAAAACAGTCACTGAAATGCAATCCCTTCTGCAGTCCAAAGCCCTGACCCTCTCTCCTCAACCAAGGTAGATAAATACTCTGACCTGTTCACTTCTAAATTACCTCTAACTACTGTATACACACCCTTTCATTTGGGCATATTATTTTATTCTAAGGGCCTACATTATAAAAATTACATTTCCTAAATCTTTTATTTCCTTAATATAATCTTATTCCTACCAAATTTTACTAAATAGAACTAATTTAGTAAACTAACTGAAAAGAAGATCAATTTAGATTGGTCTTGATGAGATTAATCAGAAGATACATTATAAAATATTTCTTTAAGAAATGCAGATAGGACTTTCAAGTAATAATTATATCAAACCTAGAAGTGCTGCTTAGTAGCAGTTCTCACTCTCCTTAATTTAATGAACAATAAAGCATGACTAGAACCTCCTAAATGAGATTCCAGAATCACTCAAAAAAGTTCAGTTCAATCATCCATAAAGAGCAAACTAAATTGATGAATAATACCTATTGTGCTGATGGTGACAATGGGATACAGCTTGGCAAGCTAGCCCAGCAGCACACCTAACTTGGACAGACATTGCAAAAGGAAAGGGAACTGGTCCAGGATTCACCAGGAGGAAGCCAGCAGGCTGGACTGCATTTGAGAAATTATGGGGCACTTTCAACCCTAGGCTTCTCCCTGAAACACCCTCCCCACCCCACTTTTTTTTTAAGTCTTGAGATTTGTTAAGAATTTAATGGATACAAGGGAAAGATAATTCATTGATTACCACATACTATGCTATATCTCCTGGATTGTTTGTCTTTCATTCTCCAAGAGGACTATGACAACAAGAAGGTGATACCATGACATGCAAATGAATTGGATTCAAGTGAGGGAAGAGCTGTATAAAGTCACCAGACTCACTCACTCCTCTGAAGCCCTCAGCACCATAGTAGAGAAAGTGCTGAGCCAGAAGTCAGAAAGATTCATCTTCTTAAGTTTAAATTTGACTTCAGATATTTCCTTGCTGTGTGACCCTGGGTAAGTCACTCCACTCTGACTCAGTTTCCTTATTGGTAAAGAGTTGAAGAGGAAATGCAAACCACTCTAGTATCTTTGCCAAGAAAACCCCAAAATGGGTGATGAAGAGTTGGACATGACGGAAAACAACTGAATATGCCACATCTGTAAACTAATTATATATATATACTTAATAATGTTGATGGTTTTCAATTTGTTCTGTTTTAAAAAATGTTTTATGATTAACTTTTATTTTTATATCACATTCATTTCTATGATATTGATCCATCTTCTCTCTTCGACTCAGTCATCTTTAGTAACAAAGAAAAATGAAGGAAAAAAATAAACAAAAAAAAAGCTAACCAATATATTGGCCACCTGCTAGTATATTTAGTATTCCATAATCAATAGACCACCTCTGCAAAGGAATTGCTTTCTCATCTCTTTTTCAGGATCAAACTACAAGTATTTGTTTTTGATTTCTTGTTCTATTTATATGCCTTAATAATTCATATGTCTTCCCATGCTCCCTGTATTCTTCATAGTCACTGTTTTTCATAGCATAGTAACACATTCCATTCCATTCATGTACCAAAAATTATTTAGACATTCCAAAATCAATGGCATCAAATTTGTTTCCAGTTCTCTGCCACTGTAAATATTTTGTGATATGTGGGACCTTTTCTTTGAACTCAATGAAGCATATGGCATAAGTAAAGTGGCATTTCCAGGTCAAAGAGTACAGATAGCATAATTCCAGGTCACTTTCCAGAATGGCTGCAACAATTCAAGTCCCACCATGTTAATGAGCCTGTCTTTCTAAAAACCTCTAGTACTGAGTATTCCCAATTTTTGTCACTCCACCTCTCTCAGTTACTTCACCTGAGCCTATACCCTCATAGGTATCCCCTTTCCCTTCCAGCTGAGGGCAAGCCTATAGGAATCGTGATAACCTACCTGAACTCATTCCTCAATGATTAACAAACTCCTACTTTGTCATTTAACCCCGTTGCCTTGCAACCGCCCCACCCCCCGTCAAAAAAATGAAATGGAGCCTCTATCCTATTCTCAACCTAAAAACCCTCCCACCCCCACATCATAAGAATGTTTCAGAAGCAGCTATGAGCCATGAGAAGACATGAGACAATTCAGAGTTTTCCCCTTAACTGTATCAGTACAGCTAATTTTCCATGGAAATGTAATTGAAGCTCCTGATTCCCATCATTAAAATATTTCCCTTGAGCACTTGATGCTAATTTAGAATGTACATAAGCAGACTCTATGCCAAAACCAGTTTAATCTTGCTAAGGATTAATTTTGCTCAGGTTGGGAAGGAAGGTGGGGGCAGGGTGAGGGTGGAGGTGGGGTAATTGAGGGCACCAACCTTGCATCACATGGGCCTGGCCGGAGTTCCTTTGGTCCTGCACGTAGAATATGTCTGAAACTGATGTCTGACTCACACACCCTCATCCAGTCAAAACACAATTCTGGCAAAGAGTCAAAAATGCCCAGGCAGAGTTTTTTTCTTTACATGGTTCAAAAAAAGAGGCTGTTTTCTTAATGGAGCTGTAACAATAAAAATAATTCAATGACTGGATTTACATTCCCTTTGTTTTCCAAAGACTGATGAAATTACACCACATTTAGGCTTCAGAAGACTTGAGTTAGAATTCCATCTTCAATACCTGCTAGCAGCTGTTTGGTCTCACACAAGTCACTTCCCATTTTATTTTTTATATTTTTTAGGTTTTTGCAAGGCAGTGGGGTTAAGTGGCTTGCCCAAGGCCACACAGGTAATTATTAAGTGTCTGAGGCTGGATTTGAATTCAGGTCCTCCTGACTCCAGGGCTGGAGCTCTATCCACTGTGCCACCTAACCGCCCCTCACTTCCCATTTTAATAAGAATTTAGAATAAGTGCCAGGCAATGTGTTAGGTTCTGGAGATAAAAAGACAAAAAGGCAGACCTTGTCCTCAAGAGCTTATATTTTCCTGGAAAAAGAGAGATATGCAAATACAAAAACTTAAAAAGTAATTTTGGGGGGTTGGAGGAAAGAGTGTATTTTAGGTATTGGGGACAGCCTGTGCAAAGGCACAGTGACAGGAGTTGTATCTTGTCATGATATATGGTGTATGATGTGGACATGATGTTGCACATCATTATGTGCAACCAGCCTGAAAGAATAAATTGGGGTCAGATTGATTAGGGATTCAACAACTGAGGAATTTGTATTGTAACTTGCCAGAGGCGAGAGGAAGCCACTGGAGTTTACTGAGCAGGTGAGTGACATGGACAACCCTGTGCTTTAGGAAGACCAGCTTTGTAGTGATGTAGAAGACAGAGAGGAAGGACTCCTGAAGCAAGGAGATCAGGTAGGAAGCTATGGCACTAGTTCAGAGGAGAGGGGAAGTAGAAGAGGTAGATGCTATTCTATATTAGTTGATGATAAAGAGAGGAGGATGGTGGTATACAGGAAAATATGCCAGATTGGAGTATTTGAGTAACTTCAAGGAAAATCCAATCACCTCTCTGATCTCAGTTTCCTCATCAATAAAAAGAGGGGCCCCTCCAAGAGAGTCCCCACAATGCTATGATATTATGAGCTTCTTCTACTTCTTAATATTTGATCCTGCTATAGAGGTGATGACCCTGTGATTCTCCAGGGTTTTTTCCAAGGTGCATAAACTGGGGCAAGATTTCTCTTCCTCAGCAACTCCCAAAGATTATCTCCTAAGAATCAGAAGCAGTCATGCAATCAGAGAAAACTCAGACCCAGAGAGATGCAGGAATTTAAGGGTTGTCAGTGTAACACCCAGAATTGAATCCATGTCCTCTGACTCCAAGTTTGCTGCTCTTTCCAGTTACCATACTGTATTAGGCATCCCCAGGGGAAGGACCCGTGTCAAGGTGGCAGCTAGTCATAATAGATAGAATATAGGACCTCTGCACTCAGGAAGCCCTGTGTTCAAATTTGGCCTTAGACACTTCCTAGCTGTATGACTCTGGGCACATCATGGAATCTCTTTGCTTCAGTTTCCTCATCTGAAAAATGAGGATAATAATAGCATCTACCCCCTAAGGATAAAAGGAGATCATCTGTAAAATGCTTTCCAGATCTTAATACTCTCTATAAGCAGCCTGCAAGTCCCTGAAGCTAAGAGGAGCAGAAGGAGTGAAACATGTGGAGCACTGTGAAAAGTGCTTACATTCAAATGTAAGGGCTTATAGTATTGTTTATTGTTATTCTGGTAGTTCCCTGGCTTCCACCTCAGCCTGATCTCATTTTCCCTTTGAAACTAGCCAGCTCTCCCCAGATGGAAGAGCCAGTGAGTCCTAAACAACTGTTCTATCTTTGGGGATCAGCCTCCTGGTCCTTTGGACTCTTCTTCCTTCCCTCCTTCCTCACTCAGAGATTCCTTAGGGGTCAGGATCTCAACTCCCTCAACCCATTAACAAGCTTTTCTTTCAAAAAAAAAAAAAAGGATAGAATTCAAACCATTTTAAGTGTCTGGGGAAGAATGATTTGCATTTTCCCTATGGCCTGTTGGTTCAGGAAAGATGCTCCAATGGTGGGATTTCAGGCATTAACCTAGTCGGTTAATGGGGGAGGATTTAGGAATCTAATGAGCCCCCCCGCCCACAATGTCAATCTAAGGTGGCAATTCTGTCTCACATGAAAACAATGTTTAGAGAGATCAATATCAAAAACATCCTGTGTGACTAAGCACAGTTTGAGTTTCAGTTTCTTTCTCTGTAAAATGAGAATATTGATTTTTCCCCTTGATTTATTTTCTTTTCTTTTTTGTAAATAATATTTTATTTTTTTCCAATTACATGTAATGATACTTTTCAATATTTAAGATTTTGAGTTTCAAATTTTTTTCTCCCTCCTTCCCATCTCTTCTCCACAAGATGGCAAGCAATCTGATATAGGCTATACATGTAAAATCATGTAACATATTTCCCCATTAGTCATGTTGTGAAAGAAAAAATAGAGCAAAAGGGAAATGTCACATAAAAAGGTAAAAAATTTTACTTGATCTACATTCAGACTCCATAGTTCTCTCTCTGGATGTGGATAGCATTTTCCATCAGAAGTCTTTTAGGATTGTCTTGGATCATTTTACTGCTGAGAAGAAATAAGTCTACCATAGCTGACCTTCCAACAATGTTTCTATTACTGTATACAAGGTTCTCCTGATTCTGTTCACTTCACTCTACATCAGTTCATGTAAGTCTTTTCAGGTTTTTCTGTAATCTGTCCACTCATCACTTCTTATAAGTACAATAGTCTTCCATTACATTTACATACCACAAGTTGTTCAGCCATTCCCCAGTTGATGGACATCCCCTCAATTTCCGGAGTACTGATTTCTAATGTAGGAACCAAGAGAAATGCTAGGTAGACTAGAAGGTCACATACCTTAGTTAACAAGTCACTCCTCCAAGATATCTCAATTACTGAGACACTCCCTTCTCATTCTACCTTGCATAATCAAAGCCCAGCTAAAGTGCCATCTTCTACCCGAGGCCTCTTCTCATTTTCCCAGTTATTAGAGTTCCCTTCCTCTAGAATACTAGAAACCTAATATTATTTTTCATTTGCTTCTTCAGGTACTCACAACATCCCCCAGTGGAATGGAAGCTCCCGGAGGACAGATGATTCATTCATTTTAAGTCTCTTTATCCCAACAGTTGACAGAGTACCTTGCAGGGAGTGGATACCAAGTAAATATTTGTTGAATTAAGTTGAACTCAGGTGAATTCCCTCCTCTCTACATCTTAATAATGGGCTTCCCCTTTAGTTCATTACATTGCATCTGAAAGTTCTGGGATTTGGCAGACTAGGTTGAATCTTATCTTGCCAGGGTTTAGTCTCAGAACTAAGACTGAAGGCTCCTTTGAGAAGGGTCTACCTTTGATAATTCTCAGAGCCTGGGATACTGTGAGATGCAGTGATCACCCAAAGTTCTATGGGAGGAAGGGGGGGAGGGGGGCTCAAGAGAGGAGTGGGAGGAGACCTGCACCCAGTAAGAGATTGTATTTCACAGGTTCAGAACTGGCTATGGCTATACTAAAAAGGAGTTGAGGGTCAGCCAGAGCTCATACCCCTCAGTCCTGCCCCTCATAGATCCCACTTTTCTGAGTCTGTTTTCTTTTCTGAAAAAGATCATCATATCAGAGGTCTCATAGCTGGAAGGGTCCTTGGAGATTCTATACTCTCTTTTATAGATGAGGAACTAAGGCCCAGAGAGGGGCAGGGCCTTCTTCAAGACTATGCAGCTAATGAGCCTCAGAGCTGGCACTCACACCAACTCCTTGGACTCCCAAGCCAGGGCTCTTTCCTCTGTCTCTCTGAGCTTCTAGGGCAGATACTGTTGCTACTATTCACCCTTTAATGGGCATGCCTCACCTCTTCAACTATGTTAGGCACATTTTGTTTACTGCTGTATCCGTCTTGGAAGAGAACACAGGGATTGATGCCACTCACTGATTGATTCTAAAATTAAGTGCACTGATGACATGGCTACACTAATGAATTTAAAGCTTTCCTTTCAAGCTGCTGTCTCCATGACAATGATTTGCTCACAACTTACTGCTAGGGAGATAAACCCCACTGAGCTAGAATTGATAACTTTTACTTTTGGACACACTGGACACAGAAGACAAATTCTATCAGGAAGATAAAGTCAAACTGCTCATGGTGAGAGGGATTCTGAGAGGCAGGAGGCTTACTGGAGTGCCCCCTGCAAGCAGAATGGTCAACTTGCCCAACTCTTTAGATGCAAAAGGAGACAAAGAACTGGACTAGGAAGTCAACCAGGGGTCCTATGGCTACCTCTGCCAACGGAAGGCAGATGGTCAGATAGATTCCCATCCTGAGCTTTTCCCCTTCTACATCTTTGATAAGGCTGTGCTACACTCTGGAACAACCTGCCCCATACTGATACGGAGCTCATCCATCCTAGAAAGGGCTGCTTGAAAACCACCACCTCTATGATGCCTTCTCAGATTACTCCCCAGGTCCTCAGATGGAAAGGATCTCTACTTCATGTGATTTCTTTTTTTCTTTTCTTTTCAGCAAGGCAATCTGGGTTAAGTGAATTGTCCAGGGTCACACAGCTAGTTAGTGTCAAGTATCTTAGATCAGATTTGAACCTGGATCCTACTACTTCCAGGGCCTACATCTACTGTTCCACCTAAATGCTCTGTGGAGCACAGTGATGGATATGTACGGGAAACATCTAATCCATGACTAAATGAATGTTAATTCTGAGCAAGTGGATCAGGGAATAACCTATAGTTTGCTGAATAACCAAGAAAATGATAAATTAAAGAATCCCTTTGAAGATTCATTCTAGGGCTAACATCCCTGTGTCTTTCTTAACTCTGAAGCCATTCCTCCCAAGCAAGATGGGAGGGATTGATACCCTTGCCTCTAATAAATACCCTTTCTTTTTCCCACAGTTACATATACTAGTTATAGATAGGGCAGAAGCCCAGAATTTATCAGTTTGAACTGAGAAAGCCAGAGGGAGCTCCAAATAACTGTTTTCTCTTTGAGAATCTCAGGTTCCCTAATCTTTGATTCTTCTTCCTACCCTCCTCCCTCACTGATGGAAGACCCCTTTGAGTTTGTGATCTCAACCCTATTCCTATAATCAAGCTTGTATCAAGAAAGGATCTGCTCAAAACAGTTTAATAGTGCTTAGTGATGAACTGTCTGTGTCCCATTGGTGCGGGAAAGCTGTTCTGATGGTGGGTTTTCAGGCATCACCAGTGGGGTATGATTTAGGAGTGCAATGAGTCACAGTCAAAGAGAACCACAGACAATGGGCTTCTGTGGACTATGCTCTCTGTCCACCTGAGGACAGTGTTTAGAGAGACCTTCCAAAGGCAAAGAGCTTTCTGGTGCTCTGATCAGCTCCAAATCATCTGTTGAAGTGAGACTGGTATGTATGTAGGAGATGGCTTGGCTAAAGCTCTCGCTGTTTAAAAAAAGAAGGGACCCGGGGAGCATACTGTGACACTCTCAGAAGCCACAGAGGAACTAGACAAACCTGCCAATCCATGTGTCAAAGCACACGGAGTTCTCATTTCAAAGCTTCTTAAAAATACCTTCCATTCATGACTAATTCTGGATGTGACCTTGGGCAAAGCACTAAATAGCCCTGAGCCTCAGGATCTCCACTGTAAAGGGGAAAGGTTGGATCAAAGGATCTCTAAGAGCCCTTCAAGGCTTCTTTACTACTTCAGCTTTCTAGGCCTCAGCTTTCTCATCTGTGAAATGAGTAAACTGGACTAGATTATTTTAAAGGTCGGAAGCTCTGCGTTTCTGTAGACATTTGGCCAGAGGAAGTAGTCAAAGTTCACTTGTATCTGCCACCATTTTAGAAACAGCAATACTATATAAGAAATGAACAGACTAACAACATTGCCTTTTTCTAGGATTTCTGGTAGCTGGAGTTGAATATATTTTCCCCAGAAGGTACTAATTTATCAACAGCATGTTGTAAGTACAGCATGTTTCCATATCTCACCCTCTAGTTTATCAATACAAACTCCAAAGGCTTTGATGCATTGAGCCCCAGCAGGGTCTGGGCCTCCTTCTGTAATTATGGGCCTCTCGATTAACCTGGAGCAGTTGGTTACTTAGCGAGATTGTTGCTAAACTGAAATCTATTAATTATTTTGTTGCAAATAGTCAAAAGTTACAAAGCAGGAACACCAAGACACATGCATACGCCCAGAGAACATTTACACAGTTCTTTAAAATTCAAAAATGGCCATTAGAGACAGTATCTCATACAATAATAGCCATGTGAAGTATAATTCTTATATGTTGAGGATGAGATGAGGAAACTAAGTCTCCTGGTCACTTCGGTAGTAAGTGTCAAAGATGGGATTCAAACTGATCCTATTGCCCCAAAGTCCAGCGCTCCTCCCACTCCCCTCAATAGACCCAGGTTGGATTTGGGGATGTCATCCTCTCCCCATTCCCAGATTGACAGGCCTTGGATTCACAACTAATTGAGTTTGCCTGTCGGCAGGTATTTCCTGTACAGTCCCTATAGATAGACAGTAGGGGCTAGTGGGAAGTACATGGCTGCAAGAACTCATTAGGCATCCCTTTGGGGAAAGGGCATTAGGCATGCCCTTTGAATGAGCCCAAGCTACTTTCAGTCACAAGAATTTCTCACTGATCTTCTCCAATAATGCCGTGTAGCTGAAAATCACAGGATATCATGATCTCAAGGAACCATAACTGCAAGCGATCCAAAGAACCAGCCAGGATTAATATCAATGACATTGTCAAGGATGCTTAGGATCAGAAAAGGAGAAAGAGACCATCCTGACCCACAGGCAAGAGGGTCTTGGCCCCTGGGTTGCCCCAGAGCCAGACTAGGATCTAAAGGACTTTACAGAAGCCAAGGAAGGAAGGCCTCTGAGGCCCTGGGTAGATCCTCCAGGGAAGCTTTTGGGAAGTTCATAGACTACAAGTGAAGGCATGAGAAGGGCAGAGAGGTAGTTATTTTCCTTGGCAGAGGAAGGACTCAGAGCTCTTGTATTTCAGTAGAATAGAAGGAGCTAGGAGCTAGGAGTCAGCCCCGGGCTCTAGCTTAGCCTCTCCTCCCTATCCATGCAAGCCTTTAGGGCACCCCTTTCCTTCATTTGGGTCTTCCCTTCCTCAGATGCAAAGCTACCTGGGTGATGGCTACAGCTCATTCCCACTGATATTTTTAGAACCTATGTGTTTTTCAGGTCCCATTATCAGTGGCTTCTTCAGGCCATAAGAATCTTAAAAATTCAAAATGTATCACTTCAGGATTTTACATATTTTCCTGGATAGAGGGCTGAATTGGAGGTAGGAAGACTTGGGTTTGAATCCTGCCTCAGATACCTATCTGCTGTGTGACCATGAGCGAAACACTTCAATGCCTTGTGCCTCAATTTCCTCATCTGCAAAATAAAGATAAAAATATAACTCTCATTGAGGGACAGAGCCAAGATGGTGGCATGAAGGCAAGAATTCCTGGAAACTCGTTTCCCAAAAAACTCCAAAAGCCATCATATTATGACCCTAGCCAAAATCTAGAGGGGCAGTAAACACAGAAAGACTGAGTGATACAATTTCCTAGTCCAAGACAACTCAGAAAATCTCTGGGACAGGTCTGTTCCATGAGAACCGGGGCTTGGAAAAAGCCGCAGCACAGTCGCAGTGTAACCAAGCCCAGCTGGATGCCTGGGTTCGTGGCAGGGGTGGGGGGGACAGTTTAATCATAGGGAACAGCAGGAAGGGGTGGTGAGAAAACTCTGTTGCAACAGAGTGAGTGAGGAGAGGGAGCTCTGGCTGCAGAACAACCTTGTGTTGAGAACCTGCAGCACAGTCAGCAGGTCCAGAGCTCTCAGCTCATGGACAGTAAGGGAGTTGGGGGAGACTGCAGAAATCTCTCTGCTCTCCCTGGGGCAGGACTCAACTGTTTGCCCACACTCAGAACCAGAATGTAGTCTGCCCCCCCCATACTACCATAGCCGAGCAGGGACCATCCTCGTAGGGCTTGGAATATAATATTCCAGAAGGCAAAAGAGCTTGGAATGCAACCGAGAATCAACTACCCAACAAAAATGAATGTCCTCTTCCAGGGAAAAAGATGGACTTTCAATGAACCAGGGGAATTTCAAATGTTGCTGTTGGAACATCCAGAGCTGAACAGAAAGTTTGATCTTCAAATAAAGGACTCAGGTGAAGCATAGAGAGTGGAGGAGAAAGGTAAAATATGAGGGACTTAATGATGATGAACTACATGTATTCCTGCATAGAAAAATGATACTGCTAATACTCATATGAACCTTCTCATTTAATAAAGCAGGCTGAAGGAGCTTTTATAGATGAAGCACAGGAGAGAGCTGAATTTGAAGATATAATATATTGTAAAAATGGAGTCAATGGCTAAAAGGGAAATGTAATGGGAGTAAGAGAAAGGAGAGGTGAATTCAATTAAGATACTTCATATAATAAGACTTTTTTTTATTACAATGAGCTATTGCAATGATATGGAATGGGGAAGGCGAGAGGGAATGAGGGAACCTTCACTCTCATCAGAAGTGGCTCGGAGAGGAAACAGCACATATGCTCAATGGGGTATAGACATCTAGAGTAAGAAGGAGAGAAGGGGGACAGGGGGAATGGGGGGGATGTGAGTGATGGAGGAGAGGGTGGACTGTGGGGGAGAGTTGTTAGATATAAAGCATTTTCTTTTTTACTTCTTGCAAGGGGCTGGGATTGGATGGCCTGTCCGGGAACAAAGGGCCAGGTGGTTGCTAGGCCTTAGGGGTGGTATATGGACTCAAGGTTTCTTGGCCCCAGGGCCAGTGATCAGTCTGCTGTGCCACTCAGCTACCCTGCAGCACATTTAAGAAGAGGGACAGAGTGAAAGGAGAGAGAAAATATAGTATATGGTAGTGGGGAAGTACGAATAGAGGGAATTGCGATCAGCAATGGCAACAGTGGAAAAATAAGGAAGTAGCTTATGTGATGGACTTATTATAAAGAATGTGATCCACTCATGACAGAAATGGAGGTGTTGGAACACAGACTGAAGCACATTTATTATTATTGTTGTTGTTGTTGCTATTATTATTATTTGGGGAGGGTTTTTAAGGCAAATGGGGTTGGGTGACTTGCCTAGGGCTGCACAGCTGGGTGGTTGTTGGGTGTCTGAGGCTGGATTTGAACCCAGGTGCTCTGGGCTCCAGGGCCAGTGCTCTATCCACTGCACCACCTCGCTGCACCTATTATTATTAGTTTTTATTTTAATTTTAATTTTTTCTCTTTACTTTATTGCTCATGAGGGTCTATATTTTTTGGGGGAGGGGGTATTATATTTACTAATATTTTAGGGGCGGCTAGGTGGCATAGTGGATAAGGCACCGGCCTTGGAGTCAGGAGTACCTGGGTTCAAATCTGGTCTCAGACACTTAATAATTACCTAGCTGTGTGGCCTTGGGCAAGCCACTTAACCCCATTTGCCTTGCAAAAAAAAAAACCCTAAAAAAAAAAGAATATTTTAGTAATGTATAAAAAAAATCATTTGTACAAAAATAAAAATAAATATAATAATAAAAATGGATATTTAATGAAATACAAAAAACCAGAAATAATACAGGGGTGGCTAGGTGGCACAGAAGGTAGAGCACTGGCCCTGGAGTCAAAAGTACCTGAGTTCAAATCCAGCCTCAGACACTTAATAATTACTTAGCTGTGTGGCCTTGGGCAAGCCACTTAACCCTACTGCCTTACAAAAAAACCTAAAAAAATAAAAAAATAAATAATACAGCAAAATTGCCCTGAGATCCTAGAAGCTGAGGGTAAAATAGAAATTGAGGGAATTCACCAATCACCGCCTGAAAGAGATCCCAAAAGAAAAACTCCCAGGAATATTATAGCCAAACTCCAGAACTCCCAAGTCAAAGAGAAAATACTAAAAGTTGCCAGAAAGAAGCAATTCAACTACCATGGCTCTATAGTCAGGATTACACAGGATCAGGAAGCATCTACATGAAGGGCTCATAGGGCTTGGAATATGATATTCGGAAGGCAAAAGATCTTGGTTTACAACTGAGAATCAACTACTCAGAATCAACTACTACAGATGGATTTTTCAATGAAACAGGGGACATTCAAACTTTCCTATTGAAACAACCAGACCTGAACAGAAAGTTTGGTCTCCAAGTACAGAACTTGGATGAACCACAGAGGGGTTGGACATGAAGGACTAATTATGAGGAACTTAATGATGCTGAACTGTTTATATTCCTGCATGGGAAGAAGATACTGGTAACTCATATGAACTTTGCCATTCATAAGAGCAGTTAGAAGGAGCTTATATAGATAAGGCACAAGAAGGAGCTGAATATGATAGGATAATATAGTAAAAAGATGGTGTCAATGGATGATAAAGAAAAGTACTGGGAGGAAGGGAAAGGAGAGGAAGAAGGGGCTAAGATATTTCACACATAGGAGTCAAGAGGAAGCTTTTACAATGGAGTGGAATGGGAGAAGGCAAGGGGGAATGAATGAGCCTTCATTCTCATCAGAAATGGCTCAGAGAAAAAATAACATTCACACTTAATAGGGTATAGAAATCTATTTTACCCTAGAGAAAAATGAGAAGAAAGGGATGAGATAAGGGGGAATGGGGGGAGGGAAGGGGGGAATAGGTGATAGAAGAGGGTACTCAGATATAACACATTTCTAAGAAGGGTCAGGGTGAAAGGGGAGAGAATAGAAAAAATGAGAGTGGGAAGGAAAAGGGTGGAATAGGGTAGGAGGAAATACAGCTAGTGATAGCAACTGTGGGAAAAATATTGAAGCAACTTCTTTGGTGGATTTATGATAAAGGCAACTCATCCCAGAGACAGAGAGGTAGGAATCTGAACACAGACTAAAGTACTTTTTTTTTTCTCTCACTGAAAAAAAAAGCCATCTCCCAGGGTTGTTTTGAGTATTAAAAAAAAAAAGTTAAACTTTGCAAATCTTAAAGATTTAAAACAAACACCACTAGGAATACTCATCCCTTATCCTGAACAATGCATCCTAAGCTAAACAGTCTCCTCTACCTGGGAGGTTTGTTCATTTTGTTTATGGAAAAAGGTGCTCATTAATGACATTATCACAGCCTTGATCTGTTGAGGGAAGATAACCATAACTTTAATAAGCTGTTCTGAGAAATGAACAGATAGGAATGATTCTAAACATGTTCTCTGCAGATGATTTTGCCCAAGCTGCCTTGGCACAGACAATTGGCATCTGATTTTGATAACATTTTAAGTTAAATTAAAGAATTGCAAAAGTAAGTGTGAACTATGAGCTTCCTCATCACTCAATAATCTCACCCTCCGGTACCTAACTCATTACCTTACACTAAGTCCTTGAGCAAAGCAGACCACAGATCAAGAGCACCTCTCTTTGATGCCAGGTTAAAAAAAAAATCTCTGTGGAAGGGAGAGGAAGAAGGGTTTCCCCTGTATGGTGCAATTCTCAACATCCCATGATATCAAGTGTTCCTTTTAATTCTGATATTGAATTTTCCTCTGGTCTCTGGTCTTTCCCCACCCCAAAATGTCTGGTCTATGTTCGAAGATTATTTATAATCCTAAAACATTGACTTTTGATATATTGAACCCCTATCATTCTCTGTCTGGATCAAACTGTGGTTTGGGGTCATAATAATGAACTCCTTACCTGGGAACAGCTAACAAAGATCCCTGGAAGATACTTTTAAGGCCAATGTAAATTTAGTGATCACCAGTGAGATTATTCTTCCTTTTTGCTGATTTTCCCTGGGTGCCTCCTTAAGGAAGGAAAAAAGAAAGAAAAAGAAACAGTTTGATCCAAAAGAACATAATAGTTTCTTTTTAGGGGGATGGGTTAGGCTAGATGGCCTCTGAGGTCCCTCCCAACTCTAAAATGCTGTGATTCTGGCCTCAATCTTGAATCCTTGATAGTCTTTTGGTTTTGATTATGCTATGAAGTATCTCCGATGCTTATTGAATAGGCTTTTTAAAGGCCTAGAACCTTCTTACATCCAAATGTGTGACTTCTGAAAGGAACAGATATAAAACATCTGAAATAATGTCAGTAAAATATCATTTTTAGGGCAGCAAGGTAGTTCAGTAAATAGAGTACTGGCCCTGGAGTCAGGAGGACCTGAGTTCAAATTTGACCTCGGATGCTCAATAATTACCTAGCTGTGTAACTTTGGGCAAGTCACTTAACCCCACTGCTTTGCAAAAAAAATGTTTAATTAAAATGTTTACTCTTGGTAGGAGTGACTTATTTTTTGACAACACAGGCTCATAGGAGAAAAGAGAAGTTATAGAAAATAAAGTTAGAGATTTATCTACAAAGGAACCCTCATGTAGCTTGAGACTCTTGTCTCAACAACTCTCCAGAGTTCAACAAGGGAATACAGAGATTCCTATACTGGAAGAACTGAAAGAAACCTCAAAGATCATCTAATCAAGCAGTCAATCATCATTTACTAAGTGCCTACCAGGAACCAGGCACTGTGCTGCTTCATAGAGGGCAGAAAATCAGATCCAGAAGGGCAGGGGACAAGCACAAAGTCACACAACTAAATAGTGTCAGAGTTGGGATTCAAACACTTCTGTCTTTACTGAGAAAATGGAGGCTCCTCCTCTCATTTTCTTCCTCTTTTCTCCTGCCAAGGTCAAACCTCCACATGTGCATTTGATCCCATTCTCAACCCTCTTCTCTGGTTGACTGTCTCCCTGAGCTTCCCTCTCTCTAAGCTTCATTTTCCCTGTAGGTGATTTCTTCTTCACTGCCCAAGAACTTGCTCAAGTTCCCCTCGTCCTTAAAAAATCTTTCCCTAGATACTACCATCCTCTCAAGTTATTGTCCCATACCTCTCTTTCTCAGGTAAACCCTCAATTACACTCACTGCTTCCTCGACTTCCTCTCCTGTAATTCACTCCTCAGTCCTTTGCAATGACTTCGTGATTGAAACTGTCCTCTCTGAAGTTATCAAAGATTTATTAGTTGCCAAATTTGATGGCCTTTTCTCATTCCTCTTCCTTCCTGACCTTTTTGCCTTATTTAATGTTGCTCAGACTCTCCTGTCTCCTGGTTCTCCTCCTACCTGCCTGACTGCTCTTTCTCAGTTTCTTTTACAATCTCCTTATCCACTTCAAAGTCTCTAATTCTGATTATTTCTTTCTTTCTTTTTTAAGGTTTTTGCAAGGAAAATGGGGCTAAGTGGCTTGCCCAATACCACACAGCTCAGTAATTATTGTCTGAGGCCGGATTTGAACTCAGGTACTCCTGACTCCAGGGCCGGTGCTCTATCCACTGTACCACCTAGACACCCTAATTCTGATTATTTCTGAACATTCTGTCTTGGGCTCTTGGGCTCTTTTCTTTCTTCCTTCTCTCATGGGTTTAACTGGCATCCCTATTTCCCACATTTATATATACAGTCTCAGTTTCTCTGCCTTTAGACCCACATCCCCAATTCTTTATTGGACTTTTCAAACTCAACATGGTCAAAACAGACATTATTATTATTATTATTATTATTATTATTATTATTATTATTATTATTATTATTTCCTTTCCCCCAAACCCTTCCCCCTTTTTTTTTAAACCCTCCCCTTTTATCAAGTCCCTATTTCTGTCAAAAGGCTATTAGGAGGCACCATAGCACACACATGGGTCGGTAGTGGGGAAGATTCAACTTCTTGAGTTCAAATATGGCCTCCGACATTTACTAGGTGTGTGACCCTGGACAAGTCATTTAACTGCTTGCCTAAGTTTTCTCATCTGTAAAATCAGCTGGGAGAGGAAAGAAATGACAACCTATTCCAGTATCTTTGCCAAGAAAACCCCGGATGGGGTTAGAGAAAAACTACATTTTTGTCCCAAGCTCCATTTACCTTTGGGTGGCCCAGGTCCATTATTTCAATATTACCTTCTTCTTCTTTCTCCCCTCCATGCACTTTTTTTTAAGGTTTTTAAGGTTTTTGCAAGGCAAATGGGGTTAAGTGGCTTGCCCAAGGCCACACAGCTAGGTAATTTGAACCCAGGTACTCCTGACTCCAAGGCCGGTGCTTTATCCACTATGCCACCTAGCTGCCCCCCCGCCCCGTGTACTCTTGCCATTTCTATCCTGACAACTCCTATCATCTGAATTCAGACCCCATGTCTTCTTCCAGTCTGTCTCCTGGCTACTAGTCCACTTCCCACACTGCTGTCCACACGATTTTTTCTCTCTGCTGCCTTGTCCACAGTTTCTGATGTGGAGCCATCTGATAACTGTGGCCTGTGGTGACAAGAACCCTCCCATAGGAGTTATATTGAGTCCCTAGTCTATACAGGGACACTAGGTGCTGGACACTAGGGCCTATAGACACAGCCACCTAACACTAACCATCTAGGTATAGCAGCCACAAAGCAAGCAATATGCTGACTCTGGGAGGAACACCTCTGACCCAAGCACACTGATTTACATCTCAGTGAGAGCCCAAAGGATCATATAGAGAAATTTCCCATCACACAAGTGGAGTCTGGTTATATTGTAGTCCTTCCAGTGTTAGCAACTGAGATAATATTCCTAAAGCACCTGGTGACCTTAAAACATTATGTAAATGCTAGTTATTATAAAACAGCACTGGTTGGAGCAATATTATGCTAAGTATGGTTCTCCTGACACACATTCAAACAAATATCTGTTAAATGACAGCACTAATGCCTATTTTAAGCAATTGGGTGCTTCCCTAGCTCCCAAAATACATGTCATTACATTATTTAAAAAATAACTAAATAGGAACCTAGAAAATATGAGGGAAACTTCCCAATAGGAAGATTTCAAATGGCACAATACAAAAATGCTGGCTGCATAGGAACTAATGCTATTCTTGTTCTTTCCTTAGTCCAAGAAAAAGGGAAAAAGCGGATTTTCGATTATCCTTGTCATCTCTCTAAATGTAGCCATAGTCATATATTATTAGGGTTACAATAGCTCTAGAACATAATTCAAAGAATGTCTATGTTAGAAGAGTCCTTAGAAAAGAGAATACTAGTCTTGGAAGATATCTATGCATATACCACAGAGGATGTTCAGGCTGGACAAAACCATACATCATCCCTGGACTTGAACTGCTCAGCATAATAACTTGAAACCAGAGGATATTAGTCAATGAAATATTGATTGACAATGAAGCAATTAAGAGATCACTGGTAATTTTGGAGAGAGTAGTTTCAATCGAATGTTGAGATTGGTAGCTAAAGGGAAAAGATACAGGATCAGTTCACAGGAGAAACAAGTAATGGGTTTTTTAAGGATGGCAGAAATAGAGGTATCTTTGCTGGCAGCAGGAAAGCAGTCAGTAGACAAGGAGAGAGTGGGGATTAGTGAGAGTGGATTAACAAGAGAGGAAATATATTAGAGAAAAGAGAATGTAGAGGCATCATGTGTGCATAGTGAAGGATTTGCTTTGGCAAGAATTAGATTCACATCTTATGTGAGACAGGAGTCATGGAAGAAATAGTGATAAAAAGCATCTAAGTGTTTTGAGCTTAGGAAGGAAGAAGAGAGAGCTCTGGGAAAATGAGAGGGTAATGAGAAATGGAGACATTGGAGATTTGAGGAGGGATGAAAAGATTTGGAAAAGGTGTTATGAGGGGGGATTACTGAAGAAGGTATAAAAGGATTGCCTTGTTTCAACAACAATCCAGTCAGATTATGTATTACATAAATCTATGGTGGACCCAGTCAACAGTGTTTCATGATTTTCTCCAGTTTCATTCAGCAGCATGAGAATAAGAAGGACACAGTGTAAATAAGGCTGGGAATGATTGGCAATGGATTGAAGAGGCAGGGAGCATGAGAGTAGAAGAGAATAATACTGTTGAACTGACTCACCAAAAGTCCAAGATAAGGAAGAGAAGAGAATCAAGCCAATGCAAGAAAGAATTGGGAAAAGGGAAAGTGGAAATCATGGTGAGGAGAAGAACAGGGTTAGGGACTGTTAAGGAAAGGGGAAAATGCAATGATAGAATGTCATGATCAGATAAAGGAATTTCAGAGTTCAAGGACATAGAAGGGGAACACTTACGGGTGACAACACAACCAAGGGGATACTGTCTCTGTGATTAGCTGAGCCGAGGTAAAGGAGTAGGTCACTGAAAATAAGTAACCTGAAGAACTGGGAAATGAGGATATTTGAGAGAACCAGGATTTAGGTACCACTACTAGTCCCTTAGTATCCAAGAAGACCATACCAACCAACCATTAGAATGATTGGAGGCGTGCTTACTATAGTGGGCAAGTGCTAGCCTATGCTATCCAGTACATCCCAACCTGTCTCTTGATGAGCTAATTATCATACAGTCTTTCCTCTCAAACCTTCTTCTTTTGTATGGTACAATTGGCAATAGCAAGTCCTGCCAAGACCATGTCATTATTCAAGGCAATCCTTTATGAAGAGGTGAAGAACCTAGAGGGTTCAATATCATCATTCTGGGGGTGGTTCTGCTAGATGCTTACCCTCTGAAGCTTGCCTCCTATAAATTCCAAAGCAGAATTTATGGTTCTGTTATGAAGAACTCCATATTTTAATAATGAGGGGTGCTATGCTAATAATAATATGGACCTGGGATTCCCCCAAGGGTAGTTTCCAACAGTGCAAATCACATGGACCATAAGAGTTGGCCATGGTCTTTGACAGTTGCTGGATGAACCATCCATCCTCTAGCAGCCAAGTTAATGATAGGCCTTTGCCAACCCAGCCAGGCTATATGACAGACATACACAAAGCTACAGGGTTCATTTTCAGCTGGGCAGGACTTTATCAGGGCTTTTACTCTACTGGAAGAGTCCATTTTCAAGAAGTTAGGTCACCTCTGCACTCTGAGCCAGAGTTAAGGCATTAACTCCCTATTTCCTGGTATTGGATTCTGATCGTATTAAACTTACCTCTATGTAAGCCCTGTAAGTCTTATCAAATGCATTTCTCAGCAATCTGATGAAGCCAGTATTATAATCTCTATTTTATAGTTTTAGTTAGAGAATTATGAATAATAATAATGATGATGATGATGATAATGATATATGTCCTTTGCTCTTGTAGAAGACCATGAACTGATATCTTATTGTCTGATCTTGTTATCTCTTATACTTTATGTTTCTTCCTTAAGGAAATGATTTCTCTCTCATCACATTCAATTTGGATCAATATACAACATGGAAACAATGTAAAGACTGACAAATTGCTTTCTGTGGGAGGGTGGGGGGAGGGAAGTAAGATTGGGGGGAAAACTGCAAAACTCAAAATAAATAAAATCTTTAATTAAAATAAAAAAAGAAGACCATGACATCAGGGAGGTGATGCCATGATCCTGAGTGACAAGATTACTATGCCAAACCTCATTTTCTCCTCTGGAGTCACCAGATGATCAGGACTACTGGAGATGGCCCTGGTTGTGAGGCAATCAGGGTTAAGTGACTTGCCCAAGATCACACAGCTACTAAATATCAAGTATCTGAGTTCAAATTTGAACTCAGGTACTCCTGACTCCAGGGTCAGTGCTCTATCCACTGTACCACCTATCTTCTCCTGATAATAGATAATACTTCTGGATTCAAGAAATACTTTACATATACTATCTCATTTGAATCCTAAAACAAAAAAGTAAGGTAAGTTCTCCAGGTAGTACTATCTCCATTTTGCAAATGAGGAAACTGAGGCTCAATAGCATAAGTGACTTAATAATAACTAGGATTTATATATCACTATGTGTCAGATACTTTATGAATATTATCTTATTTGTCCTGGAGGAAGATGCTATTATTATTCTCATTTTATTTTTATTTTTAATTTTTAGGTTTTTGCAAGGCAACGGGGTTAAGTGGATTGCCCAAGGCCACACAGCTAGGTAATTATTAAGTGTCTGAGCCAGATTTGAACTCAGGTACTCCTGACTCCAGGGCCGGTGCTCTATCCACTGCGGCACCTAGCCGTCCCTATCCTCATTTTATACTTGAGAAAACTGAAGCAAACAGAGATTAAATAACTTGACCAAGGTCATACAGTTTGTATCTGAGGTTAGATTTGAACTCAGATCTTCCTGACTCCATTGTACCACCTCGCTGCCTCTGATAGCCATCACATGTGGAACTAGAACCCAAGTTTCCTCTACTAGGATCTTAGCATGAGTAACTCTAGGTGTATCATGTTGCTTCTTGTGTATTATTATCCCCATATTACAGATGAAGAATCTGAAGTTCAGAAAGTTTAAGTGAAAGTGCTGCATGATAGAAAGAGCAGGTGTCAGAAGACCCCAAATTAGGCTCTGCTTCTTTCTGAAGAGGTGGAACCTGAGTAAAACACAAGAATAACCCATCCATATGGTGATCCTGGACTGAGAAATCTGTTTCCTAAACATGAAGTCCCTAACTGATGTCTCTTTTACCTCTCATGGTCTTCTACGGAGCGCTGTGTATTAACAGTATACTATAAATGATGGACTAAGGTTCCAAAGCAGCAAAATTATACAAAGATTGTCTCATTTAAAAACATTAGCTGCCACACTCCAAAAGATAAATGGTCAAAAGATTTAAACAAACAGTTTTCAATGAAAAATTACAAACCATTAACAATCAGAAAGAAGAAAGATGGTTCCAATCACCCATAAAATATGTAAATGAAAAAACTCAGCAAATAGACAAAGGTGATAGAAAATGGAAACAGTCAATGCTCAAGGAGCTCAGAGAAGATGGAAATACAAACATACTTTATATGGAACTTGTATTTATTCACTGATTCTGGAAAACAATTTAGAATTTTGGGGGAAAACGACTCAACTCTTCATGCCCTAAGGAATACAACCACAGATACCCTCAGGAAGGTTAAAGTCAAAAAGGAAAGTCCTATATTTGTAGTAGCATTACTTCTATTTAAAAATTTCTATAATAATATCATTCATTTTTTAATTTTATTTTGGAGGCAATAGAGGTAAAATGATTTGCCCAGGGTCACAAGCTAGTAAAATGTTCGAACTCAGGTCCTTCTGAGCCCAGGACTGATGCTCTGCACAACCTAACTGCCCCTTCATCTTCATTTTTTTTTGTTCTTGTTGTTTTGGGTTTTTTTTTTTTTGCTAGGCAATAGGGTTAAGTGACTTGCCCAAGGTAAGACAGCTAGGTTATTATTAAGTGTCTGAGGCTGAATTTGAACTCAGGTCCTCCTGACTCCAGGGCTGGTGCTCTGTCTATCCACTGCGACACTCAGATGCCCCTTCACCTTCATTTTTAAACATATACTCCTCTCCAACAAAAAAGAAAGAGGAAAAACAGAGCAGTAAAACCATTTTACTCAATTGTCACCATCTCTGATAATAGAAGCAATATTTTCCCTCAAGATGTCTTCCACTTCTGGAATGGAAGGAAGTGCCATTTGTCTGCTCCTTTCTTGGTCATTATAAGGTCAGTGTTCCATTCTGGACTTTGTTCTCTATTGTTATAGTCATTATGTACATTGTTTGCTTAGTTCTGTGTAGTTTGTTCTGTACTGATTTATATGTCTTCTCATGTTTCTCTAGGTTCCCACTTGCTGTTTCATGTGACAGTGAGATTTCATTAAACTCACACACCACAATTTGCTTGGCTAATCCACATTTGATCGTAATATGTTTATTGCTGTCACAAAAAGTGCTACATAGCCCAAAGAGTTGGAAACAAAGTACACAGATGATCTTCAACTGGGAAGGTTCACAGATTGTGGTGTATGAATTTAATAGAATAGTTGAATACAGAGAAGCACAGGAAGACTTCTGTGAATTTATGTAAAGTAAGGAGAACCAGGAAGGAACCAATCTGCACAATGATAACAAGATAAAAAGTGATGTCAAAACAAAGTATGGCATTAAAAATTTAAGTTCTATATATCACAAAGAACTGGAGAGTGTGAATCATCAACTGTGACATGGCCAGAAAAATTGTGATACATGAATATAATGGAATATTATTGTGCTATAAGAAAATTGAAAACATGAGGAATTCAGAGAAGCAAAGGAAGAGTTATATAAACTGATACAATATGGACAGTATATACAATAACACTGTCCCAGAGAAGATGGGAAGAAATGCATTTTTCTTTTTTCATTGAAGAGATAGGGGATTATGGATGTGGGATATTGTAAACCCTTCTTAATGAGATGGATCCGTTGATTTTCCTTAACTTTTCTGGATATAGAGCTTTTCTTGCTCACTGAAGGATCAGGGTGGCACCACCTATCTATCTAGAAATGATTGTAATGGAAAAACAAAAGCAATCAATGCAAAAAAATCACTTGGAATATTTCAAAAAACTGCCTAATTGATCTCCATTATTAGCCCATCTCCTTTACCATTCTTTCTTTGAAGAATCTACCCTCCATAAGGCTACTAAAAACATATTCATAAAGACCAGATCTGACCTGTCACCCCTATACTCAAGAAACTACAGTGTTTCCCTCTTGTTTCTTCTCCTGGGCATGTAGAAACCTCCACAATCTAGCCCCAGTCGGCTTTTCCAGGATTACTTCACATAACTCCTCTTCACATCCCCCATGTTCTAGCCAAACTGGTTTACTGGCTGTTTCTCGTATGTGACACCCCATCTCTTATTTCTGAGCGTTTATACACAGTGTCTCCAATATCCTGAATGCACCTCCTCCTCTACCTCATAGAAGCTCTAGCTTCCTTCAAGGTTCAGGCTGTTTTTAGGGCTCTGCCCTTCAGAAATCTATATTTACTTAGTATAAACCTTATATTTACTTATCTGTGCACCCATTGTTCCCTTTGCAAGAATATAAGTTTGTTGAGGTTAAGAACTTTTGATTTCGTCTTTCTGTTCCTAGCAGCTAGCATGGTGCCTGCCTAGGACAGAGGAAGTATTTTATGAAAGAACAAATACATCTTTTTCTAACAAGTCTAAAAATCTGAAACACTAATTGGAAATTGAACTGCAATCACTGACATCCTTGCTATAAATGGTCTCTGGTGGTAGGGAGGATCAGCAGCTCAAGGGTTACACTAGTGTCTTTGAACATTTCTGCCAAATGGAAGTATGGCTCAGAGTTTTCTTGGAGAGACTTGTAAAGGAATTGGGGAAGTTTGTTTTTAGCCCACACACAAAGAGAAGAAGTCATTTCAAACAAAGCTTTGTCTTCTCAAGTTTTAGGAATCAAGATACTGTTTCTCTTATACTGTTAATGCACACTGCATAAGCAACCTGCCTAATTGATCTCCAAATGGAAGTATGGCTCAGATACCTAGTTTGTGTGTCAAAATCTGGGCTAAAGATCAAATGGAGAAATACTACCGAGAACCTGACCAGCTCCTGCAACATCTTACAGGTTGACCCTCAGTAACTTCTCTGTGAGGAGGGGCACAGGACTGGAGAAATGATCTAGGAGCTATAAATGAGAGTGTTGACAGCTTTCATTAGTCCACTCAATTTTCTTTCTTTCTTTTTTTGCAAGGCAATGGGGTTAAGTGGCTTACCCAAGGCCACACAATTAGGTAATTATTAAGTGTCTGGGCCGGATTTGAACCCAGGTACTCCTGACTCCAGGGCCGGTGCTTTATCCACTATGCCACCTAGCTGCCCCTCAATTTTCTTTCAATGAATTTGCCTGTCAATGTTCTTTGAACAATGTGGCACCTGGGACTTTGAGAGCAAAATGCAGCAGGATTAGCAGCTCCATTCCTTTACTCTATAGTTTTCAACACAGCCATAGGAATCATGGATTGAATTCTGGATTGAACTGGCTGGATCTCACTGCTGATTCAGAGTGAACTTGCAGTCCTAAGTACCCCCCACCCTTTTCACTCAAACTGTGGTCTTGTCATCCTCTTCCTCCTCCTCCTCCTCCTCCCTGACCCCCCATTTTCACTGAAGTTCTCCTAATTTTCACATTTACAGAAGATAATGAATTGTATCAAGCCCTCAATTAAATTCAGGTTCATTTGAATGAGATGGGCTTTGCTAGCCATATAAGAAATACAGAATTTAAAAATGTTCATTGTCCAGATTATGGTCTATAACTGTATAGGCAGCTTATAAGGTAATGCTTCAGTGTATGTATATATACACACATAAATGACCTTAAAATATTGCAGATGAAAAGTGAACTTAGCCCGTAATAGAATAGACCAGTCAGATAGGATTACATTTGGGAAAATACTCAGCACTGCTAAGGATTCAACTTGCTCACTGCTTAGGGTTACAAAAACCCACCTAATACCAATAATGACTAAGGCACCTGGAAACTCACAATCTCAGAAGAATCAAAGTTGTATTAACAGTATCTTGCAAGCAAGAAAATTTCTTCAAAGGAAGACTGGTAAAGGAGATGGGATAATCATGTGATCAGAGAGATGACCAATAGACAATCATTAGTACTCAGAACACAGTAAAACAATCAGACAGATCTCTGACATATTGAGTGCATCTTCTATGGATTTGTCTTTGGTTCTCAAAGAGGACCATGATATTAGAAAAGTGATACCAAAGCTTGCAGGTGAATAAATTGGATTAATGTGGGGTGCTATACAAAGTCACCGACCTCAATTTCTCTTCCACAGTCATCTGGTGGCACAACATAGATCAGGGCAACCAGATATGGCCCTGGATGCAGTGGGGCTTTTTTATCACAGATCTCAGTTTGACTGAGGCAATGGTCCATTTAGTATTAAGACTAGGTAAGAAATGAAGCAAAGAATGGCCTCTTTTACCTAGTCAAAAAAAAACAAAAAACAACCAAACTAATTTGCAAGGGTTTTTTGCCAACACACAAATAATTGCTATTTAAATTTACTCTGAGCCAACAAGCCCAAACAATAACAAAGTGGGGCTTGGTTGAGGACCTATAATTGACCAAAGAGAGACATAGTGATATGGGTTTAAGGCATGACCCTTAAGACAGAAACATAACCAATAAACCCTTAGTTATCTTTCAGGGTTTCAGTGATCAAAATTCACATTCCTTTGGGAAGAGCACTTAACAGACATACTCCTATATGAAAGGGGAGGAAGAGGGAAAAAAAGGAAAAAGAATGGAAGGGGAGCGAAAGAGGGAGGAAAGAAGGAAGATATATTGACTAAAATCACAAAGATCGTCTGAATGGATTGTTATTTGTACTGGTCGAGGTAAGACCCTACACATGGATGAAAATCATAGATTTATTAGAGTTTTGAGGCTAAGCAATAGGATATCTGTGCAGTGGATGACCTTGGAATCTCAAATATATGAACAAGCTCTAAGCATTTACATATTGCTTAGCTGCTTTCATGGCCTGGTGGAAAAACTTATTCCACTGGGGGAAGTCTTCCCATGCATGGGAGCAATACCCCTAACTCACTGATGGGGTGAGGCCTATCAGTTGCTATCAACTTGTTTACCAGGGTGTGGCTACTGTGGCAGTTGGGTGGGTTCAGTAGATACAGCACTGGGGCTGGAGTCAGGAAGACTGGATCTTACTGGGAAAACTTTCAGGTTACCTTCCTTACATATAATGCTTGCTGATCATTTTAGATAGATATTGCTTATCATTTTAAGGAAAAATTCATTTATTCCTATGCTCTCTAGTGTCTTTAATTGGAATGGACACTGTATTTTATCAAAACCTTTTTCAGTATCTATATGATTAGTTTTGTTATTGACATAGCCAATTATGCTGTTTCCCTAATATTGAACATCCCAGCCTTCCTGTTAAAAATCCTATTTGATCATAGCATATTTTCTGTGATCAACTGCTATAATCTCTTTGCTAATATTTTGTTTAAAATCTTTACAAAAATATGCTTTAGGGAAATTGGTCTATCATTTTCTTCCTGGCTTAGGTAGCAGTACCATGTTACTGTCATAAAAGGAATTTGACAGAACTCCTTCTTTGACCTTTTTTTTCTCAAATAGTTTATATAGAATTGAAAGACTTTAAATGTCTAGTAAAACTGATTTGTAGGGGGCGGCTAAGTGGCGTAGTGGATAAAGCACCAGCCTTGGAGTCAGGAGTACCTGGGTTCAAATCCAGTCTCAGACACTTAATAATTACCTAGCTGTGTGGCCTTGGGCAAGCCATTTAACCCTATTTGCCTTGCAAAAACCTAAAAAAACAAAAAACTGATTTGTAAAGCCATCTGCTCCTAAACTTTTTTTTTGTAGGGAGTTCATTGACAGATTGTTCAATTTTTATTTCCTCCTTATTGGAGGTGAATTTGCCCTTTTCATTTTTGATACTGGTAATTTGATTTTCTTCTTTTTTTAAAAACAAATTAACCAAAGATTTATGTGTTTTATTGTTGTTTTTTTTCATTAAACCAACTCAGTTCAATAGTTTTCTTTCAATTTTTAATTTCTCCTTTGATTTTCAGAATTTCTAATCTGGTATTTAATTTGGTGTTTTTAATTTGTTCCTTACTAGTTTTTTTAGTTGTATGCCCAGTTCACTGATTTATTTATTTTATTTATGTAAGCATGTAAAGATATAAAATTTCCTCTAATACTTGTTTTGACTACATCCCACAATTTTTGGTATGAAGCCACATTATTGTCATTTTCTTGGATGAAATTATTACTATGATTTATTGTTTGATCCATTCTTTAAAATTAGGTAATTTAGGGGTGGCTAGGTAGCACAGGGGATAGAACACTGGCCCTGGAGTCAGGAGTACCTGAGTTCAAATCTGGCCTCAGACAATAATTACCTAGTTGTGTGACCCTGGGCAAGCCATTTAAACCCATTGTGTTGCAAAAACCGGAAAACAAAATAAAAAAATAAAACAAAATAAAATAAAATTAGGTAATTTAGTTTCCAATATTTTTATCTTCCCATGTTTCTTTGTTACATATAATTTTTATTGCATCATGATCCGAAAAGCATCCACTTAATTTTTCTGCCTTTCTACATTTTGTGAAGTTTTTTAATGCCCTAATACATGGTCAAATTTTGTGTAAGTGCTATATACCACTGAGAAAAAGGTATAATTCTTTCTGTCCCTAATCAATTTTCTCCAGAAGTCTATCATAACTATTTTCTAAAATTCTATTCACTTCCTTAATTTTCTTCTTGTTTATTTTGTGGTTAGATTTATCTAATTCTGAGAAAGGCTGAGGTCTCCCACTAATATAGTTTTGCAGTCTATATCTTCCTGAAATTCATTTAGCTTTTCTAAGAATTTGGATATTATACAACTTGGTACCTTTATATCCTGAGATTACTTCATTGTCTGGTATGTTTTTAGAAAGATGTAGTATCCTTCTTAATCCTTTTTACTTAGAACTATTTTTGCTTCTGGTTTTGCTTTGTTTTGTTTTTACTATAGCTGAAGCATAATATATTTTGCTCCAGCTTTTTGCCTTTGCTCTGTGTCTATCTATCTGTTTCAAATGTGTTTCTAGGAAACAACATATTCTAAGATACTGGTTTTTATTCCACTCTGCTAGTCACTTCCCTTTTATGGGATAGTTCATTCACAGTTATGACTACTAACTCTGTATTACCCTTCATCCTATCTTTCCCCTATTTGTACTTTTCTTTCACTTTATACTTTTTCACCACTGTTTTGCTTCTGTCCTCTGCCTCCCTCAATCTACCTTCCCTTCTATCCAGTCCCCTTCCCTTTTCTCCCTCTCCCTTCCTATTTTTAACCTTCCCTCTTCCCTCCCTTCTATCAGCCTCTCCTTCCCCTCAGCTGTTTCAGTCATTTTTGACTCTTGTGACCCCACTGGAGTTTTCTTGGCACAAGAGTGGTTTACCATTTCTTTCTCTAACTTCTTTAACAGATAAAAGAAACTGAGGTAAATGGGGTTAAATGACTTACTCAGGACTACATAGCCAATAAGTGACTGAGGTCAGATTTGAATAAATTTCTAAATCCAGTTGGGAATGTTATTCCCTTTTTTGAGTCAAATGCGTTGAAAGTAAGATTCACTCAATGCTCATAACCTTCCTTCTTTCCCTCTACTATATATATATATATATTAGAGCCTTTGTGCCTCTTCTGTTAGTTACTCTCTTCTGCCTCCTCCTTCTTTTCCCAATATAATCCTTTTTTAGTCTTGTCTCATATGTTTATATCTTAATTGTTTAAATGTGTTTCATACCCACCCACTAAGTGTATGCCTTTCAACTGTCCTAATAGAAATACAATTTTCAAGAGTTACAAATAGTATCTTCTCATGTAGGGAATGTAAACAATTCAGTCTTTTTTTCCTTTCTGTTTATCCTTTTTATGTATCTCTTGAGTCTTGTATTTGAAAATCAGATTTTGTATTCAGTTCTGGTCTTTTTATCAGGTTATGTTTGAAAGTCCTCTATTTTAATGAATGTCTATCTTTTCCCCTGAAAGAATATACTGAATTCAAGTTCCTTTGTCCTCCAGAATATTATAATCCAGACCCAATGATCCTTAAATGTTGAAGCTGCTAAATCCTGTATAATCCTTACTGTGGCTCCTTGGTATCTGAATTGTTTTATTTTGGCTGCTTGCAGTAATTCTGATAATTTTGAAATTTGGCTACAATATTCCTTGGAATTATTTTGGAATCTCTTTCTGGAAGTGATCAATAAATTCTTTCAAGGATTATTTTACCCTCTTGTTCTAGGATATTAGAACAGTTTTCCATCATAATTTCCTGAAAAATATTGTCCAGGTTCTTTTTTTTTGATCATAGTTTTCAGGTAGACTAAAAATTGGCACATTATCTCTTCTGAGTATTTTCCAGGTCAGTTATTTTTCCTAAGAGGTTCCTTATAATTTCCTTCTATTTTCCAGTCTTTTAGTTTTGTTTAATGAATTTTTAATGTCTCATAAAGTCATTATTTTCTACTTGCCTAATTCTAATTTTTTTTATTTTTGAAAGGCAATGGGGTTAAGTGGCTTATCCAAGGTCACACAGCTAAGTAAGGTGGGTTTTTTTTTTAAAAGCATGTGTCAGGGGGCATCTAGCATCTAGGTGGCCAGTAGATAGAGCACTGGCCCTGAAGTCAGGAGGACCTGAGTTCAAATCCAGCCTCAGACACTTACTAATTACCTAGCTGTGTGGCCTTGGGCAAGCCACTTAACCCTATTTGCCTTGCAAAAACCTAAGGAAAAAAAAAAGTGTGTGTGTCTGAGGCCAGATTTAAACTCAGGTCCTGACTCCAGAGTCAATGCTCTATCCACTGAATCACCTAATTGCCCCTTAATTCTAATTTTTAAGGATTTTTTTTCTTCATTTACCTATTATATTTTTAAAGATAATTTTTTCCAGTCAATTTTGTTTCCTTTTCCAATTTTTTATAATTCTCTTGCATGCCTCATTTCTTTTCCCAATTTTTCTTCTTCTCTTAATTGGTTTTTAAAATCTTTTTGCACTTTTCCAAGAGGACTTTTTGGATTTGGATTTGACTTTAATTCATAATTCCCTTTGAGCCATTTTTGTCACTGCTTTCCTCTTCTGAGATGGCATTTTGATCTACCCTGTCACTATAGTAACTTTCTAAAATTAGATTTTTTTTGCTCATATTGAAAGTTGAGCTCTACTCCTGGGGGTGGGTGGGAGGGGAGGTTTACAATCCTAAACTTTTTTTGTTTGTTTTTGCAAGGCTATGGGATTAAGTGATTTGCCCAAGGTCACATAGCTAGATAATTAAGTGTCTGAGGGCAAATTTGAACTCAGGTCCTCCTGATTCCAGGGCCAATGCTCTATCCACTGTGCCACCTAGTTGCTCCCAGTCCTAAGCTTTTTGTGCTGGGGGCCAGGAGTCTGGTCCCTGGCTTTCTGCACTGGGGTCTTAGGTGCTCATGATTTGCTCCCTGAGTTAGAGTATCCCAATCCAGTACTACCCATTGCACCAGCATTCCTGGGCTTGCAGTATGCCTTCCACCCTGGGGTTGGGACCCCCATTGCTGATCTGCTGTACCACTGGCCTGCTGAGCTCATTCCCAGGTGCTTTGGATACTGAACTATGCTGTGGCTAAGAGCCCCCCCCCCACTTCCCAGTTCCCTTACCAGTGCTATACTGCACTCCCCTTTAACCCTGAAATTCGTTCAAGATACCTTGGGCTAAAAATTTGTTTCTCTTTATTTTTGTGGGTTATATCACTTTAGGATCTATTTAGAGCTTAATTTAAAGTTGTTTCAGAGGAAAACTGGGAAAGGCTCTGGGAGCTCCCAAACTTCTCTCCACCATCTTGGCTCTCATCAGGAAGACCTGAGTTCAAAACTGTAACCTGGGCAAGTCATTTAACAGTTGACCTCAGTTTCCTCATCTGTAAAAGAAGCTAGAGAATGAAATAGCAAACCACTCTGGTGCCAAGAAAACTCCAAATGGGGTCACAAAGAATCAAATGTCACTGAAATGTCTGAACAACAACAACCAAGCCACCATACATGCTACAGTTTCTTGGAGCCAAAGTCACATAACAGTCTTGTTGAACTGAAATCATTATTTTTTAAGAAAGATTTTGAGTTCTATAATTTTCCCCCCATTCTTGCTTCCCTCCCCCCAACCCCCACAGAAGGCATTGTTAGTCTTTACATTGGTTCCATGTTATACATTGATCTCAGTTGAATGTGATGACAGAGAAATCATATCCTTGAGGAAGAAAAATAAAGTATGAGATAGTAAAATTACATAATAATTTAACTTTTTTTTCTAACTTGACAGTAATAGTCTTTGGTTTTTGTTCAAAGTCCATAATTCTTTCTCTGGATACAGATGGTATTCTCCATTGCAGATAGCCCAAAATTGTCCCAGGTGGTTGCACTGAAGGGATGAGCAAGTACATAAAGTTAGATCATCACCCCCAAGTTGCTGTTAGGATGTACAATGTTTTTCTGGTTCAGCTCATCTCACTCAGCATCAGTTCATGCAAATCTTTCCAGGCTTCCCTGAATTTCCATCCCTCCTGGTTTCTAATAGAACAATAGTGTTCCATCACAGACATATACCACAGTTTGTTAAGCTATTCCCCAATTGAAGGACATTGGCTTAATTTCCAATTTTTTACCACCACAAACAGGGTTGCTACAAATATTTTTTGTACAAGTGATGTTTTTACCTTTTTTCATAATCTCTTCAGGGTATAGACCCAGTAGTGGTATTGCTGAATCAAAGGGTATGCACATTTTATGCCCTTTGGGCTTAATCCCAAATTGCTCTCCAGAAAGGTTGGGTGAGTTCACAGCTCCACCAACAATGTATTAGTGTCCCAGATTTCCTGCATCCCTTCCAACATTGATCATTGTTCTTTCTGGTCATATTGGCCAGTCTGAGAAGTGTGAGGTGGTATCTCAGAGATGCTTTAATTTGCATGAAATCATTATTAAAGAATTTTTCCCTTCAACTTTATTTTTTCATTATGCTAATATTTTTCATGTAGCATACACTAGGCAAGTTTATAGTCCAGTTAGTGAATTCTAGAATTCACTACTTTTCTGACAGCTTTCATGAACTCTTTCTGTGCTACACAAAATTATGATCAATATAAATTGCAAACATATCTTCTTCAGGGCAAACATTTCTCAATTTTGCTCCATTTAAGTCATCTGAGAGCTTCACAACTGCTTTATAACCTATTTTACCAGGTTTTGTAATAAGACCTGCCTAAATCTTTAGTATGTATAATCTTGCTTGTTCATTTGGTAAATTGACATGTATTTTTGTATTTACTCTTCCTGGACAAAGCAGGACCTAGTATGTCTAGTTTGTGCATCACCATGATCATTTTTACTCTGTAGAATATTAAATCCATCTATTTGATTCAAGAACTCCACTGAAGTTGTCTAAATTACTCTAACAGCTAAAGTAACTCAGAAAAACAATTGTTGCCAATAGCACCTATTTCATCCATGAAAATGATGCACAGGTAATGATCCCTGACATAACTGAGTATTTTTCTGATCAAACAAGCACTTCCACCTATGCATCTGCCTACAATAGAACTTAGATACAACCTTTAAAAAAATTCTAGCTTAGCTGGATAGCAACAGCTCTTGCCATGACAATTTTTCATGTTCCTAGTTGTCTATATAGCAAATAGTCTTTTGGAGGTATTGTTTGTATATGCTGGACTAACTCAAGAGTTTATAAAGGAGTAATTGTGTTATTTCTTAATTCTCTGATTTGTTCTGACAAACCTCCAAATTCAAAGTGAGAAATATTCCTGGGGGTCTCACTAGATGTTGCAAGCCAAGTAGATCAAGCTTTCCTTTTTTTTTCTTTTTTTTGCAAGGCAATGGGGTTAAGTGGCTTGCCCAAGGTCACACAGCTAGGTAATTAAATGTCTGAGTCCGAATTTGAACTCAGTACTACTGACTCCAGGGCCAGTGCTCTATCCACTGCAACACCTAGCTGCCCCTCAAGCTCTCTTGAAAAATATCTCATGATAATATAGTCACAGCCAGAGCACCATTTTTCCTGGCTCCAGCTTGATATCTGCTCAATACTTTGAAAGATCTTCAGATCATTTTCAGACTTTGTATATTGCTTGGTAAGCCCTTTAAATTGATTCCTTAATTCTTTCAGATGCTCATCAATCTCCTTCTACAGGAACAGCTTCTTTACATAGTCCTGAAGAATTTATCTCTTGGTCTGCCACAACAAGAAATTATTTATAGAGGATGATGGAATAGCCATTGCTGCTAGAGGGAGGGATATGACAGGATTTCTTCAGAGCTAGAGATTACTTGCAATAGAAAAGTTCAGGGTAAGGGTTCATGAGCTGATCATTGAAGCATGAGGTGGTAAAAGCATTCCAGGGAGAAAGAACAAAATAAAAGTGCAGAGGTGAAAAAGTCAGGAGACCATTTTGGTTCCAGTGACAAATGGAATCAAGGGACCAGATAATGAAGGACCCCGATATCGAGATTGTAACAGGAAGTCACTGAAAACTTTTGAACAGGGGAGCGATGTGTACAAAAGAGAGAGTTTTAGGAAGATTTATTTGGGAATGTGTATAGAATGTAAGCAGGAGAACCTAGAGACAAAGACCAAGAGTAGGAAAAGTCAATGATGAAACCTAGACTTCAAGTCTGAATGGAAGAGACTAGTACTGTCAGAGACTACTGCCAGAGAGAACAGTACTATCATTATTTACATATCAAATAAAAAAAGGAGTTTCCATCACCATATTTTCAAAACAAATCAAAGCTCAAGTCCTTAATTAGACTAACTCCTTTTAAATTATTTTATTTTCAGCATACTTCATTATTATAATTAATGTCATTTAATGCATAAAAATCTAAAATCTTCTTCTGGAATATCATAGAAGACCATCATAAAGGATAAAAATCAAGGTATTTAAGGTTTCTTAACTTCAGAGATCAGAACACTTTTAAACAGGCATCAGAACAGGTTTGCTTGCAGAGTAGAAATCTTCCTCTAATTGTAAGTGGCTAAACAATATTAATGGACCGCTTATAAGGGATGCTTGAGAGGGAAATTTCATATTGGGTAAGAAACTGGAGTATATTTATTATTCAGACACACACACACACACACACACACACACACACACACACACACACACACACACACGGACTGCCCCCCCCAAAAAAAAAAAACCCAAAGCAAGAGATGGGATTGATTTTTTTCAGAAAAAGAGCCAGGCAATGGAGAGGTCCCTAGGGCAGAGCACATTGGGATAGGAGGTGGACAGTGAGTGATTCACAGCCTATCCCCATTTAAAATGAAAGAGTAGGGGCAGGTAGGTGGCACAGTGGATAGAGCACTGGCCCTGGAGTCAGGAGTATCTGGGTTCAAATCCGGCCTCAGACACTTAATAATTACCTAGCTGTGTGGCCTTGGGCAAACCACTTAACTCCATTGCCTTGCAAAAAATAAAATAAAATAAAATTAAAGAGTAGTTCTGGGAAACTTCCAGGGCCGGGGGAAGGAGCTGGCTGGGGCCTTCTCCACATCAAGTAAAGAATCCTAACCTCCAGAATAATGGACAATATTTGCTTCTATTCCTGCCTTTTTTGAGAAAGGCCTTCTTGTTGTCATAGGATACATTTCTTTCTTCTAGGAGGCTAAACCTCAAGGGAATACTTCAAACTGCCTAATCTGGAGCCTCCCTCAATGGACTTTTCTCACATCACAGATATTTTGTCTGGATTCACTGTTCAATGATTGGCATACTCCTATCACCTATACTCATCCCATTCTAGTGATCCTGAGCCCTCAGTAGCTGATGGATAAACTTTATTCTCCATCTTCAATTCTAAACTCCCTCAGACCTACTTCAACTCTATCCAATCAATAACCCATTGCAGATCTGCCTATTCCTCTAGAATGCACCCCATAATTAACAAATTTCCTTTTGTCTTATCCCTTTTTGTTTTTCACTTCCACCTTTTGGTCCTAAGTGAAACTCCCAACAACACTGCTTCTCTTATCACCCTTTCTGATACTGGTTACAGCTTCTCTTATATTCTTCTCCCCACCCCCTCACACCACACTCACCTCAATGGTCCTATGGGGGATCACTGTCACTTCAAGACCCTTTTTTGCCCATCTTTATAAAAAAGTTCTCTTCCTTTACAAAGGGAAGTCTGGTCCTTGGCTTTCTGCACTGGGGTCTTAGGTGCTCAGGAGTACCTGAGTTCAAATCCGGCCTCAGACACTTAATAATGACCTAGCTGTGTGGCCTTGGGCAAGCCACTTAACCCCATTTGCCTTGCAAAAACCTAAAAAGAAAGTGTGTGTCTGAGGCCAGATTTAAACACAGGTCCTTCTGACTCCAGGTTCAGTGCTCTATCCACTGCATCACCTACTCTAACTCAGGGAGCAAATCATGAGCACCAAATTCGGTCACAAAGAATCATACTTTCCAAATTTATCACCCAATACAAATCTTGGTGACTTGTTTGTAGATAACCTCCCACAAGGACATTTTCCTGCTTTCTTCAATGAATTCAGTGCTTTGATCACAATCTTCCTCTCCTCATCTTCTGCCTTCATAGTAGGGGCTTGAACATACTTGCTGATTTCTTCTCAAATACCTGAGCATTCTGGTTCCTAAACCTACTCAATTCCCATGACCTGGTTTTCCAATCCACCTCAGCTACACTGAAGCTTGATTTTGCCATTACCCACAAGTGTTCTACATCTATTTTCATGAACTTTTTTTTTAGATTTTTTTTTTTTGGCAAGGCAATGGGGTTAAGTGGCTTGCCCAAGGCCACACAGCTAGGTAATTATTAAGAGTCTGAGGCCACATTTGAATTCAGGTCCTCCTGACTTCAAGGCCAGTCACCTAGCCACCCTTATTTTCATGAACTATGAAATTCCTTTAACTCCCAATAAAATCTTATCTTTCTATCTTTCCCTATGCCTTATGACTCCTAAACCTGTTCTTCAATATTGTGACACTCATTTCCTTTATCCTTCAGGTTTTCCAAGGCCACTAAAAATGCTGAAAACATTTGCTCAGCTCCCTCTTCCCCATCCTCATTTCATATCACTCAGAAGTCTTCTTCCACTTACCTCCACTTTCACTCCAGTTTCAGACAAAAGTGGACCTTCTCTTTGCCAAAGCAAGCCTCCCAGCTTATGCCATTAATTCCATTCCTTTTTGGTTTTTTCATAGAATTGCTATTATCACCCCCACTTTCTCTTATCATTACCCTCTCCCTATGTCTTGGTTCCTTCCTTGCTACCATTCCTCCCCCTCCAAAAAAAAACAAACCCAAAAAACCTCTTAACTTGTTCTATCAATCCCTGCTATCACCTTTTATCTTTTCTCTTCTTCCTGCCTAAACTTGAGATAAACATTTATAATGGTTACTTCCACTTCCTCTCCTCTTACTCTCTTATGCTCTTAATCTTTCAATTTATAATTCAACTGAAATTGCCCTCTCTACAGCAACCAAAGATCTATCTGATGTCCTTTCCTCAATCCTTTACTTCTCTGCAGTGTCAGTCACTTCTCTCCCAAATACTTTCTCCTCTCTGGACTTTGGGACCCTGCTTTCTCCTGGTTTTCTATGTATTCATTGCTTCCTCTCAATATCCTTTATTGCTTTTTCATCCATGCCATACCCTCTAACCAAGGCTGTCCCTTTTCACTCTATGCTACTTTACTTGATCTCATTAGCTCTCATGTATTCAATGATCATCTCTACACAGATGATTCCCACATACTAATATGTATATATATTTGTATATTACATGTATCTATATATGTCTTTATGTGTGTGTAGTGATATCTTGACCCATCAGTGAATTGGATAAAGTCACACAAAATCATCAGTCTCATTCTCTCATCCAGAGTCACAGAAGTTCAGTGGCAGGACAAAAGTCAAGATTAGTGATGGCCCAGGATACAGTGAATGATCTTCAATGTCTGAGCTAGTTCTAAGTGCTCCACACTCTCATGGACACTGGAACAAATTGTTCTCAACCACTCATTCTACTGGGAGAAGTCTTTACATGTTTGGAATAAACAACCCCCCCCAACTCACTGATGGATTTGGGGGCCTGTTGGTTGCCCTCAACCTGGTTTAGCCCCCCTGCCAATATGGTTTATACATGCTGTGGCCCCTTAGAGCCATTGATGGGAGTTGAGTGCCACCAAAGGTGTATGCCAGGGGCAGCTAGATGGCATAGTAGACAGAGCACTGGTTCTGGAGTCAGGAGGACCTGAATTCAAATAGTGTCTCAGACACTTACTTACCTAGCTGTGTGACCTTGGGCAAGTCACTTAATCCCATTGCCTTGTTAAAACAAACAAAAAAAAGACTTATGGGCAGCTCTCACACCAGAGGTGATATTCCTCCTCAACACCTCATGTGTATTCATAGATATATGTCTATGGAGACATATACTTGCAGAAACCTATCCATACACATATGTATACATACATACAGCCCTAGTTTCTCTGCTAAGCGGTAGTCGCACATCACCAATTGCTTCTTGGACATTTCAAACTTTATGTCCCAAAGGCATCTTAAATTCATCATGTCCAAAACAGAACTCATCTTTTCCCCAAACCTGCCTCCTTCTCAACTTTGATTTTACTGCTGAGGGAAATGCTGTCTTCCCAATCACCCAGGCCACAACTTCAGTGTCATCAGTGAATCCTCACTTTTACTCATCCCATATATTCAATCTACTGCCAAATCTCATCATGAAGGGATCTGAATGTCAAATAGAGGATTTTATATTTGATTCTACGGGGTGACAGGGAATCAATGGAGTTTCCTGAGTGGGAGGAAGGGGTTGACATGGTTAGATCTTCTTTGGGAAGATCACTTTGACAGTTGAAGGTGTTGGATAAATATATAGAAATAAAAATTAAATTATCTGTTCTTATATATATTTACATTCTTATAATATACATAAATTATACATAAACAGGAAACAAAGTAAAGACTGACAGATTGCTTTCTGTGGTGGGGGAATAAGATTGGGGGAAAATTGTAAAACTCAAATAATATCTTTAATAAAAATTAATTTTAAAAACTATGTAGCTAAAGTATTTTCTAAAGCAAAAAAAAATTATACATAAACATACTTAGGAAGACTGGTTGGCAATTCAGTGGGAAAGGGATTTTAGGCCCATTTCTTACACCATGTACAGGAATAAGAGTCTTCCCCTTTGATTTTTTTTTTGACTAAATTAAAGTGGTCATTCTTTGCCTCATTTCTTAACTAGCCTTAATTACTGAATGGACATTGCCTAAGTCAAACTGAGACAATTAAAGATATTAGCTTTAAAAGGCCATGGTCTCCCTCTGTATCCAGGGCCATCTCCAGTTGTTCTGATCTATAGCTTGCCTCTGGATCCAGATGACTCCAGAGGAGAAAATGAAGCTGATGACTTTGCAAAGCACCATCTAACTTGAATTCAATTCATTTGCATGTCAGGGCATCACCTCCCTGAAGTCATGTGCTCTTCAAGAATGAAGGACAAATGGGGCAGCTAGGTGGTGTAGTGGATAAAGCACTGGCTCTGGAGTCAGGAGGACCTGGGTTCAAGTCCTACCTCAGACACTTAATAATTACCTAGCTGTGTGGCCTTGGGCAAGCCACTTAACCCCATTTGCCTTGCAAAAACCTTAAAAAAAAAAAAAGAATGGACAAACAACAAAAAAGGTTGAAAATGTAATTAAATATTTATCTCAGTTTCCTTGACTTATTAATGAGAAGAAATTATTACATTAAAAAAATTTCTGTATAACAAAAAATACATAATTAAAAACAACAGATTAGGAGAAAATATTTATGACAACACAACAGTTTAAAGCATTAACAAAAAGGAACTGTTAAAAGTCTCAAAGAATAAGAAGTCAAAAAATGTGAACAGAAGATTGAAACACAAATTGTTGGTACTCACTTGAAAAAATGCTCCATCAAACAAAATAGCTGCAAAGAAATAGCGATCCTACCTCAAACATGAAACTGATATGAATCATTAAAAACAAGGAAATGCAATGCTGACAAGAGTTATTGAGAAGCTGCTTAAAGACTACAAAAACAAAGCAAAGACTCTTAATTGGAATTTAGGGAGTAAATAAAAATGATTTTAAAGAGGTATTCAGGTATTCTGTCTTAGTGTAGTTTTAAGTGTTAACAATCTGCTCTAATACTTTTGGGACGCCTTATATTCTATGCATTTAAATGAACTAATTATATGGAAATCATTACTAAGCAAGTTTAGCTGGATATGTTGATGTTCAATATTAAATTTTCAATACAACATTTAAGAAAAATTCTTCACCCATTCATACAGCCAACAGAACTCCAGAGAACAGCAAAATGAGATTAAAATGTAATTGAAACAGGGTGGCTAGGTGTCGCAGTGAATAGAGCACAGGCCTGGGAGTCAGGAGTACCTGGGTTCAAATCAAACCTCAGACACTTATTACCTAGCCATATGGCCTTGGGCAAGCCACTTAGCCCCACTGCCTTGAAAAAAAATCTAAAAATGTAATTGGAAAATGTTTAACAAAAGAAATAAAAATATAATCCAACATAGGTAATGTTAATTTGTGGTTTTTGAAATCAATATGCAGCCCACAGGAATGTTTCCATTTGAGTTAGACTACATTGCTTTATATCACTACTGCCAAATGATCCGTTCAGCCTCTGCTTAAAAATCAACAGTGAGGGGGAGGATAAAGCACTGGCCCAGGAGTCAGGAGTACCTGGGTTGAAATCTGGTCTCAGACCTAGCCCTGTGGCCTTGGGCAAGCCACTTAACCCCACTGCCTTGCAAAAACCTAAAAAAAAAAATCCACAGTGACGGAGAACTCACCCTCTCCTAAGGCTTATCTTTTCAATAAATCTCTGCAACTTCCACCCCTTGCCTGTCCTCTGGAGGTAAATGAATCAAGCCCTCCCTTTTCTGCTTATTTGACACCTGAGAAACTAAGGCATAAAGAAGGCAAGGGGCTTGCCTAGGATCATATAGTCACTAAGTATTTAATTCAGCATTTGAACTCAGGTCTCTCCACGACAACCCATACACTCTACATCCTGTCACCTAGCTGCTTCATAGAGTTTTCTCACCTTTGTCTCACCTCATGACTTTAACAATGTAGAAGGGGATTTTCATTGGTACATAGAAGGAATGGTCACGTGAGTAAACTACTGCAAACATAGGTCTGACTCTTCTCTGCAACTTAAGAGTCTAAAAGAGCCACCAGAGTAGAGATTTAATAGAAGTTTGCAGAAAGGGATTGCTTGTTAAAGATAGCACTTCACTGTTGATAAAGCACTTTCCTCATACACATAACATCTTTGGAATTGGTTAGAATATAATAATTTTTTTGGCTTTTTTTTGCAAGGCAATGGGGTTAAGTGACTTGCCCAAGGTCACATGGCTAGATAATTATTGAGTCTGAGGCTGGATTTCAACTCAGGCCCTCCTGACTCCAGGGCTGGTGCTCTATCCACTGCACCACCTAGCTGCCTCGTGTTTTTAAATTTTTGACAAATGGGGAAAATGTGATTCAAAAAGTTGAGATGACCTGCTTAGGTTGCCCATGTACCAACCAACTAGCAGGCTGGCACTGAAACACTGGCCTAGGAACTCCAAGTTCAAGGCTCCTCCTATTACTTCTTCTCTAAGAGAAGGCCTTCACTTATAGAAAATAAGTAAGCTTCTTCTCTGACTTCCTATTGGTGTGTGGCTTGCACAGAGTGAGTCTTTTAAATTTTCTTCTGGCAGGAGAAAGGATGGGTAAATATTTTGTACCAGCCTCAAGTTTATAATTCAAACTGAGACAAGGCGTAAGCTAGTCGCATCTTTATTTTGCTAGCATCTCCACTCATCCCAGATTTTTACTAACAAGCCCTGCAGCAGCTCTGTATGACAAATATCATGCTCTTGACAAACAAGTAAATGTCTCCATCCCTATTTCAAAGATAGAGAAACAGAGAACAAAGGCATCTTTGTTCTAGACAGGACCAGGTAAAGAATTATTTATCTTTTGTTAAAGCTCCTGGAGCATGCCTCCTAGTCATCAACAGCCATGTTGTAAGCTTTTCTAGACTGCTTTTCTTTTTTGCATATATTATAAATCCTCTACAAAGTGTCTGACTATACTACAGACCTGGTTATTTATACCCACCAAAGGTCAAATTATGCTAACTGTATAAACAACCCCTGCACAGATGTCCCTAAATTAGGTGCCATCCTAGCCCCTTTTCACAATGTTATCTCAGTGCAGTTCTACTGTAACATTCAGCAGCCAAGAGCTGGCTGATTCATGGATTACATGTAAACAGAAACACTAGAAAATAGCAGCTGAAATGTACACACCACTGATACATATAGTCAACTGATTAAACTTAAAATATTTCCTTGGGTTTTGGTGAACTGAATGCTAACCAGGTGATTAGATTAAGCTAGAAGGAGCCAGAGCCTATTGATTAAGAAAAAAGACAAAGAGATTTGCCACAGTCCAAAGAGGGCAACTGGTAATTAATATAGGTCAAGTTACAACGATGAATTAAGTTGGATAAGTTCAGATGATTCTTGTACTTGAAAATATGCATTGTTGGGGCGGCTAGATGGTGCAGTGGATAAAGCACCAGCCCTGGAGTCAGGAGTACCTGGGTTCAAATCCAGTCTCAGACACTTAATAATTACCTAGCCGTGTGGCCTTGGGCAAATCACTTAACCCCATTGCCTTGCAAAAAAAAAAAAAAACCTAAAAAAAGAAAAAAATATGCAATTGTCTATAAAATTTATGTGTTTGTGTGTACAGGTATACATGTGTATATAAAAATAAAAATGTTCACATATACATATATTTACGTGTGTGGGTATACACAGACAGGTGTACCTAATATATCCTAGTTGAAAGAAAATTTAGCTTTTCTGTGGCTGTCCTGACACTCTTCAGTAAGATAAAACAGTACCATCCATAAATGATAGTTTCTCCACCTTCCCTTTCCCTCAGACTCCTCCCAAATCTTTTTCTTTCTGGCTGACCCTATAGTGAAGCCAATAATGCTAAGCCTGTAATATCACAATTATTTCCATAGTAGCACACTCTGTTTAAGAACACTGCATTACTGCAAATTCTCTACAGGAGAAAGTGGATTGTTGAGGCAAGAAAGTTTTATTTAAATTAACTTGAGCACAGGACACAAAATCCTGTGTTAGTCTATTCTGTAATAGCTCTATGACTTTGGGTAAATCACATCTTTGGTGGCTTAGTTTTCCCATCTCTTCTCTGACAATATTACTATCTAGCTTCTCAAGAGCTATTATGATTTGTGCTTTTTACAATACTTGGAAAATGAAAATGTTTTATCAATATAATGTATAACAGAAAAACAATCACAAAAATGCTTCCACAAGGGACTACAACTAACATTTCTTGTTATGTCTTTCTTTTCTGTTGGGGGGGGGGAGTCTTTCTGTTTAATGAAAAAATCAGAAGTCTGAATTTTTCAGATTTTTTTCCTATCTTTTAATTAATGTCCATTCATCTAAACTGGACTGACATTTAAAAGATGCTTCTATGCAAACCAAAGCAATTTAGTCCCAATAGAAGCTATGTCTATAATTAGGGAGCACAAATAACCAGGGATTTGGCAATTATCTAGTTAATCAGGTGTGTGTCTCTCCCTGTGTGTGACTTTGCACAGTGACCCCTCACTTCAATCCAGGTCATCTGCATGCCATGGCATCACCTCCTCTTTGAGAATAAAGTACAAACAACAAATAAAAAGGAAACAGAAGCAGAGACAGAGTCAGAGAGATCACACTTTTACTCTAAATTTTATTCTCCAAAACAAATTATGGCATCCTCAAAAATCTAGATATCATATTAAAAAGATATTTCAGGGCTGCAAGGCAAATTCCTTGGACTCCAGGCTGGAAATCATGTTGTAAGCTAAGTTTCAATTATCTTGGGGGCTTGGAGCATCATCTGTTTCAAAACAGAGATGACAGCATGTACTGTGCTTTGAGGAGAAAACTAGACAGGAAAAGCAGAATTCTCAAGGCACCTTTTATCTAATAATCTCAAAGGGCAAGTCTAGCAAACAAGTATTTGAGTTTCAGTAGGGGAAAACAGAAATAATGAGAAAGGGAGTGCACTAGAAAAGAGAAAACAGAACAGGGGAGGTCATAGCCACCACCCAAGTCTCTTTAGGAATTTATTTCCGTCAAGGTACAAGGAACCTTTTGCTTTAATGTCTGATTTTTTGGGTTGAATGCTTTTCAAAGCACCAGCAGGCACTCTCCTGGCACCTTGCAAGACAATTTTCCTGATTCCCTTATGGCTCATATCCTGGAGTTTCCTCAAATAGAGCCAGCCTTGGCCTCTGGGCAAATGGTCATAGTACCACTATTTTTCACCAAGTAGATACTTAATTTTTTTTCTCTTACAATTACTTGGAGTCAAAGGCTGTTTTCCTAACTCCTGGATGCAGCCCATTCTATAAAGAATGACACCTTTCTAGTTCTTAGGAGAGGTTTCAGAGCTGGAAGAGCCCTTGAGACCACCCATTTCAACATTATTGACTGGGGTTTAAAATTAGGAAAACTCATCTTCCTGAGGTCAAACCTGGCCTCAGACACTAGTTATGTGACAAGTTACTTCACCCTGTTTGCCTCTGTTTCCTCATCTGTAAAATGAGCTGGAGAAGGAAATGACAAGCTACTCCTGTATCTCTGCCAAGAAAATCCCAAAGAATTTCAAGACTTAGACATGACCTGAACAACAAAAGCTAAAGCCTGGGCAGCAGAATGGGCCCTTATGTGTTCAAATCCTGGTTTTGCTGATGTTCCTTGCATGACTCTGGGCAGGTTTCTACTCCTCTCAGGGTCTCCAATTCCTTAAAAGTAAAATGCAGGGACTATACTAGATGATTTCCAAGTTCTAGATCTATCTTCTTGTTCAGCTGGTATCTGAGACCATATTTGAATTCAGGTCTTAACACTAGGCCCAGTTTTCTATCTACTGTACTATCTAGATGTCCTGAAAACATGATACAATAGCAGAGTGAGCTATCAAAGAGCAATGCTTGCAAGAGAGTTCCACTGGAAGACTACTTTTTGATTTATTCCTGGCAAGTGCTTTTGAGATGCAGGAGTTTGTTGTAACAAAAGTATTTATTTTGGGAGACAAGTGTGATGGAGAGAATGCACATTTTTGCGAGACAGGTGTGATGGAGAGAATGCACATAGGAGTCAAAGAAGTCAGATTTGATGTCTAATTTGCCACGCTGAAGAAGCTGCTTAACCTGAGGCTCAGTTTCCTCATTTGTAAATTATCTGTACTTTCCCAAGACTATTGTCACAAAATCCTCTAGAAATACCAATATTTACTAGCAGTGAACTCCAATCTTTTTTTTTTTAAGTTTTTGCAAGGCAATGGGGTTAAGTGGCTTGCCCAAGGCCACACAGCTAGGTAATTATTAAGTGTCTGAGGCCGGATTTGAACTTAAGTACTCCTGACTCCAGGGTGGTGCTTTATCCACTGTGCCACCTAGCTGCCCCTTCTCCAATCTTCCTTTAGGGAGGTCAGTTCCTTGGAATGGTCCCCCTTTGATATTCATTACTGGAAGCAACATTTACCAGCACATATTGTAAGCAAGGCACATCACTGAGCATATAAATAGAAGACAACCTTTGCTTTCATTTATTAAGCCCTGCTGTGAGCTATAGCAGCTGAGCTCTGAGGGAAACAGGATACTAGAGAAAAAGGTGAGGAAAGACAACATTCCAAGCATAAAGACCTCATGGCCCTAGACCTAACCTGTGCAAAGGCAGGAAATATCAGTGTTATGGAGAAGACACAACAGAAAGGCCAGAAGGCATCTAGGCCATACAGCACGCCCCAAGAGGTAAGGTAATGTAATGGCCTGTGCCTTCCACAACACTGGGCCTTTCTTTTCAGAGAGCCTGGTCATAGTGCCAGCTAAGGAAAATCTAGAGACCACTAAGGACTGGCATAATGGAGGCTGGGATGAAAAGTCAGTAGCAGGTAAGCATTAACGTATTTTTCAAAGGATTCTGAGCTAGAATTTTGAACACCTTTAGAAAGCATGCGGTCCATAGCAAGCATCACTCTTCCTCATTTGATCTGAATTACGTAGTTTGTCCGTCTGTATTCACATAAAAAGCATTAAAAAAAAAAGAACAAATACTTAGGCAACTGGGTGGCATAGTGAATATAGTCAGACCCGGAAGGCCTGAATCCAAATTTCACCTAGGTCATCTGGCAAGTAAGTCCTCAATTTCCTCATCTGTAAATTGTTTGTGGGACTTCTACAAAAGTGCTACAGAAATGTGGAGCTGATGCCAGACCTTGCAGTCCTTTGAGGCCACACTTGAATGCCTCCCCATCCCCAACACACTGACAGGCGCCTCCCGCTCCCAGTTGTTTGGCGGCTGACCCCCCAGGCCCGGGCCTCCTCACCCAGGGGCCCGCGCCCTTCCACACGAATTCCATCTCTTTTGTGGATAATAAAACTTTACATTTCCCAAGGGCTGGATACAAATTCTTCCAGGGCAGGATTCAAGCCCAAGTTTCCCTTAAGTCGGGTCACTAGCCCCCGGGCCTCCTCCCAAGCGCGTCTCATCCGTCCCGAGGGCACAGGTGTGCCAGGCGGTGCCCAGGTGGCACACCGGTGCGGGGTTCATCCGGCTGCTGGAGGCCAAGCCCCCGAGCCCCTGGGGTACAGAGCAGGGGCCCCCCCGGTTCTGATGGGGCCGCAGATCCGCTGCCATCTCTGCCCCCCGAAACACCCAATGGCATCTGAGTAGCCAGCTGGCATCCGCCCCCGGGCCCGGGGTGAGTCCAGGGCCGAGCCCCCCCCGCCCCCCAACTCCTGAGCTTCGGGGGGGTGGGCGCGGCGGTGGGTGGCCCCAACGCACTGGGCAGACCCTCGGCTGGGGGGGGGGGGCCGCCCCGGGCCTCAGTTTCCCCATCTGTAGAGGAGGGCGGGGCGGGCGCTTGGAGCCTTCCAACCCGCAACGGCCCCGGCCACAAAGGCCGCCCTTGACCGCGGGGGAAACTGAGGCTGGGAGCGAGGCCCAGCGAGGAGGCCGGAAGCGGCGGCGACCCCCCCCCCCCCCCGCGCGCGGCGCTTCCCCTCCCCCCGCCCGCATAACCGCCGGGGCCCGCGGCGGCGCGCGCACTCACCAGCCTCCCTCTGGGAGCGGGGGGCGGAGCGACGGCGGGCTCGCGCCCGGGAGCGCGCGCCGCGCCCGCAACGGCCGGGGCCGCCCTCCTCGCCGGGCCTCGGACTCGCCTCCCCGCAGGGGGCGCGCCGGCTCGCGCAGGGCGGAAGGCGGGGCCGGGCGGGGCCCGACCAATCGCCGTGGCGGCTCTCCCCGCCCCCTCCGGGCTCCGTCCTCCGCCAATAGGGCGCGGAGGGCAGTGACGCGTCTCCCCCCCGCCCCCTCCGGCCCCCCGCGCCGTCTCGGCGCACTCTCCAGTCGGCGGCGCGCGCCCCGGCCCCCGCCCCCTCCCTCCCCCTCCCCCTCCCCGTTCCCCGCGGCGTGGGCGTGGCCCCCCGGGCGCTCCGAGAGCCTATAAAAGGCGGGCGGCGGCGGCGGCGCCATTTTGCGATCGGCGAGCAGCGGCGGCGGCCCGGAGAGGTGCAGCGGAGGTTTCCTGGTTTCGGACCCCAGCGGCCGGATGGTGAAATCCTCCCTGCAGCGGATCCTCAACAGCCACTGCTTCGCCCGAGAGAAAGAGGGGGATAAACCCAGCACCACCGTCCACGTCGGCCGCGCCATGCCAGTCCTCAGCCTCCACAGCAGCGGCAGCCGCAGCAGCGAGAGGTAAAGGCGGGCGGGAGGGGGCCGCGGCGCAGAAGCTTCCAGAAGCGGCGCCGCTTTGTCTCCGCCCTCGGCCCCGGCCCGGGGGGGGGGGGCAGGGCCGCGGCTGTTGACGGCCCGCGGGGGGCGGGGCCGGCGGGCGCGGGGGCGGCCGCGGGGGGGCGCTCGTCAGCCCCCGCCCCCTCCCCGAGGAGGGCCGCCCCCCCGCCCGAGGCGCTCCGCGAGGCCGCGGGGAGGCCGGGCCGCGCGTGCGCACGGGGCCCCGGCGCCCCGAGGACAATGGGGAGCGCGCCGGGCCGGGCCGGGGCGCCGGGTGACCTTGGGCCGGTCCCTGCGCCCCGCCGCCGGCCGGAAGGGCGGGCACGGGCGGCCCGCGCCGGAGTTGCCTGAACTCGCGGCCGCCGAATCGGATTTTTCAATGAAGGATCGGAAAAGAAAGCGGCGCCCCCTCCCCCCGCCCTTCCCCCTCCGCTTTTGTTGATGTAATAATAGCCGGCTCTTCGGGGAGTTCTTTGGACTGGGGGCGGGGGCCGAGGGGGTCTCGGGGGCCCCAGCTGAGGGGAGCTGTGCTCGCGAGCCGAGGCCGCCGCGCGCTGGCGCCGCCGGCCGCCCTGGGGGCGTCGGGCCCGGCCCTCGAATTGAGCCCCGGGGACCCCGACGCGAGCGAGGAACGCAGTCTGGGGGGCCCGGCACCCCGAGGCAAGGTTAAGTGGAACGAAAAGCAGCGAGTTGGGACCCAACGGGATCCGGCTCACCAGAAGCGAAAGTGGAGGGAAAGGAATTTATTTAATGTGAGATTTCCCGGATTTACCCTATAACCAATATGACTTTATTATAAATATGTACATTGTGAGAAGGACTTCCTTATCGATCATTTTCGTCATTATAAAAAAAAGCTTGGAGCAGAGATAGAGCTGTGAGAAAGCCGTTAAGTTAATATTTTGATTAAATGACCTATATTTTGCAAGAGAAGTTTTTGTGTTGTCCCCGTCCCCCCAAAAAAATTGCTTACAGTGCAAAATGGTGGATTAGTTGGTATATATTTATACTGATTTGCAAATGGCTGCTGGCACTCGGAGATGACAATTGTGAAAATTTCCCTACGGGCCTCGATTGCTGCATCTGCCGAGATGACGCAACCAAAGAGTGAGCCTTGCAGGGTGAAAGATGGTGCATAGGGAGGGGCCAGGTCGCCTGCTCTTCTGAGTCTGAAACTGTTTATCTCAAAACAAACTTGGGAGAAGCTTTATGTCAGATGCTCTACATCAGAAATATTGATTTGAAATATTTCTAGATAAAGAGTTTTTATATTGGAACCAAAAATTGTCTTAATGTTTATTAGGATTAGAATTATATCTCTAGTGTTGATCCAGACATTCATTACTCCATCATTGTAGATTAGGTTCATACAAAACTTCCAGGACTGAACAATTGGGATATTTCCATGTATAAATTTTTGTTTTGTTGCAAAAGAGGCAGAGTTTTTTTTATCCTTGTGAAAAAATGATGCCACATTAACATTGAGTTTAAAAGCCCGTGAAAAGGGGAAATGAAGTGAATGAAATTAGAAATGGTAATTGAACATCAGTCCTGCCTGGTGGGGAGTTTAACTTATTTTTAAAAGCCTGGATTCACAAATTGAAGAGTCAAAATTATGATGAAGCTGTTTTGGCTTATGATTCAGCATTGCTTGTCAAGTCATAAAAAGAGATAACTGTTTAATTTAATTATAGGAGATAACTTTGGCAGCTCAGAGCTGTTGTTTTTTTTTCTTGCTTAGAAATAGATGTTGATTTTGCAATCCCATTTAAGTACAGCTAATCTCGGGCATAGCCGAGAAGAGTAGTGTAATTCCCACAAAATTGAGGGAGACTTTACAAAGGATCTTATTCATAAAAAAGGCCCCAATAACTCTGGTGCTTGGATAATGTGATGGAATCAGGAAGCCAAAAGAATATGGCCCCTCAGACTTTTGAAGGAAGAGGTCCTGCTTGTTCAGTGAAATTCAGTCTACTCATAACCTCAACGTTTAAATAGGCATGCACTGAAGGTTTATGAGCAGAAGCTAGACTTCATAGGAGTTATAGTTAGACATGAACTTTAGAGATGAGGAAACTCAGAGCTAGAGGAGTTGTGGCTTGCCCGTGTAGCAGAATCAGGATTTCACCTTATCCTTTTGACTTTTAATCTGTGCTTTTTTCCAATTACTGTTAAGTCAATAAATATTAATAACAGTATCTCAGACACTGCTCAGGGTTACAAAGAAGGGCAAAAGAGAGGTCCCTGCTCTCAAGTACCTTACCCTCTAAGGGAGGGGAGGAGAAAACAGAACTATGTACAAACAAGTTATGAGGGATAAATAGGAAATAATCAACAGAAGGAGAATTAAGAAAAATTGAGAAAGACTTTCTGGAGAAGATAAAACTTTAGCCTGGTTTTGAAGGAGGAAGGCAGGAGATGAAGAGGAAGAGCATTCCAGGCATGAGTGGCAATCAGTGAAGACTCCCTATTTGTTTTGATGGAGTATCTTCTTTAAGAAACAGCCAGGCAACTCCTTATTGCTGGATCAAAGTGACAGCATTTGCTGGTTACTAGGGTGAATTTCAGGTATAGTTTATAACTTCTTTTTTTATCTTGCACAATGAATCTGGAGATGTTGTAAGAGAGTGTTTTATGACTTGCTTACCTGTAGAAAGCTTTTTATTAATCATTCTGCTTTTCCTCAGTTCCAGGGTCTCCTTCAATTGCTGTAGTAACCTGGGTCCAGGGCCTCAGTGGTGCTCCTGATGTCCCTCACCCACCCCTGAAGATCCCAGGTGGGCGAGGGAATAGTCAGAGGGATCACAATCTTTCAGCTAATTTATTTTATTCTGTAAGTATGCATGTTGTTAACTTTATATTTAACTTTGCATCTTTTACTTCATCATGTCTTGTCATTTCTACCTCACTAATGTTTCTTGTATCTTGTTCTCTACTCACAGTTCTTAATCTTATCAATTCAGGGTCTTAACACCTTCACTTGAAGTATCTGTATAGTATCTGGTCATGCCATTATTCTGGATTCATACAAACAAGCTTCCACGTTTCTCTTATTACTACCTTAATAAGATCAAATATGATGGTAGCCTGACTCACATAATTATCCTTCATTTTACTCCAGTAGTTTCTTCCCTGAACTCCTAACGTTTCTTCTCCCCCAACTCTTTGCATTCCTTTTTTTTAAGTTTTTGCAAGACAATGGGGTTAAGTGGCTTGCCCAAGGACACAGCTAGGTAATTAATTATTGTCTGAGGCTGGATTTGAACTCAGGTCCTCCTGACTCCAGGGCCAGTGTGCTCTATCCACTGTGCCACCTAGCTGCCCCTACTCTATCTCTTAATTACTCCACTTCTAAGAATCTTAGGCTCTGCCAAAGTTTACCCTTCCTTCCCTTATTAATGCTCTCACCCTCCTCAAAGTTTATTTAATATTTATACACATATATATTATATATTTGTGTTTTATGGCACCATATGATAGAAATACCTTGAGAAAAGGTCTCTTTGTTTCTGTAAAGAGTAGGTACTTGGGTGGAGCAGTGGATGTCAGGAAGAGTTCAAATGTGGCCTTATCCAAAGGCAAGTCACTTTAACCTTGTTTGCTTCTTCTGTTTCATCATCTGCAAAATGTGCTGGAGAAAAACATGGCAAATCACTCCAGTATCTTTGCCAAGAAAATCCTAACCAACATTTGCTAAATCATTTCTATTTAGTATAAATCCAATTTACATCTTGATTTCCTAGTCTACCCAATAGTCAGGAAGTAATTTTTTTTTGTGCTGATCAGTTAGTAGTAGATAAAAAGTTATGTTTCTGATGACTTTGGGGGGAAAACTTCTTAATGCTACTCTGTCAACAGGATAATCGGCTGACTGTAACAGAGGAACTAACGTCTAATAACAGGACAAGAATTCTAAATGTCCAGTCCAGGCTTACAGATGCCAAACACGTTAATTGGAGAGCAGTGCTGAACAACAACAGCCTCTACATTGAAATTCCAGGTGGTGCTCTACCTGAAGGGAGCAAAGATAGGTGGGTACTTATTTATTGCCTAAATTATTTTCTGCTTTCAACTCTACAACCTGGGGGAAGGTAGGATGTTCTTTTGTGTATGCTAAAAAAGCCTTATCTAAGGGACTTTTTAACTTCCAAATATATTAATTTTCCTGTCATAATTTTAAATTAGACATTCTTTGATAATGAGATTAGGACTGGTTAGATAACATTGAGTTTTCTTTTTTTTTTTCTTAGCCCATATATCTTGGTTACTAATCTATTGAATATGATACTCTTGCTCCCTTATCCTGCCGAAGAATTAAGATTAACAATAGTTAATCTCTTGGAATACATTATGTTAGTCATAAGAATTTTAAATTTTGGACAAGGCAAATTATTCTTGGGTTCACTGACCTTAGAAAATGAAGTTTCTTGTGTACGTGTGTGAATTTTAATCCCATGCTTATACATTCCTCTAAGAAGACTTGACTACAAATTCATAAAGATCGGGGATCAAGGTTTTTTTGTAGTTTTATCCATGTACCAACATCTGTAGGTGCTGAATGAAGAATACAGGTGTATATGTACATGGGGCAGCTGGGATTTGGAGTGGTTAGAGTGCTGGACCTGGAGTCAGGAGAAGTTTACTGAGTTCAAATCTGGGCTCAGACACTTTACTAGATATATCACGCTGGGCTAAGTCACCTCACTCTGCCTCAGTTTCCTCATCTGTAAAATGAGCTGGAGAAGGGGAAATTACATATCATTCCAGTATCTTAGCCAAGAAAACCCAAATGGGTTCACAAAAGAGCAAGACATAACTGATAGGACTGAAACATGTACATGCATGCACGCACGCAAATAGCAATATTTTGGTAAAGAATAAATGGTTAGTGACTATCTTTGTTTTAACATCTGCTTGTTTAGTTTTGCAGTTCTTCTTGAGTTTGCTGAAGAACAGCTTCATGTTGATCACGTCTTTATCTGCTTCCACAAGAATAGAGATGATAGAGGTAGGTGCAAGTATAACCTATTTTGACTTCACAAACAAAATTGGGGGATATTTCTGGGAAACATAAGAGACATCTTTTAGCTTTATCGTCAAGAACAATGTATTGATATCCTGAATGATAGAAAATGAAATGCATTGACTCTGGAAGTATTGAATCCATCCTTACCAGTTATAGAGACTTAGGTTTGATAACTACTTGTCAATATGTTGTAGAATAGATTCTTTTTCAAGTATAGTTTGAACAAGATGACCTGAAATAGCTTCCAGCTCTGAGGTGTAGCCATTTACTCAGAGCTGAGACCAGAACCCAAGTCTAATGGCCACTTCTCCATTTTTCAGGCCACTGCCACACAGCTCCTTTCCTTGGAAAAGTGCTGACATGGACATTAATGTTAGATGGACCCTGTCCCTTGAGCATATTTATAGACTAGAGAACTGAACTTCACTGAGCCAGGTCTAGAAACCAGTCCCCTGTCTACTGAGCTTCCCTGTCATATTGTTTGTGTTTTAAAGGAAGTTTACTCTCCTGAATTATTAACTTTGTTTCTCTTTCTACCTTTGCAGCTGCATTGCTCCGTACTTTCAGCTTTTTGGGCTTTGAGATTGTGAGACCAGGGCATCCCCTTGTCCCCAAGAGACCAGATGCTTGCTTCATGGCCTACACATTTGAGAGAGACTCTTCGGAAGAAGACTAGATTGCAATGTTTTGCATCTTTAGAGCTTTCTTGTTGTCTGTAAAGATGAGTCTGTGGAAATTTTGTCAACATCGATTACAGTGCATTTAATGTTGTGCTTTGTACGAAATATTGTGACCAACTGCTCTAGTGGTGGGATGTTGAAAATTTCAGACTTTTATCATCTTTTCTGGATTTGTCCGCATGTTGTGATTGTGCAAATAAATGCTCACTCCAAATTAGCAGTATATTTCTTGAAGTTTAATATTGTGTTTGTGATACTGAAGTATTTGCTTTAATTCTAAATAAAAATTTATATTTTACTTTTTTATTGCTGGTTTAAGATGATTAAGACTATCCTTACACATTCAAAAGAAGTTTATTTGAAATAAAGTAGTATCCTAGGCTGAGAAACCAAAATCGTAGGTCTCTTTAACTTTGAAAGATAGATATTAATCTGCCCTTCTATTGCTCTCAAATCAGAATAAAATGATTACAATTAGAAGAACTTTGCCTTGGTGGTTTTAACATTTCCCCTCGTGTCAAATATATTTTGTACTAATTTTGATTTTTTTTTTTTGAGGGTTTCTCTAATATGGAGAAAATTTCAACCCCTCAAGTTTTGTTAAAACATTTAAAGCTGTTTTCTTTCAGAATTTTGCTGTACCGCCTATTGTTTGAAATAAGATAGGGTTTTGTTCAAGTGGGATCTCTTTTTAGGGAATTTTGGGGAGGGGCAGGTGTTAAAATAGTCTTCTATGGTGTTGGGAAAGGTGTTGTGTGAAATTGACATTTTAACCATTTTTATTGCATGAGTAAGGGGTGGTGTAGGAAGTGTGATACTCTTCTAAAAACTGAAATATAGCTCAGCCTCAAAAAATTAGTCCTGTTGTTTGGGAGAAAGGAAACCATTTCTGATATCCTCTGATGTAAATTGATAGATTAACCTTGTTTAAACCTGTGTTGTGCCAGTTACTAGGTTTCATTGGCCTTAACCACCACCAATATCCCCCATTAAGCATGTAGACCATGCCCTTGATTAGATCACCTCTTCCTCATGTTAACCTAATGATTTGCTGCTGCTTTAAAATTGAAAGACATCTCTCTAATCCTTAAAACATTTCTCAATTTCCCCTGTCTATTACAACCTTTTAATCAAACTTAGAAAAAGTTGGCCTATGCATTGCTTCTGTTTCTGATGTCTGCAACCTCTCCTGATTAGTGATACCACTCCATCAGGTTTGTGTACTTACCCAACCTAGCTTATCAGATACTGGGGCATTTATGTTTAATAACTTAACTAGCTCCATGGTGTCATCTATACATACATTCAAGTGCATATATATGCAACCCACATCTCTTTCTATAAACTCTAGCCCGCATTTGCCCCTAGATATTTCTAATGATACTTCAAATACCATATATTTTTCTTTTTTCTCTTTTAGGTTTTTTTTGCAAGGCAATGGGGTTAAGTGGCTTGCCCAAGGCCACACAGCTAGGTCGTTATTAAGTATCTGAGTCCAGATTTGAACTCGGGTACTCCTGACTCCAGGGCCAGCCAGGCCAGCTGGTGCTCTGCACTGCGCCACCTAGCCGCCCCATTAAACACCATATATTCTTAGGAACAATGCATCTGGGTTCAAATTTTGCCTCTTTACGTTTCTGTCTAAATCCTTAAAATATTTTTTAAAAACATTTTCTTAAATGTGGAAGAAGCTTATCAATAATCGTTTAACTATAGTTTTTTTCTAAATATCCTTCTTGAATTCTTAGTATTGTTGGATATTGTTAAGCATCTCCTGCATGTTCTAGGTTTCCAGGACATTTGCTCTCTCCTGTTCAATCTACCTGACTCTTGTACCAACAATGATAGCCTCAAATGACTTCTCTGAACCCTCTTTTCCCTTTATACCAGTTCTTAACCCAGAGTCTGAACTTTTTCTGTATATGACATTTTTTACCATTTTAATGTAATTAAGTTTCCTTGATGATCCTATGTAATTAGGCATTTTTAAAAACGTCTGAGAAGGGACTTGACACAGAAATGGTTAACTCAGATTTGATAATCTAAATTTTTATTCCAATTACCATTTTTAGTCAGATGATTTCCATATCTTTGTATTTCTCCCTATTCTCTCCTGAGCAGTCATAATAACAACTGCTTGGACATCTCAGAGTAGATTGTCCTTAGGTATGTCAAACTTAGTATATCCAAATAGAACTTAGCTTTCCCTCCAAACCTTGCCCTCCTATCTTATTACTATTGGTAATCTTGAGTTAGCCAAAATGCAACCTCAATTTAATCTTGGTGTCATTCTTATTTGCACTGATTTCCCCTTCTATTACCATATCCAAACAGTCTTATCCTGTATACCCTCACAACATCTTTTGTGATACTTTTTACCATCACCCGTATTCCTATTCAGAGTCCTATCACCTTTAGTATAACATACAAAAAGCAGATTTATAATTAGCACCCTTTCTCCCTTTCCAATCTACTAAATTGCTCCAATTTTTTAAACTTTTTCAACAGAATGGTCAGATCAATTCACAGCTCTACCATCAGTGTGTGCATTTTACCACATCTCTAGCATTTGTCATTTTGTGATCTGATGGGTATGAGGTGCAACTTCAAGTTGTATTTGCATTTCTCTAGGGATTTGAATCTTAATATGGTTATTGTTAGCTTGTAATTCTCTAAAAATTGCCTTTTTATGTCATTTGATCATTTATCAGATGGAGAATGACAAATTTAAATTAATTTTTTATACATCTTACGAGAATTTTATCAAAGAAACTTGTGCTTCATTTCTAATTTTGCTAGATTATTTTTGTGCAAAAACAATAGTCAAAAATCTCCTTTTGCTCTGTTGTGACCCTTTTGATCTTATCCTCCTTGATCTCTTTGCCCATCACTCCATTCTCCTTAATACTATCTTTTACAAGTTTTCATGACAATACTCTTTCTTGGTTCTCTTCCCTACCTATATGACTACTCAGGTTACTTTACTGGATCTTGTTTTTAGATCATGGGTGTCCCAGAGGGTTCTGTCCTAGCATTTCTTCTCTCTATACAACTTCACTTAACAACTCTTAAATTATCCCTATACTGATGATTCACAAATCTACTTAACCAGTCCCAACTTCTCTCATGAACCTCCAGTTTCACATCTCCAACTGATTATTGAATATCTTGAATGTCTTAAAGACATTTTAAACTCAACATATATATATATATATACAACTGAACTCATTCTCTTTCCCCCACAATTATTTTCTTATATAATTTTTGAGGGCACCCAAGCTCAGAGCCTAGATGTCATCCTCTACTCGTAGTCTTTCATTCTGGATCCAGTTTATTATCAAATGCTACCATTTCTGCCTTCATAGCATCTCTCCTATATGTTCCTTTTTTTCTTTAGGTTTTTGCAAGGCAATGGGGTTAAGTGGCTTGCCCAAAGGCACACAGGTAATTATTGTCTGAGGTTGGATTTGAACTCAGGTACTCCTGACTTAATGGCCGTTGCTCTATCCACTTGAGACACCTAGCTGCCCCATATGCTCCTTTTCTCTTTGAAACTACCACTGCTATGGTACATCCTGGTTCTTGTCATCTAATTGCAATAGCCTGTAGTTGATCTCCCTACCACAAGTCTTGCCCCAATCTGGTTTATCCTCCACTCACCTATCAAAGTGATCTTCCTAAAGCACAAATCTTAACTATCACCTCCTTACCCACTACCCCACTCAGTAAAGTTTATTGATTCCCTGTTATCTTGAGGATCAAATAGAAAATCCTGTTTGGGTCTTCATAACTTGGCGGTCTACCACTCTGAGATTACCATAAAGTGCAAGTCTTACACTTTGTTCCTGTGATCCAGTGATCCTCTGATTTCTTTCTGTTCTTCAGTCTCCTGAAGAGATTTTTCACTGGCTTGTCCCCCATGTCTGGAAAGCACTCCTCCCTCATCTCTGTCTTCTAATACTTTTGTTGATTATTTCAAATTTATCCTGCATGTAGTTGTACCTAGTTGTTTGCATATTGTCTCTTCCATTAGACTATGAATGCCTTGAGGGAAGAAACTTTGTCCTTTCTATTCTCAGTATTTAGCACAATTAATGAATTCTTTCCCTAACTATAAATCTGATAGGTCATTTTTTTCCTTGCTACTTTAATTTGTTTATCATGTCCTTTATATCTAAGCTATTACCCATTTGTAGCTTTTCTTGGTATGTGGTGTGAGATCTTGATCTAAACCAAATAACTATCAGACTGCTTTCCAGTTTTTCACAGCAATTTTTGTCAGTTTCTCTTAACTTTTTTTTTGGCAAGGCAATGGAGTTAAGTGATTTGCCCAAGGTCACACAGCTAGGTTATTATAAGTGTCTGAGACTGTATTTGAACTCAGGTCCTCCTGACTTAATAGCTGGTGCTCTATCCACTATGTCATCTAGCTGTCCCCTCTCTTAAGAACTTTGGAATTGATTATGCAACATGGGAAATACCAGCACAGGACCACCCAGCATGCCATGGCCTCATTTGGAAGGTACTGTTCTCTAGGAGCAAAGCAAAATTGAAATAGCTCAAAAGAAAAAGGAGATGTGCAAATTTAGAGAATCTGCCCCAAATTTTCACATGAACTATTTGTGTCTAAGCTGTGGTAGAGCATTCCAAACTCATTGGTCAGGTCAGCCACAGTCAAACACATTGTAATGTGACATGATGTCATTTTGATTCTCTTCAAGAACAAAAGACAACAATGGACCTTCAGGGCACCATAAAAAATTTTGCATTGTTGCTATTATCATAAAACTGAATTTCATCTGCTTTCTTCAAGGGATCCTGCATTTCTCTAGGTTTTTTTTTGATGGAGTTAAATAATGTCTTGTTGGAGATGGACTATATTTCTGATAAGCCCTGTGAAGTTCTCACTTTTTGTTTAGCAGCTTTTGAAATTCCATATGATTTTTGTCAAACCAATCTTGATGTCTGGGAATGTTCTGGCCCAGATGAGTAAAAGCAGTAAAACCAAACTTCTGAAAGTTGCCAACTCCTTCTCTACTATTACCAACTGTGTGTTGACTCAGCTTTTCCTCCAAGATAGCTACAAACTATTTCTGTTGGAGAAGTGCTCTAATATATTGACATCAAGTCTTCTAATACTTTCTTTATATCCTTTCTCTTATTCTTCACCCATCCACCCACCTTCCCTTCTTCCATTTCCCTCCTGTTTCCCTGATAAGTGAAATATATTTCTGTACCCTACTATGGATGTGTGTGTGTGTGTATGTGTGTTCTTTCCTTTGGCCAATTCAGATGAGAGTGAGGTTCATGTATCACCTGATTTTCCTCATCCCTTTCTCCTTACTTGTATAGACAGATTCTACTAGTGCATACTAATTATATGAGGTTTTTCTTTATCATTTTTCTACCCCTTCAGTGTGTTCCTCTTCCTTTCCAAACTTCTTTTAAGACAATTAAAAGATAACAGAACTACTTCCAGATCATCTAATTATATTCTCACTATGACCCTTGATGATAATAGAATTCTGAGGAATTGTGTATGTCATCTCTTATCAAAATATAAACAGTAAATAGATTGTACTCTCATTGCTTTATTATGTTTCTCCTAAGACTTCTATGTGCTTTAAAGTTTCTACTCTGTTCTAGTCTTTTCATCATAATGCTTAGAGGCCCTCTATTCAGTAAAGATCTCTTTTCCTCCATAAAGGAGAAATGTTCACTCTTCTGGGTAAGTTGTTCTAGGTTGTAAGCCCATATCTTCTACCTTCTGAATAACATAGTCCAAGTTCTCCATTTCTTTATAGTAGTGGTTGCTAAATCTTATGTGAGGGCTAACTGTGGCTTTTTAGTACTTGAATTATTCCTTTTTTGATGGCTAGCAGTATTTTTCCTTTTGACCTGAAAGCTCTGAAGTTCTACTATAATATGCCTGAGATTCTTCATTTGTGAATTCTTTCTATTTCTTACCTTGTTTGCTAGTTCTAAAAGATATGGGAAATTGTTTTATGATTTCTTGAAATATGATGTCTAGGAATATTTTTGGGTCATGGCTTTTGAGTGTTATAATGATCCTTAAATTATTTCCACTCGTGTTTTTCTTGGACCTATTGTTGGTCAATCAATGAGAGTCAGAATGATTTTGGTTTAAGGCATGGTCCTTAAAAAATAAATCTAGCCCGTAATCCCCAAGATAGCTCATGAAGTTTCACTAATCAAAATTATCATTCTTACCTACAGGTAAGGGTATAATATTCTATGTGAATAGGTGAAAAGAAAGGGAAGGGAAGGAGGGGGGAGAGAGAGAGAGAGAGAGAGAGTTGCCAAACTGCTTGGGTCCGAGTGGGGCTGCTCCTACTACTACTCATAGTGGTTGTTTGGAAGAGACCATGGTATCAGGGAAGTGATGCCATGACAAGCAAGTGAATTGAATTTAAGTAAGGTCACCAGCCTCTCTTTCTCCTCTGCAGTCATCTGGGTCCAGTAACCAGATATGGATCAGGATGATTGGAGATGGCCTGGAGTATCAGTTTGACTGACATAATATCCATTTTGGTGATTAAAGCTTGAGAAGAAATGAGGCAGAGAGTGGTTTCTTTTACTCAGTCAAGAAAAAAAATCAATCTGGGAGCAGAAAACCCTCAGTTTGCTATTTTGTCACTTCCTTTTACATTTATATGTGAATTTGCACAAATAATTGATTTCATATGTAGGTTGCACAGTGGATAGAGCACTGGCCCTGGAGTCAGGAGAATGAGAGTTCAAATCCTGCCTCAGTTACCTTGGCACTTACTAGTTATGTGACCTTGTACAAGTCACTTAACTCTGCCTGGTATCCAGGGCCATCTCCAGTCATCCTGATTCACATCTGATAGCTTTGGAGGAGAAAGTGAGGCTGGTGACTTTATTTAGCATAGCTCCCCTCACTCAAATCCAATTCAAATGCTTGTCATGGTGTCACTTCCCTGAGGTCAACAGTCTTCTTCAAGAGTGAAGGACAAAAAAATAATCATTATCATAGGGCATGGGACATGTGATTGATGACTATGCAAAGGATATATTAGATAGGTGTGAAGAGAACAAAGTCAGAATATTAATTCAATAACCCAAGAAAAAAGTACTCAAGAAGGGTTGGTAGTTTCAAATGCCACAGAGGTCAGAGAGAAGGATTAGGACTGAGAAAAGACCACTCTATTTAGATGTAGATTATAACCCATTCATGTTTCCCAAGGACCCCATGTTTTCCACCAAGAAGTCTTATCATCTGTTATCTCCTTATCATGCGAAAATGGAAAAGGTAGGCTTTCTATTTTATTAACTGCCTGACTAGGAAAATTATAGATCTCATTCGAGGAAGATATCTTGACTCTAGGTGGCACAATAGATAAAACTCTAGATGGAATTAGAAAGACCTGAATTCAAATCCAGCCTCAGATACATACTAGCTGAACAAATCACTTAACCCTATTTGCCTCTGTTTCTTCATCTGTTAAATGACCTGGAGAAGGAAATGGAAAACCATTCCAGTTTCTTTGCCAAGAAAACTCCAAATGGGGGTCACAAAGAGTCAGATATTACTGAACAACAGGAGCTGCTATCTTGATTCTGAATCCAAGGTCTATCCACTGTATCACTTAGTTGGTTTTAAACCAATGCCTCGAAGAATCTGATAATGACCTTATACTTTTCAAAGCACGTACTAATTAGGAGGAGGTGTGCTTTGGGGGTGGGCAGAAGGGGATTACCAGTAATCAGCTTGAAAAGATAGGTCAGAGACAGATTCTGAAAGGATTTAAATGTCAAATGGAGGAGTTTGCATTTGATCCTGTTGGTCATCAGGAACTACAGGAACTTTTTGAATCAGAGAATGGCATGATCAGACCTGTGCTTTTAGCAATATCAATTAGCAAAATTAATTAATTGTTTGGAGGACAAATAGAGTGACTGGAAACAGAGAATGTTATTGAAGTAGTCTGGGTAGGAGATAACAAGTACCAGAATTGATGTGGTTACGTTATGAGGAGGGGAAAGGGAAAGAGATAACAGGGAAGCTTTGGAGGTAAATTAATAAGACTTGGCAAAAGTTTGGATGTGGAGGGATGAGTGAGAATGAAGAGTCGAGGAATCCTAGGCTGTGAACCTGGGTGATCCAAAGATGGTGTAACTTGGATGGAAATAAAGAAATAGACAAATTAGAATGAGTGGCCTGCATTGGGTATGTTAGATTTGAAATGCCCATGGGGTACCTCAGTGGAGATATCCAGGAGACAGTGAGGACAGACTGGACCTTGGAGAAAGATGAGAGGAAAGGGCAGCTGGGTGGCATCCCATGGGAGGCACCAGCCTTCGAGTCAAAATATGGCCTCAAACACTTATTAACTGTGCAACTCTGGGCAAGTTGCTAAACGCAGATTGCCTCGAATAAGTAAATATGAATGAATGAAAGCTATAAATGGGGTGTGTAGACCCTACAGACATAGTTGAATCCCATGGGAGCTGATGAAATCACAAGTGAGAGAGGAAATGAGCACCCAGGATATTCATAATTATTATTGATAAATTAATTGATAATTTTCCTCATATATACCCACACATTAAGGTGGATGGACTTGGATGACAGACAACTTGGGTCAGGAAGCAACAAAGGAAGAGTTAGGAGGAGGAGAACTAAGAAAAATTGGTGTCCAGAAGACCTAGGGAAATCATTTCCCTCTCTTCAGTTAAAAAACAAAACAAAAACAAATCTAGCCTTCTTCCCAGCTGCTGCACCATGTTTAAGGGAGGGAGAACTCCTTCTGGATTTTTCAGTTTGTCATATTAATGAAACATTAAGGTTTCAGATCAAAGCTTTTGTTGGCAAACTGGGTTTTCTTTAAGTTTAAAGGTTATGTGTTCAACGCAGGAGGACATAGTGGCTAGAAGAGCCATCCTCAAACCTGGGAAGACCTAATTTAAGTGTTTAATGATTTCTGCTCCTTCGTCCTCTGACTTCCAGGTATCTTCTCCTCCTCTCCACATATGACTCTCCATCTCCTGCCTCCATACAGTTTCACCATCTGTCCCCCCATTCCTGGAATCCTCTCCCTCCTCATCTCTGTCTCACGTCTTCCCTGGCCTCCAAGTCCCAGTTAAAACATCACCTTCTGCAAGAAGTCCTTCCCCAGTCCTCCTTAACCTTTGTGTCTTCTGGATGAAGCTTTCCTCAGTTTATCCTGTAAATATTTTTGCATGGTAAGTGTACCCCACCCCCACCCCCACTTAGATTGTTGCTCCTGGAGAGACTGGACATTTGGTTTTTGTTTTTCTTAGCATGCCCAGCTCTTAGCACCGATGGACTTCAATAACTGAAACACACTTTCCTCAAAATTTTGGGAAGAGTATTAGTGGCCCTACCAGACAATAAGCAACAGGCTCTGTGAGTAATTTGCCCATGAATTTGAACTGGGATATTAATCTAATTCTCCCTATTTCCAGTATGTTTCCTCCTTTTAAAAAATTGATTCCTTTTATTTGTCTTTGCATCACAATCATTTCTCAATATAGGCCATTCCCTATTGGATCCTCCGTGGTAAACAAAATAACAACATGTGACTGTATCTATGTATGTAACATTTTGCAACCACACTGTCCCTCCTCACCCCCACCCCAGGCCAAGAGGAGAACAGAGGATTGCAACCTCTGTTCTTCCAGAGCCAAGGCCTTCGATCCACCACCTCATACTATTGTAGCCATTGTATGTGTCTCTTTCATTGTGCTTTCTTTGCTAGGCATCACTTCATACTTTTTTTTAATGTTTCTTTTGTTTTTTCACATTCACAATTTCTAATGCTCACTTATATACGTTGCATTCATATATCATGATAGGTTTCTGGTTTTGGATTTTTGTTTGTTTTGCTACCACAAAAAAGTGCCTCTTTTAAGTATGTAGTTAAGAATGGGATCATATGCTATCAAATGGCATGAATTGTGAGCTAACTTTTCTCACATAATTCCATATAGTTTTTCAGAATGATTGGACATATGTGTGCCAACTTTGACTTTTTCTATCTTATTGTCATCTTTGCCAATTTGAGGAATGTGAAACAAAAACTCAGAATATCTTAATTTTAACTTCTTTTTTTTAATTAGAGATTTGTAATATTACTTTTTAAAATTTTGTCAATCATGTTTAATTACATTTGTCTTTTAAAAAACATAAACTTTAAAAAACACACAAACTTTTACAATTTCTTGACTATTCATATTATAATCCTTATTTGTTAAAATGCTCAAGAAATCTGAGAAAGTAGTAGAAGTGACATTTATGCTAATCTATATGAGAACAGGAAAAGTATAAGGCAAGAAATGTGAAAGAAAAGTAGGTTTATTTTCTTGAAGAGAAAATGTCTTTTAAAAGAAATTCTTTCCTGACTCTTCCAACTTTTTTATTCCTCATTGTACATAGATCAGCCTGGATTCCATTTCTCTTATCTGTCCATTTTTGCTATCGCTACTCCATCCTCCATATTGTCTTTATCTTTTTCAAAATCTGACAAGGTGCTATAGCCAAATGTATACAAATATCCACATCTCTTTATTTCAAGCAGACTACAGTCTGATTTTAAAAAAAAGAAAATTCCAGGCATAATACAGTAAAATTGGACTTTTCTCAGTCTAACAATATTTAAAGTAATTTTTCCTAAATGGATCCTTGATATATTTATTAAATATACTCTACAAAAAATTTATTTCTTATTTAAAGTAAATAAATAAATGAAGAAAGAAGGAAAAAAGAGAAAGAAAAAAGAGAAAGAAAGAGAGGAAGGAAAGAAGGAAGGAAGATAAAAGACATAAGCAATATCTTTCAGAGGAAGAACAGCATACAAAAAAATTACAGGAGTAAATACTAATTTAGATAAACAAACAGCCACAATGATAGAGATTCAAAGGTCCCTCAATAACACTTAGTAATTCGGGCTAATTTTCCTACATAAACAAATTTAACAGTATATTTCAATGAAAAACAATTCACTGTGATGACATTTACATATAAATATGCATAAATAAAACTACATAATTTACATTCAGAATTAACATGAAATATGTTTTTAATAGAACTGTATCTATGCAAGCATTTTCTCCTAACAATGCTCAAGTATAAAAAGCAATACAAGTTCCTCAACTTTAATAGAGCACTACAAGATTATTGAAACAGCTCTAACATTTTACATCCTATTGTATATTTATAATTCACTGAACTACATAATATATAATATAGTTCATTTTGAAAAACAAAAATCCTTTTAAAATATTAATAGAAAGACAGTAATTCCAAGTGTTTATGCTGTAACATAGTAGCAGAAAGGACATTTATGGTAAAAATATGCTTTTAGGAAAATAGCTAGAAAATCTAAATATTGATAGAAATATAAAAAAAGTCAAAAATATATTTTTAAGAGGCAAAATATTGCCCAAAACATTCAAAACTGATTTTTAGAAATGTATCTAAACTAATAAAATTGGAGATTGGTGACTGTAGCTGAAAAAGAAAAGGGGAAGGTAAAGGAATAAAGGCAATTGGGAGTTTCAATATAGGCTCTGAAAAACAGGTTAAATGAAAAGTCAAGAACCCATTGTACCAGTCACTCCCTCTTCCTTGAGGGAAAAAAAAGAAAGTACACTAGGCCTAACCTTAGAAATTTCATACCCTGCAACTATTTATTAGAATGTAAATTTAAATTTTGGTGGACAAAACAAAATTGTGAAGGGCAAATAATATGTTAGCTTTGAAGATAACACTTTCACAAATTTTTTTCTTTTTATCTTTGATATTGATTACATATACATTGGATAGCAAACTATTTGAAGGCTTGTTTTCCTCAAAGGATCTTGACTTCAAAAAAGTTTGGAACATTTTTAATATGGTTATTAATAATTTGCATTTCTTCTTCTGGAAACTAGTTGAATAATAGTATAGTGAATAAAGTGCTGCAATTGGAATCAAAAAGACCTGAATTTGAATTCTGATTCCTGTACTTACTAGAATCCTTACTAAGACTCTAAACAAATGATTTAACCTCTCTCAACCTCAGTTTCCTCACTTGTAAAATGAGGTTAATAATAGAATCTATCTCACTGGGTTGGTGTGAGAAACAAATGAGACTATGAGTTTGAATCTTGTCCCAAATACTTGCTATGTGGCCTTGGGTGAATCATTTATCTTCTGCCTCTCTGAGGATAATAATAGCACCTATTTCCAAGGGTTGTTGTGGGGATCAAAAGAGATAATAATTGGAAAGAGTTTTTAAAACCACCAAGCCCAATATAGCAATAATTATTTGACAGTAGCTGAGCCAGGAAGCTCTAGATAAAGGTTGTGGTTGGGGTTGTTCTTAACTCCTGGGGAATGCTCAGTTTGCTTTCCATTAACCCAGTCAGACCCCTGTAGGAACCTTCTATCTCTGCATAGAGCATATTCAAATACTGAATTCAATTTCAGCCTCCAACACTTACTAGTTGTGTGATCCTGGCAAGTCACTTAACCCTGTTTGCCTCAGTTTCCTTATGCCAAATGAAGTGAAGAAGGAAAAGGTAGACCACTCCAGGGTCTCTACCAAAAACCCCCCAAATGGGATCACAAAGAGTCAGAGGTGACTGAACAAATGATTGTTTCTTTTTTCTTTTTTTTAAGTGAACAACTGATTGTTAATTGAATAACAATGTGACTGAATAACAACTGGTCACATTTTACAAAAGATGTTATTTGTTTATTTGTTTATTTATTTATTTTATTAACACTAATCCTGGGGGCTATGCAGTGCTAGTGTTTATTAGCCTCATTTGAAAGACAAGTAAATCAATTCAGAGAAATAAAATATTTTTCATATGGTCTAATAAGTTTTAGTGCTAGGACTCAGACCTAGGTCTCCTGACTCTCAGACATAGACTCCTCATGCTGACCACTAAAGCAATCATGGTAGGGGCAGATAATCTAGTCTAATTTAGCAAGATAATCAGAAGGATTTTACATTTATCTGACCTGTCATGCTCTTTATTATCCCTGGCATTTCTATTGTACATTAATGTTTCCATGGATATTCTTATTCAAGGTTCAGAGAAGTCCTATAGACATGGGTGCTGCAGGCATCATTATCCCCATTTTACAGATGAGGAAACTGAAGTTCAGTGACTTGGAGAGTAAATGACTTGTCTTAGGATAATATAGCTAGTAGCTGTTAATGATAGATTCAAAGCTATGCTGTCCTGACTCCAAGACCAGCATTCTATTAATTTTGCCTAATTGGGTCTCTCTTGGAGTTGTCACACTTAACCTCTGAATTCTCACCTGACTCACTGCACTTTGACTTTCGCTCTAATTTATTTGTTGGGATTTTTCAGGCAGCCATATTTTCTTCTTTTTTAAATAAATATTTATTTTTCTAACTACATACAATGGTAGTTTTTACCACTCATTTTTTTTTTTGGCAAGACTTTGAGTTTTTCCATTTTTCTCCCTCCCTCCCTCTCTTCCTTCCTCCAAACCCTGGGCAGAAGCAATCTGATAAAGGTTTTACATTTGTAACCATGCTGAACATAGATCAAAATTGAACATGTTGTGAGAGAAGAATCAGATCCAAATGGAAGAATGAAAACATTAGTGATAACAAAATTACATAATGCATAATTCATGACAACTTTTGAAAGTTGAAGATAATAAGCTTTGGTCTTCATTTAAACTCCGTAGTTCCTTCTCTGGATATGGGTGGTATTTTTCCATCACAAGTCTTTTAAATTAAATCCTCTTTGATTGGGGCAGCTAGGTGGCTCAGTGGATAGAGCACCGGCCCTGGCGTCAGGAGTACCTGAGTTCAAATCCGGCCTCAGACACTTAATAATTACCTAGCTGTGTGGCCTTGGGCAAGCCACTTAACCCCGTTTGCCTTGCAAAAACCTAACTCCCCCCCAATATCTTTGATTATTGTACTGCTGAAATGAATAAGTCCATCTTGGTTGATCATTTCTCCGAGTTGTTGTTAGTATGTATAGCGTTCTTCTGGTTCTGCTCATTTCACTCAGCATCAGCTCATACAAGTCTTTCCAAGCTTTTTCTGAAATCCCTTCCTTCATGATTTCTTTTTTTGCAAGCAGTGGGGTTAAGTGACTTGCCCATGGTCACACAGCTAGGTAATTATTAAGTGTCTGAGGTCGGATTTGAATTCAGGTACTCCTGACGCCAGGGCCGGTGCTCTATCCACTGCGCCACCTAGCTGCCCCCCCTTCATGATTTCTTAAGGAGCAAGTGTTCCATCACAAACATATACCACAACTTGTTCAGCCATTCCCCAACTGATGACCATCCCCTCGATTTCCAATTCTTTGCCTTATGAAAAGATTCAACCACATTTTCTATGTGCCAGCAGATCACAGATTGGGAGTTAGAAGTACTAGCCCATTCCCCTCAGTCTAGAGATGAAGAAAACAAGGTCTGAAGAAATGAAGTGATTCTCCAAAGGTCATATAGATAATAAGTAGCACTCTTCCATTCCAAATTCACTTCCTTTGCTCTTTCTATTACCTCTTTTTTATTTTATTTTTACTTTTTTAGATTTTTTTTCAAGGCAATGGGGTTAAGTGGCTTGCCCAAGGCCATATGGTTAGGTAATTAAGTGTCTGAGGTTGGATTTGAACCTAGGTACTCCTGACTCCAAGGCAGGTGCTCTATTTACTGCACCACCTAGCCACCTAGCCACCCCTCTATTACCTCTCTTTAGAGGTACACTTTGCTACAGTCTACAGCATTTAAAAAAAATTCCATCAGTTTGCATTGCTATAGCATTTCAAAGAGTTTTCTAATGACCTTAATTCACAGCATTTTTGAGGTAAACTGAACAAATATTACTCTCCCTATTTTTATAGATAGGGAACCAAAGAAGGAGCAACTTGAGCAAGGTCACAGCAAGTCACTGGCAAAGCAAGGACTTGAACTTAAAATCAAATCAGCAACAATGTAAAGAGTAGTCTTTTGTATGGAATGTTGTATGAGATTAGATTGTTAATTAGAGAGCTCAGAGTCGAAGGAGTTGAAAGAAGAAAGATGCAAATTTAATGGATCAGTAGTTCTTCATTGGGACAGGCTGTCTGGAAAGGTAGAGAATTTCCTGTCACTAGAGATATACAAGGCAGGATTACACACCATTCTCCTCTGAGTTATTGAAGGAGGTCCAGAATTTGCCATTCACTTGAACTATAGAAACAGGGAACAGTCGCTTTCCTAGGAGACTGTGGTGCTTTTATGGAATTATACAGTCAAATCTAATCTCAATCTCCTTTTTTAATAGAAAAGCTAGAGAAGAAAAGTGATAGTGTGGAAACAGTGGCATCAGGGCCAGTTGGTATACAGTGGAGAAAATACTGCTTCCTGAGTCAGAAGAACTGAGTTTGTATTCCAACTCTGGAGCTGTAACAAGGGCAGGGCATCTAGTACTTTGCCCCAGGGTGAAAATTTTCAGGGTGTTGATATCAATTTCCTCAGTGTTCTTCCTCTGTTTTCTGTGTGGCCTCACCCCGAGGAGTGGCTATATCTTTAACCTTAGTTCAAGGCCAAGTTTGCCTTCTCTTTGCTTTGGGTAGCCACACAACTGTTCTCCTTTTCCTTCTCCCAAAAGAAACCAATTGATCCTCAAACAAAATAGAAAGCTGAGAGCATCTTGGAGGTTTCCTCTCCTAATGCAGATAGATGACCACCCCTCCCTGCCCACTCCGATACACACTCCTGTGATCCCACCAAGGTATTCAACTTGTCAAAGGCACAAATATTGCTTACTTAGACCTTTGCACATCCCTTTCATTTATTAGTTGTGTGGTCTTAAGCAAGTGATTTCCCCATCTTTAAAATAGGAGTGGAATAAGTGCTTGCTAAGAGTCCTCCCAGATCTAAATCTTGTGACTTATCCAAGGTGACATAACTTTTGAAAAACCCAGCAATGGCTTAAGCCCTCATCTTCTGATTTCTACTATTCCAAAGGCCCCTGGTTTTTCACTATATGAGTTTTCTGAGCCAGAATGGGTCCTGTATAAATTGTGAGAGAATCTGGGCATGGTGTAGGAAGGTGAGAAAGCCCAGGTCAAGCTAGCATATTCTAGAAGTGGTTAAACAGCCCCCATCAAGATGCTTCAGGAGAGGGTTCTGTATGAGTTGGAGGAGTGTGTAACTAAAATTACTCCAAGGGTCCCCTTCCTGCCCCCAGATTCAGTGATCTAGTACGTTATTTCCCTGCCTTTTTTCCCTGATTGCTGATTTGTGAAAGGGGAACACTAATATTTGCCCTGCTTTACTCATCTCACAGGGCAGTTGTGAGTCAACTTGTTTTTGAAAAACATAAAGCCTTATTACATGCAAACTCTTGTAATAGAGTTTGTTTACTGTTCAGATGAAAAGGCCCCAGGTCCTAAGAGAGTCATTGTCCTGGGACTAAGTCTGAGATGGGAGAGTGCAGCCAGTGGTGTAATGGAGACAGTTGATGGATCTAGGGAATTGGTTACTCTGTTTTAAGGACTTTGTGAAAACACTAAGGAGCCCCAAGTGAATGAGGAGGAAGGGGCACTGTTAGTGCCTTCAAAAATTTGAAGGGTTGTCAAAACAGGACTAGGTGGGGTGGCTAGGTGGTGCAGTGGATGAGAGCACCAGCCCTGGAGTCAGGAGGACCTGAGTTCAAATCCCCAGACACATAATGACCTAGCCGTGTGGCCTTGGGCAAGTCACCTAACCCCATTTGCCTTGCAAAAACCTAAAAAAAAAAATAGGACTAGGACCAATGAGAGGGAAAGTCCAGAGAGGCAGATATGAGCTCAGAACTTTTTTAGCAGTTATGATTATTTACTAATGAACTAGGCTGTTTCTACAATAGGGAACTTGCAGTTGCTAGATCTATTCCGGGGAGGATGGATTGCCATCTGTCAGGGAAGCTGTTAAATAGCTAAGTGAGTGGGTGGGGGAGGAGAAGGGGAATTTCCTTCATCACTTTGCTTTTTCATCTATTTTTAATTTTTGAATGAACAAAATTTTTTTCTCTCCCTCTGCACATTTATGTAAATGCTATCCTCCTATGATGTGCAACTTTCCTTAATTGTGTCAAGAAAGGGCTAGTCTGATTGGCTAACTCGGTAGTCCAGTGGATAGCATACTGGACCAGGAGCCCGGGAAGACTTGAGTTCCAGTGGAGAATGGAGGAGTGTCACACAACAGAGGGGAGAAGGGGAAAGATGGCATCACCCACCATTGGAAAAAAACTAAAACAACTTGTAATAAATATACACAGTCAAGTAAATCGATTTCCTCTGTTGCTCTAGTGCAACAAAATAATGTGATTCATTCTGTCCCCTAAGTCCATCACCTCACTGCCAGGTGAATGCGCCTGAATTCATTTTGAAATTGATTGAATTTACTTTTTTGGGCTCATCTAGCTCAGGGATTATTCCCTAGAAAGGCAAAGATTAGGATGGATAATTTTTGTCATCGGTTTTATTCAGGAGCCATCTTTAATTAATTCATCTATTTACTTATTTATCTATTTATTTATTTAGCCATCCATCTATTTATTTATTTAGCTGTTTATCTGTTTATTCATCTATTTATTTATTCATTTATTCATTCATTCATTCATTTGTTCATTCATTCATTCATTTATTTATTTTTTCAAGGCAATGGGGTTAAGTGGCTTGCCCAAGGCCACACAGCTAGGTAATTATTAAGTGTCTGAGACCGGATTTGAACCCAGGTACTTCTGACTCCAGGGCCGGTGCTTTATTCACTGCGTCACCTAAATAAAGATGCAAAGGATTGCAAAACAACCATATCTTAAGAAATCATGGAATTTTATATAAAGCCCTACTACCCAGGTAGGAGTCCTCTCTCACATAAGGTCAAAGTTTTGGACTCACATGGACTGGATTTAATCTTTGGGAGTCAAGTCCTAAAGAGAGGCATCAGACTCTTTTCACTCTATTTTTTTTTTGAATGCCTGGGAAAATCTTTTAAAGGTAAGTTTTAGCATATATCTAGGGTCTCTCCAAAAGGATTCATAAAGTTCCTTCAAAAAGGATATTTAAGGTAGCAAGTAAACTGGATATAGGACAGCTACTTATTTCTTCTACCACTAAAGAAATGTGTCAGCACAAACACAGTTCATAGACTCACAATCATAAAGACTAAAAACATATAGTAATCCATAATTCATTTAATACTCTCTTAGAAATAGATTATTTTTTAAAAAGTGAGGCTCCCCATCCCTATATGAATGTCATATTATCAATGATGACATGATAAAATTATAAATCCAGCCTCAGATACTTTCTTTGTAAGTCACTTTATAATTATATTCAATTTGAAAGATACTTTAACCTCTGTACCCCAATTTCGTTATCTGTAAAATGAGATTAGTAATCAAATTAGTAATAATCAAATGAGATAATTATAATGCACTTTGCAAACTTTAAAAGCTATCACAAATTTAATGGAATTATATAATTTATGTGTATTTTATATATTTGATACATATCAATAAAATTATCACATACTACAATAAGTTGAATATAATGATATATAATTTGTTATAAAATATTTAATAGTAAAAGTACTATATATTATAATCATTAATTATAAATAAATATTATGACTAATAAAATTATTAAAATATAACCAAAATTATAGCTGTACCAATATGTATTTTGCAATAGATGTTTTGCACATTTATGTAAATATGATCCACTTATGAAGCACAGTTTTCCTTAATTGTATCTAGAAAGGTCTAGACTGATTGGCTAACCAGGTAGCAGAATGGATAGAGCCTGGAAGACTTGAGGTCCATTGGAGAATGGAATGTCAAACAACAGGAGAAAAGGGAAAAGATGGCAGTACACTAAGAGTTTAAAACCAAATTTGTCCCGTGAAGAGGAAAGAAACATGTATTCTGAAGTTAGGGTGATTAGGATAGTGAGGGGACTACGGACCATGTTCTATATTGGACAATTGTTTGGAGGGTTATAGGAGACTGACCAATAAATAAGCCTGACCCTTAGGAGCCTGATTAGAGACCATCAACTTGCTGAACTGGTGCCATTTCCCACATGCAGAGTCGAGGAAACTATTTCTGGAAGAGTTGTGATGTTGTGTATCATGGAAAAACTTTGGAGCTAGGCTCAACAATCTATAGCTGCTTCTGGTCTTCTGATTGGTGGTGACTGGAAACCTCTTTGGTTGATTGCAGTTGCCTAGTTAGAATTGGAGGTGTCTTTAGAAGGTTTCAATTGACCTGGGTCTCCTTAACTCTTTTGGATTGACATCTATTTGGCAGGCTTCTTTCTGGTAAATGGCATTCAGTGAGGGACAAGACCTTGAACAGTTTTTCCAAATGAAGCCAACATGTGACTTCATGAAAATGGACCTTGGGCTTCTGCCTCAGCAGTTGTTCTTTCATTTTAGATGAAAAGAATAGCCTAGAGGTTATCAACTTGTGAGTTTTAAGAGGTCAGGAAAGTAAGTTATCTAGGAGTCCAGGAGGTGAATGTATGCTAGATTTTCCAGCCAGTCCCTCAGAGACACCCAAGGAACAAGTAACAACCTTTGTGACATGGTCCAGCAGTACCTGAGAGCATGATTCATTCCTCAGTAATTCAACATTTGGATCTGAATTTACTGAGAGAGTGGGGGTGGGTGGATGGGTGGGAGTGGTGGAAGGGAACCAACATTATTATTATTTATTTATTTATTTTTAGATTTTTCAAGGCAATGGGGTTAAGTGGCTTGCCCAAGGCCACACAGCTAGGTGATTATTAAGTGTCTGAAGTTAGATTTGAACCCAGGTCCTCCTGACTCCAAGGCCAGTGCTCTATCCACTATGCCACCTAGCCGCCCAGGAACCAACATTATTAAGCATCTATATTTTACCAGGAACTTGCTAAGTACAAATACTATCTCATTGGTGTGACTATAGCTATATTGAAACTGTACCAAGTGATCCCATTCACTCCAGGGCCCAAGGTGGTGTAAAGGAGAGTGTGTCCTTTGGGTATTAGGGGACAATGTCTGTGCTTCTGTTCTTAGCCTAACTTTTTTTTTTGTTTTGTTTTTTTAGGTTTTTGCAAGGCAGTGGGGTTAAGTGACTTGCCCAAGGCCACACAGCTAGGTGATTATTAAGTGTCTGAGGTCAGATTTGAACTCAGGTACTACTGACTCCAGGGTGGGTGCTCTATCCACTGTGCCACCTAGCTGCCCTCTTAGCCTAACTTTGTAGTAAATATACCCTTTGTAAAGCTACATGGTAATAATTGGTTAAATAGAACTGGGGTACTAACTACTAGGTGTTAAATACTGGATGGGGAGCATACCCTGCAATGGGGACTCAAGTTAATGACATTAGAAAAAAAATCTCCTAATCCCATAGGGGTACCCCTAGAACACTAAGGGGGAGATGTAGTCAGCCTTCCCCTGGTGGAATGAAGGCAAAGAACATCCTTACTTTGTGGATCCTCATCAGGAATAAATGTACTTTTGTACTGTAGAGGCTCCTGGAGAAATCCTTCACCTGGGACTTCTTTTTTTGATACCATAGTTTTCGGGATCTTAAGGAAATTGGCAATTATTTTTCCTCTCATTTTTTTAAGGCTATAACTGATGGGTTGTTGTTTCTGCTTGTTGTAGTTTTCTGGCCTATCTTCCCTTATGTCAATTCATTTTGAGATGATCTGAAAATTATTTTGAGTTTCTTTTGCAGACTTCTGTGTTGATTTATTGAATGATTGAATGCCATTGCTTGCTATATTACTAAATCTTGTAAAAATAATGATAGTGAGACTAATATGAAAAGTATGATTTTTACATCATTTTAAATGCTGGTGCCTGTGGAGAATTGTTTATATCTTTAGATATGTATATGCAGAGATAGGTATATGTATATCTATCATCTCTCTCTCTCTCTCTCTATCTAATCTTTGTATTTAAATTGACTTAGATTGCTTGCCTTCTTGTGAAATCTTTATTCATGTAAGCCTATAGGGTAAAATTCTCTTACATGTCTAGAAAACTCCAAATAATAAACCTTTTATTGTTTAATTTATTTTTTCAATTACATGCAACAATTAAGTTGATTTTTGTAAGATTTTGAATTCTACCTTTTTTTTGCCTTCCTCCTTTCCCTCCACCCTCCCAGTGAGAGTGAGTAATCTGACATAGTTATACCTGTACAATCATGTTAAACACATTTCCATAGTAGTCATGTTGGGAAAGAAGAATCAGAACCAAAGGGGGGAAAAAAACCACAAGAAAGAAAAAAATATACACCAAATTTTGAAAAGTGAAAATAGTGTGTTTTAGTCTGCATTCAGACTCCATAGTTTTTTCTCTGCATATGGATGGTATTTTCCATCAAAGTCTTTTAGAATTGTCTTTGTTCATTGTATTGCTCAATAATCAACTCTTAAAGTTAATTACTTTTCTTGGAAGCCTCTTCCTCAGGGCTTATTTGCTATCTTAACCAACTTGTCTTGTTAATGAGTGAATTTGGAATTCCAGTTGGAATGCCCTTTCAGAAGTGGGGAAAACTTGGAGTGCTCTTTGGAATAAGAATCTTGAGGAAATATGCCTGAACCTCTAAGGGGATTTCAGCACTGCGACTCCTAGGGAAATTCTGGTGTACCTGTGAAGAAAGGAACTCTTGGAAATTTTTATCCAGACCCCAGCTGAAACGCATAGAGAAGAATGGAGAGAATGATGGGAAAATTTTCCATCAGAACAATTGGTTTCTCACCTGAGAAATTTTCAATTGACCTTAGATTCCTTATCTTTGTGAGGAAGAGTCCTACATATTCTGGAATTTTTTTTAGGACACAACTTGCCATGTCTTTGAATTAAATATACTTTCTGTAAAAGCTAATTGGAGAAGAAAATGGTAAACCATTCCAGTCCCTTTGCCAAGAAAACCCCAAATGGAATCATGAAGAAACCTCAAATGGACATGACTAAAAACTGAAAATGGACTGAAATAACAAAAAATCATGTTTAACATGATTGTACAGGTATAATTATGTCAGATTACTCACTCTCCTGGAAGGGTGGAGGGAAAGGAGGGAGGCAGAAAAAGGTGGAATCAAAATCTCACAAAAATCAATATAATTGTTGGTTTCATGTAATTGAAAAATAACATTAATTAAAAAATTATCCTAATAATTGATGTTAAATGAAACTATCAAATTAACCACTGGTATCCAATAGTTGTTTTTTTTTTTAGGTTTTTGCAAGGCAATGGGGTTAAGTGGCTTGCCCAAGGCCACACAGCTAGGTAATTATTAAGTGTCTGAGGTCAAATTTGAACCCAGGTACTCCTGACTCCAGGGCCAGTGCTTTATCCACCACGCCACCTAGCTGCCCCCTAACTTTTTTATTTTTTATTTTTTTTCAGCCTCACTTTCTCTGGGTCCAGTGGCCATATATGGATCAGGAAAACTAGAGATGACCCTGGATAAGTGACTTGCCCAAGGTCACACAGCTAGATAATTAAGTGTCTGAAATCAAATTTGAACTCGGGTCCTCCTGGCTCCAGGGCAGGTATTCTATCTACTGCAGCACCTTGCTGCAATAGAATAAGGAAAAAAAGAAAAGACAGCCCCCTGCCCTCCAGCAACTTACAATCTAGTGGAAGAGAACAGTACACAAAAGAAAGCTGGAATTTATGGTAATGGGAGGAATGGGAAAGAGAAACCACAGAGTTCAAACCAAGTGGAGCTGCAAATATAAAGAGGAGTGATTTCTGCCATTTGTAATGTAAGTCTTATATAGTTTAGATTAGAAGTGATTATCTTATCCTGAGAGGGGTGCTTTGTTCCCTGGAGATGAAACCAAGTAGACTTTCAGATAAAAGTAGTCTTTGTTCTTCTTTTTTTTTTTTTTGGTCTTATTTTTGCAAGGCAATGGGGTTAAGTGACTTGCCCCAAGGCCACAAAGCTAGGTAATTATTAAGTGTCTGGGGTCAAATTTGAACTCAGATCCTCCTGAGTCCAGGGCCAATGTTCTATCCACTGTACCACCTAGCTGCCCCTTGCGATAGAAAGTGAAAAAAAAAAAATCCTGGCTCTTATTATTCGCTTCTTAAAAGACAAAAGAAAGAATATTAGTAATTACTGACCCATAAGCCAACTTTCTTATCTCTAAAAATTATTTCATTAGAATAATCTAATTGTGCATCAAGGTTTCTTTGAAAAGAAGGGAATGGGGAAACTTTTCACAGGTTATATTTTATAGACCACATCTTTCCATTGACATAGTTGATGAAAAGGTATAGAGAATATAAGATACCACTGAGTTTGTTCATTCTTTTTTTAAAAAAATTTTTTTTCCTTATTTAAGGCAATGGGGTTAAGTGACTTGCCCAAGGTCACACAGCTACGCAATTATTAAGTGTCCGAGGCTGGAGAGTTTGTCCATTCTTGACCATAAAAAAACATCAAAGGAAAGCAATGCCTTAGAGATTCTCATAGGAAAAGGTGACTCCCATGCATATATTATAGGCATCTGGGTGGCACAGTGGATAGAGTGATAGATCTGAAGTCAAAAAGATCTGATTCATATCCTACCTCAAACACTTTATTAACCGCATGGCCCTGGGCAAGTTATTTAACTTCTCCTATTCTCAGGTTTCTCATATTCAAATGGGAATAATAACAGCACTTATCTCTCAGTGAGAATAATATAAGGTAATATTTGTAAAGTGCTTTGCAAATCTCAAAAGGTTATGTAAATGTTAGCTATTATTAGTATAGAAACAGATTTTTGAGGTGGATGAGGATATCAAATCCAACTGTCATTTTACAGAGGAGGAAGCTGAGTTATTGAGGGGTTAAGTGACTTTCCCAAGATCATACAGCTGAGTGATTGAGGTGGGATTAGAACTCAGGTCTTCCTTATTCCATGTTCTTGAAAAATAGAATAACAGACTCCTCTGTTCAATAACCCTCTGGATATTACTATCGAGTAAGTCATAAAACAGGGAGATGTGTTCCTGCTGGATATACTATTGACAGAGATGATTTCTAGAACAGAACCCAAATGGAAGAGGAATTCCCTCTAGTTAACAGGTATCTCTAGTGTCTAGAGGTGACCCATTTGCAGGTGACATTGCATTGATGATATCAAGAGCAAGAACACTTCAGAGTCTAAGTGAGATCCATAATCACTTAAAAGAGTTTCACCTAATTTTTCACATGCTCAAAACCCAGTAGCGGAAGATGGTGTCTTATGAAGATTATGGAACACGGCTGGATAACCTATAGAGCTGTTCCGCCACAACATCTGAAGATTATGGAACACGGCTGGATAACCTATAGAGCTGTTCCGCCAGAACATCTCCCTTAGGTGGAAACTCTGAGGAGAACATGAATTGGACCCAGACCTGAAAGAAGCAGGAGAATGAGTTAGGGGTTCTTTAGGGGAAATCATCTACTTCCTTTTTAATCCCAAGCTTCTCCCAGAAGAAAAGACCCATCTTTTGGGGGGAGGTGGGGGAGGAGGGATAGTATTCTTTATCATGAATCCTTTTCAGAGTTCTCTTGGGTCCATAGCATTACTGAGAAAAGGTAGGTCATTCACAGCTGATCAACTTGCAATATTGCTGTTGTGTTGTATACAATACATTTCCCTTTGTATCTGCTCATGTAACTTTTTTACTGAGAGCATCCTGTTCATTCCATTTTCCATAACAAAACAGCATTTCATCTCAACCACATACCACAATTTGTTAAACTATTGCTCAACCGATGGACCCCCCCCCCCAATCTCCAATTCCCCACCACCAGAAAAGAGTTGCTATAAATATTCCTATACATTTAGGTTCTATTCTTCCCTTATTTCAAGTCACTTCTAGACCAAAGGGTAGGCATGATTATATAGCCTTTTGGGGATAGTTCCAAATTGTTCTACAGAATTGCTGAATCATTTCACAACTCCTCCAACAATGCATCAGTGTCTGTGTGGCCTTGGGCAAGCCACTTAACCCCATTTGCCTTGCAAAAAAAAAAAACTGAAAAAAACCCCAATGCATCAGTGTCTCAATTTCCCTACATCCCTTCCAACATTCACCATTTTCTCCTTCTAAGACTCATCTTTTTAAAAACATTAATGCCCCATGACTCCAGTCATGGAGTGCCATAATTCCTAAAAAACTAAGGTTAAGGGGCAGCTAGGTGGTGACCTGAGTTCAAATTTGACCTCAGATACTTAATAATTACCCAGCTATGTGACCTAGGGCAAATCTCTAAACCCCATTGCCTTGCAAAAACAAAAACAAAAATTCTAAGGTTAAGGGTCACCCAGAGGGGTAATGGAGAAGTACTTGGTGAGCAAGAATTGACTTTATGTAGCATAATATTGATGAAGAATTGTCTGGGGAGGGAAATCTTAATTTAGGTCCATGGACACACTTCTGGGGGTTGGGGGGGGGACTTGACTGGAGGAAGAAACACCTGTTTTCATTTACCTCTAACTGAAGTTTTCTTCAATTATTATTTTTGTTATTGTTGTTGAGTCATGTCCTATTCTTCATGATCCTATCTGGGATTTTCTTGGAAGAGATACTGGAATGATTTGCCATTTCCTTCTCTAACTCATTTTACAGATGAAGAAACTGAGGTAAACAGGGTGAAGTAAATTGCTAAGCCAGATTTGAACTCAGGAAGATGATCCCAGGCCTAGCAACCTATCCACTTTGCCATCTAGCTGTGTGGGTGAGGGATTAGAGTTGGATATAGAGATCTGAAAATCATCTATTTTTAAGTACTATTACCTCAGGTCAGGAAACATTCCCTCACCTCTTCAAGGCTCCTTCTAACCCTTGACCTTTTTTTGGCATTATTACCAACACCAATACCATTAATAAAATCATCATCAAAAACTCAAACTCATATTGTACTTCTTTTTCGAATAACTATGTCTTTAAATTAAATATGTTCCCCCTCCCAAGGCAATGAGGTTAAGTGACTTGCCCAAGGTTACACAGCTAGGTAATTATCAAGTGTCTGAGACTGGATTTGAACTCAGGTACTCCTGACTCTGGGCCGGTGCTGTATCCACTGCACTACTTAGCTACCCCTGAATTAAATAAGTTTCAAACAAGGAACTCTTGAAAAATAAATCTGGACAGAAAGACCTCTAAGGTCCCTTTTTAGGTCTAAATCTATGTGAATTCTCCTCTTGGACCTTGATCTTGTGGTCTAATCTTGGGTAAGTCTCTTTTGAATCTTAGCTTTTTAATTTTCTTTTGAGGCAGTTGGAGTTAAGTGATTTGCCCAAGGTAACACTACTAATACATGTTTCAGGCCAGATTTGAACAGTTTCCCATGTTGTAAAAATAATAGAATAGATGAGATAGTTTCTGACTCCTCTATATTCTAAGACCGCTCCTAGATCTAAATCGAATTTGACCAGGAAGGAACTTTGGAAGTCATATATCCAAATTTCTAATTTTATAAATGAGGAAACTGAGGCTGGAAAAAGTTAAATGATTTGCCTACTAGGTTTCACAGCTACTGTCAGAGGCTGGATTATAACCCAGCCCTTCCTGACATTTCACACGCTGTTTTCCAAGGTATCTTCTAGAATTAACATTCTGTAATCTGTGGTTCTCTTCTATCGCTGCCATCCTCTGTTCTAAAGACCTTCACCATCCCCAACACTCTGTTGCTTCTGTAGACCCTCCCAACTCCGACATCCTGTGTTCTCAGCACCCTTTCATTTCTGTTGATTTCTGTTCTGTTTCTTCCAGCCAGCTTCCATGGGTTGTGAATTCTACTTGAATCCTTTTTCTTTAGTTCTTTTCCTCATGAGCAGCTAGGTGGTGTAGTGGGTAGCACACTGACCTTAGAGTTAGAAGGATGAGAGTTCAAATTCAGCTTCAGACACTTGACTCTTACTAGGGCTGTATGACCTTGGACAAGTCATTTAATCCTGATTGCCTTGAATATAGTCATCCTGATTCATATCTGGTCACTGGACCCAGATGGCTCTGGAGGAGAAAGTGAGGCTGGTGACTTAACCCAGCTCCCCTCCACTCAAATCCAATTCATATGCTTGTCACAGCGTCACCTCCCAGATGGTATGATCTTTGAAAAGGAAGGACAAAACATTAATTTCCTCATGAAGTCTTAATTCTGCCATTCATTCTTAGACCTGTCCTGCCATCTATCAGCATAGAGAAGTATTACAAGCCTCTGCAGTTTGAAAAGCAGCAGAGCTGCCTTGAAGTGGGGCATCTGACCTCCTTGCTCATCACCAGGAGGCCAAGGCTGCCGGGCTGGAGTTTGGGGGTTCTGAGTCCCAATTGGGTGGGAGTAGGGATAGGGGCAGGGAGGTCTTAGAAGTCCCATCTTTTCTCTAGATCTACACCAGAATTATCTTAGTATCTATGGGTAGAGGACCTAGGTTTGCATTTTGATTCTGTAATGAAGAGTTCACCTTTTCTGGGCCTCTGTTTCTTCACCTGTAAAATGAGGGTGTGGAATTGGCAATTTTATGGTTTCTTCTTTTTCTAGATGTTATAATCTTCTAGGGTTCCTATTGGATTTACCAAAAGTTGGTTAGTGGATAAGGTAGGATGGGATCCAGCATATACCTCTGTGCCTCCTTTGTAAATGAGAGACTTGGGGATACTAAGGTACTCAGAGTGCTGACATTCTGTGTTCTAAGGGCCCTCCCAGCTCTGACATTCTCTGTAAATGCATATTTTACTCAGGTATATCCCAGATGAAGACACCCCAACAATGCAAAACCTCTTCTGGACTACTTTTTTCAATTCTGCAGTCTCAGATTTTCCATCTGAACCTCAACAGGGATAATTACTCCAAGGTTTAAATATATCCTATATCCTCATTCCTAAAACTGTAGTTCATAGGCCCCTAATGGTTCATCTACTTTTAATATTCTTCCAGTAGACACTATTAGCTGAAAAAAAAGGTATTTACAAAGACAGTGTAATAAAAACAGTATCTACAAAACATTCTCCTCCATAAATCTGGATCACAGACTCCAATGGGTACCCATAGCACCCATAGAAAGAGTGAGTACAAATTTAGAACATATTGGAATTGAGGTGCTCAGATAGGGATGTTGTTTGTCCTTTGTTCTCAAAGAAGACCATGACATCAGGGAGGTGATGCCGTGACAAGCACAAGTAACTGGATTTGAGTGAGGGAATGTTCTACTAAGTCACCAGCCTTACTTTCTCCTCCAGAGACATCTGGCTCCAGAGGCCAGATATGAGTCAGGACGACTGGAGATGGCCCTGGATATGAGGTAATCAGCTTAAGTGACTTGCCCAAGGTCACAGAGCTGGTAAATGGCTGAGGCTGGATATGAACTCAGGTCCTCCAGACTCCAGGGCCAGTGGTCTATCCATTGTGCTATCTAGCTGCCCTCATAAAGAAAGTTCCTACCTCTGGAACTAAGAAACCCCCAAATCCTTTCCCTTCTTGTGGTGTTCTGATACTACTTTCTCCCATCCCCCAATCACAGTACACCTATTTGCTAGGTCATTTGTCTAGCTCCCTAAGCCTGCTCTTCTCTGCAGTTTGACTTTCAAGTGTCAGAGAGAGTTTTTTTTTTAAATTAATTTTGACTGTCTCTTTTCCCTACTGCCAGAGATCATACTCTTTGAAGCTACTTCATGTCCCTGGGTCTATCTCTCTGTTCCTAAAGGGTATAGTTTTTCTTAATGGGTGAGTACCTCCACTCAGGAACCAAGACCAAAAGTGAGAAAAAAGAAATCCTCATTCCCCATATCTTACCCTCTGGTAAATGTCCAAGATTCGCTTTCTAGAAAAGTATTTTCTATCTGGAATCTGCCAACTGTTTCTAGAACTATCAAGCTTAGCATTTTCAAATGTAACAGAGGATAGCACTGGGAGTAGGTGACTAACCTCTTGATAGTCAATATTTAAAGGATATTTCTTCATATTTTATTTAAAAAATGGGGATGGGGAGTGATGGAGTGGAGGAAGAAAATTAGCTCTGGAGTTCAAGAACTCAAGTTTGATACTACCTGTATGATTTTAAACATGTCATTTAACTGCTCTGGTTTTCTCTTTTATAAACTGAAGGTGTTATGTTAGATTCCTTCTGGGGTTCTTTCCAGCTTCAACTAACAGCACATAGTAGGTGTTTAACAAATCTTGATTGATTGATGTATCCTATATCTTAGGACACGGATTCACTTTGCACTTAGCACCTCAAATCTCTGTTCTTTGTCCCTTTCCATAATTTTTTTTAAGGTTTTTTTTTTTTGCAAGGCAAATGGGGTTAAGTGGCTTGCCCAAGGCCACACAGCTAAGTATTTTTATTTAAAGTTTTGAGTTCCAAATTCTATTCCTCTTCTCTTTAAGTGTCTGGGGCTGGATTTGAACCCAGGTACTCCTGACTCCAAGGCCAGTGCTTTATCCACTATGCCACCTAGCCCCCCCTTTTCATAATTTCATCAACTAGTTTGAAAGGGGAAAAATCAATTGATCAGAAACTGGAAAATTATATACAAAATACACAAAGTAATTTCTGAACTCTGTCATCTGGCTGATAAGAAAAGACATCTTGTAGGAGGCCTGAGTTGAGCTTTGAAGGAATTTTAATATTCTATGAAGAGATGATAAGGGGGAAGTGAATTCTAGTCATGAGGGACAGCTGATACAGAGGCTCTAAGATAGGAGATAATATTATGTACAGAGAATGGTAACTAGGTCAATTTGACTAGAAAGCAAAATACATGAAGGAAATTAATGTAACTGAAAAGGGAGATTGGAGACAGATTGTGAAGGACTTTAACAGTTAATGAGAGATGTGAATATTTTGTTTTTCCTTGGAGGCAAAAGGGAACCACTAGAGTCATATGGAGGTGTGATATGGTCAGAACCGGGCTTTAAGAATATTAGTTTATAGAGAAAAAATTTTTACTTTAATGATAAAATATATCAATGCTCCTTCTTATTGCTTTTATTGTAAGTTATATAAAATACAATTCAAATTGCAAATAGTGATTTTTATTTTTAAAAACTGGTACTTTCTTCAGGAAAAAAGTATTTTATCAAATAGGTATAAATACAATTGAAATATAAAAAAGAAAAAAAAAAGAATATTAGTTTCATGTAAATGATTTAGCTATTCTCAGAAATACAACGTTCTAGGACAATCCTGAAGACCTAATGCTGAAAGAACTAATATTGATTGAATATAAACTGAAGCATGCTATTTTTTCACTTTTCTCTCTCTCTCTTTTTTAAAGGTTTTTGCAAGGCAAATGGGGTTAAGTGGCTTGCCCAAGGTCACACAGCTAGGTAATTATTAAGTGTCTGAGGCCAGATTTGAACTCAGGTACTCCTGACTCCAGGGCTGGTGCTCTATCCACTGTGCCACCTAGCCTCCCTTTCCATTTTTTCTCTTACTGAGGTCTTCTTGTAATGATGAAAATGGAAATATTTTATATAATTGCATATGTATAACCTATATCTGATTGCTTGTCATATCAGGGAAGGGGGAGAGGAAGGAAGAAAAGAGGAATAGAATTTGGAACTCAAAACTTTAAATAAAAATACTTAAAATTTGGGAAAAAATGGTGACATTAAAATCAATAAAATTAAAAAGAATGTTTTTCTGGGAAAAATAAATGTTTAACAGCTGTGTGGAGGATGGATTAGAGAGAAGAGAGACTTACAGCAGAAGGAGATGATTGCAAAATTCGATTCAAGAGCTAATGAAGACCTGATTGAAGGATGAGGCAGAGAGAATGGAGAGGAGGGAACAGATGTGAGATATATTGTGGAGGTACAAATGACAAGACTGGATAACTAATTAGATGTGAGGGGTGAGGGAAGGAGAACAGTCAAGTATGACTCCAAAGTTGCAAACCTGGGTGCCCTCAATAACAAGAGGGAAGTTAGCAAGTGGGGGGGGGGTTGGAGAGAGAGAGAGATAAGTAGCTCTGTTTTAGATATGTGGAGTTTAAGATGCCTCTAAAGTATCCATTTGGAGATAACCAATTGGCAGTTGGTGATGAATTGGGGTTCATAAGAGAGACTGGAGCTAGATAAGGGACCTGGGAGTCATTAGCAAAGAGGTGATAGCTGAACTCATGCAAACTGATAAAATCACTGAGAGGATGTGGAGAAGAGGGAGTCCAGATGGGAGTCTTGGGGTACCCCATGCAAAGGAGGCAGGATAACATGAATCATCCAGTAAAAGAGATCCAGACAGAACAGTCAGAAGATGAAAAGAAGAAGAAATAGCTATTACAAAATCCCAGGAAGGAGAGCATGTCTAGGAGGAGGTAGGTGAGAAATTCAGACATGTCACATGCTTTGAAGAGGTCAAAAAAGATCAGGACTGAGAAAAGGCCATCTGATTTGGCAAATAATACTGATCATCAGTAAATTTGGAGAAAACAAGTTAGAGATGAGGTTAGAAATCAGAATACAAGGGATTCAGAAATGAGTATAAAATCTGAAAGCAGAAGTAAAGAGTGTAGACAATTTTCTAGAAATTTATCTGAGAAAAAGAAAAGAAATATAGGATAGTACCTTGAAGAGACAATAGAATCAATCAAAACAACTGGGAAAGAGACAATAGATAAAGGAAAGATTAAAGGGAGAGAGGGTGATTAAAGTGATAAACTCATGGAGAATATGGAAGGGGATGGGAGCAAGGAGGCAAGCTTAGAATAGACATTAGGGAGAAAAGGATAGAAAGACAAAGAAAATTGAAAGAACTGGTATTCTTCAGTGAAGGTCCATTAAGATGGTTTTCTTAGCAGAGACACTGAAGTAGTTTGCCTTTTACTTCTCCAACTTATTTTACAGATGAGGAAATTGAGGCAGGGTGAAATGACTCACCTAGGGTCACACAGCTAGTGTCTGAGACCAGAATTGAACTCATGAAGAGTATTCTTTTTTTTTTTTTTAAGGTTTTTGCAAGGCAATGGGGTTAAGTGGCTTGCCCAAGGCCACACAGCTAGGTAATTATTAAGTGTCTGAGACCGGATTTGAACCCAGGTCCTTCTGACTCCAGGGCTGGTGCTTTATCCGCTGCGCCACCTAGGCGCCCCATGAAGAGTATTCTTGACTCCGGGCCTGGTGTTCTATGCACTATGGCACCATTCAGCTGCTGCAATTAAGATTACACAATAGAAATTTGTTGTAGTCTCAGTACAGTTGTCTTACTTCTTCCATCAGTATTCAGCTGCATAAATGGAAGAGTAAAGAAGATGTATAGTGGGAATAAGCTAGAGTGGGAGTATAGAAAGGGATATGTATCGATAAGGCAAGGGAGCAATGGGACTTGAAGGTAGAGAACAGTACAAGGGTAAACTGGTTAACTGAAGGGTCAAGATTCTGAAGGAGGGGCAGCTAGGTGGTGCAATGGATAGAGTACCTGCCCCGGAGTCAGAAGGACCTGGGTTCAAATCCGGTCTCAGATATTTAATAATTGCCTAGCTGTGTGGCCTTGGGTAAGTCACAGCCCCATTGCCTTAAATAAATAAAAAGATTTTTTAAAAGATTCTGAAGGGAAAAGAGTGAATACTGATAGCTTAGAAAGGTAGAGAGAGGGATAGGATATGGAGAGGATAGAGAATAGGTCTGGCAGGGACAAGAGATGAAAGACTGGGAGGTGATGATCAGATGAGACTATCACAGTTATAGACAGTGGAGGTGGGACTTATGTAGTTCATCTGGGGTACAGATTTGGTTGGAACACAGTTACAGGATGACTTCTAATTATACAGTCATGGTCCAATGATGCTCACAAATGGAGGTAAAAGTCACCTATATATCTACATATATGTGTATGTAAACATTCATATATAATATGAAATATACATACATACATATGCAGACACACATATTTATTCATACAATACACATCCATCCTTCCATCCATCTACCCATCCATCTATATGTCTTCAGTATCAGTTTTCTTACTTATCAATGATATATTGCTAAATTTCAACAATGGTGGACTGTGGCAACATGGTTCATCCAAACTTGTCTCTCAGTGGACTAATTATTTGTATGGCCTTTCCTCTCAGACCTTCAATCATAACCCCTCCTCCCCAGAAGCCAAAGATTTTGGTTTCCCATCCTGGAGGGTCATGCGAATAATGCTGCCGAACCTCTAGTCACATCTCTTATGGTCTGAGCCATTATGGTATCTGATTGTCTTTGAACTTCCAACTTTCATTCTTGATTAATGAAAGCATTCTTGGCAAAAGCTTTTGCTCTGGTCTGTCTTGCGACAATCCAAGAATTTTACTTCTAGCGATAAAATATGGATGCCCCCAGCTGTCCCTCTTAATCATGGATCCAGTTCCAAAAAAGCAACGAAATAGAACCAGAATCCTATTCCATTATCACATACTGGCACTTTGCCTGGTGAGGCTGGAGTGCTGAGGTGCCTCCCTAATATGGGAGGAGAAAGCTATTCAAAGGTCAAAGACTCCTATTGCATCCAGACCATCACCAGAAGTCCTCTTAAGTTTTTTTTTAAAGGCAAATGGGGTTAAGTGGTTTGCCCAAGGCCACACAGCTAGGTAATTATTAAGTGTCTGGGGTCAGATTTGAACTCAGGTCCTTCTAACTCCAGGTCTGGTGCTCTATACACTGTGCCACCTAGCCACCCCAGAAGTCCACTTTCTTATCAAATAAGGTTACAGGGTGAAATCTTCCAGGAAAAGCAAGTGAGGAAGATATCTTTAAACAACATACCACTCATGATAATAATCATAATGTTAAGTCATACCACCATTGACTTGGTTGGCATGGTCTTCTTCGAAAACGGACAACTATTATTAATATATTACTATATATATGTGTATAGATACAAACATATATGTTTATATAAATATGTGTGTCATTCATTCATATTTATAAATGTATAGAAATTCATTTATATATGTATAAATAAATATTGTCACAAATGTTTATAGAAGCATCTGACAGAGGAAATATTCCACAGAACAGTTTCCACCTCAGGAGTACCTTGGTCCTGCCTCCAACTGATTCGAAATGAAAGATTTTTGTGATATTTGTGAGACTGGCCCCCACCACTGGGGGTCTCTTGGAATTTGGTTTGCAGGATTTCCTTCCTTACATTTAATCAACTGGATGCAATATCTAAATTGAACACCAGGTGGTGTCTATCAGTTTTATTTTCTTTTAAAATTCATTATTTCTTTATTTTTTCCATTTTGAGTTCCAAATTCTCTCCCTTCCTCCAGTTCCTTCCCCATTGAGAAAACAAGCAATATAATATCAATTATACATATGAAGTCATGCAAAACAATTTCCACCCTAACCATGTTGATGTCCCACCCCAACCTCAAAAAAGAAAAATAAAGTGGAACAAAAAAGATTTCACTCTCCTTTCAGAGTTCATCACTTCTTTCTCTCAAGGTGTGGATAGCATTTTTCATCTTGAGTCTTTTGAGATTGTTTTGGATCATTGTCTTGATCAGAGTAGCCAAGACTTCCACAATTGATCATCATTATGCTGTTGCTGTGTACAATTTCTTCTGGCCTGGCTCACTTCATTTTAAATCTGTTCATATAAGTCTTCTCAGGATTTTATGAAACCATCTTGCACATCATTTCTTTCTTTTTTTTAAAGAAAGATTTTATTTATTTTGAATTTTACAATTTTCCCCCCATTCTTGATTCCCTCCCCCTACCCCCCACAGAAGGCAGACTTTCCATTGATTCCATGTTATACATTGATCTTAGTTGAATGTGATGAGAGAGAAATCATATCCTTAAGCAAGAAAAATAAAGTATGAGATAGTAAAATTACATAATAATATAACTTTTTTTAAAATTTGACGGTAATAGTCTTTGGTCTTTGTTCAAAGTTCATAATTCTTTCTCTGAATACAGATGATATTCACCATTGTAGATAGCCCAAAATTGTCTCTGGTTGTTGCACTGAAGGGATGAGCAAGTCCATCAAGGTTGATCATCACCCCCATGTTGCTGTTAGGGTGTACAATGTTCTTTTGGTTCTGCTCATCTCACTAAGCATCAGTTCATGCAAATTCCTCCATGCTTCCCTGAATTCCCATCCCTCCTGATTTCTAATAGAACAATAGTGTTCCATGACATACATATACCAGAGTTTGTTAAGCTATTCCCCCAATTGAAGGACCTTCACTTAATTTCCAATTTTTTGCCATTACAAACAGGGCTCCTAGGAATATTTTTGTACAAGTGATATTTTTACCCTTTTTCATAATCTCTTCAGGCTATAGACCCAGTAGTGGTATTGTTGGGTCAAAGGGTATGCACATTTTTGTTGCCCTTTGGGCATAATCCCAAATTGTTCTCCAGAAAGGTTGTATGAGTTCACAGCTCCACAAACAATGTATTAGTGTCCCAGATTTCCCACATCCCTTCCAACATTCATCATTGTCCTTTCTGGTCATATTGGCCAATCTGAGAGGTGTGAGGTGGTATATCAGAGATGATTTAATTTGCATTTCTCTAATAAGTAATGATTTGGAGCAATTTTTCATATGACTATGGATTTGCACATCATTTCTTATAACACACTAGTATTCCTTCACAATCATGCACCTTAACAGGTTCATCCATTCCCTTATTTTCCAATTCTTTGTTGTCACAAAAAGCTACTAAATATTTTTGGACACATAGGTACTTTTTCCTTTTCTTTAATTTCTTTGGATATAGATCTAGTAGGGCAAAGGATATACCCAATTTTATAGTCTTTTGAGTATAATTCTTAAGTAGGGGGGACATGCACTGATGGAGCTGTAAGCTGATCCAACCATTCTTTTTTTTTTTTTTTTTTTTTTTTTAGATTTTTGCAAGGCATACAGGGTTAAGTGGCTTGCCCAAGGCCACCAGCTAGGTAATTATTAAGCGTCTGAGACCGGATTTGAACCCAGGTACTCCTGACTCCAGGGCTGGTGCTTTATCCACTACGCCACCTAGCCGCCCCATGATCCAACCATTCTTCAGACAATTTGGAACTATATCCAAAGAGTTACAAAACTGGGTATACCATTTGAACCAGCACCACTACTACTAGGTCTTTTCCCCAAAGAGATCATAAAAATAGGGAAAAGACCCACATGTACAAAAATACTTTTAGTAGCTCTTTTTGTAGTGGCAAAAAAAAAAAAAAATCGGAAATTGAAGGGGATGCCCATCATTTGGGAAATGGCTGAACAAATTGTGGTATATGAAAGTGATGGAATACTTTTGTTCTGAAAGTAATCATGAGCAGGTGAATTAGAAGAAAATCTGGAGAGACTCTCATGAACTGATGTTGAGAACATTGTATACATTAATAGCAATGCTATGTGGTGGTCAACCAGGACAGCCTTAGTTCTTCTTAGCAGTACAATGATCAAAGACAATTCTAAATGACTTATGATGGAAAAATAGCATCCATATCCAGAGAAAGATCTACAAGATCTGAATGCAGACCAAAGCATGCTATTTTCACATTTTAAAATTTATTTTGGGTTTTTTTCTCATGGTTTTTCCTATTTTGTTCTAATTTTTCTTTTATAATATGACTAATATGGAAATATACTTAACATGAATGTACATGAATAAACTATATCAGATTACTAGCTGTCAAGGGGAAGGGAAAGGAGGGAGGTAGAAAAATGTGAAACTCAAATTCTTACAAAAACTGAATGTTGAAAACTATCTAATGTAAATGGAAAAAATGAAATAAAAATAAAAATTTAATACATTAGCATTCCTAATTTTCCACATATCTTCTAGCACTTGCCATTTTCCTTTTCTGTCATAATGGCTAATTTGTTAGGTATTATTTAATTTCCATTTCTCTATCAATAGTGACTTAAAGCATTTTTTCATGTGGCTATTGATAGGTTTCATTTCTTCTTCTGAAAATTGCCTGTTCATATTCTTTGACCATTTATCAATTGGGGAATGTCCTAATTTTTATAAATTTGTTTCAGATATATTTGAGAAATGAGGCTTTATTAGAAAAAAAATTGCTGTAAAATTTCTCCCATTTCCTGTTTTACTTTTAATTTTGGCTGCATTATTTCTGTTGTAAAACCATTTTTAAAGTTTTCATGTAATCAAAATTATTCATTTTGTGTCTGGTGATCTTCTCTATCTCTTATTTGATCATAAACTCTTCCCTTATCCATAGATCTGACACATAAAATTTGTCATGCTCTCCTAATTTATTTATGATATCACTCTTTTAAATCCTAATCATGTACCTATTTTGTTCTTACCTTGATCTATGGTGTGAGTGTTGATCTATGCTAGTTTCTGTTAAACTGCTTTCCTGTTTTCCCAGCCATTTTTATTAAATGGAGAGTTCTTACTTTAAAAACTTGGATCTCAGATTTATCAAACACTAGACCACTGTGGTTATTGGCTACTATGTTTTTGTACCTAATCTATTCCAAAGATTGCTGGTGCTGCCTTTGAGCCTTACCAATTTCTAGGTGCGTAGGAAGGATTGCTTTCCTAGGGTCTTGTCGTACCCCCAATGGCCGCCAGAGGGCACCCAGCCCACAAGCCAGATATGATTAGTATTATTATCATTTCTTCCTCTCAAGAAATGCACAATCGAATGGAGGAGACAAAAAACTCACTAACTAGGTGTATACATGCTACACAACAGAGTCGGTGGGAGGAAATCTCAGAGGGAAGAACCAGGAGTGAGGAGAAAGGGGATGGGGAAAGGCCTCTTGAATTCAATTCAATAAATATTTATTAAGCATCAATTATATGGCAAGCTCTGAGAGATACAAAAAGAGGCAAAAAATAGTCCCCACCCTCAAGGAGGGAGAGACCATGCAAACAAATATACACAAAGCAAGCTCTATAGAGAAGGAGAGTCTTTGGAATATGGAGGGGTTAGAGAAGATTTTCCTGCAAAGGGTGGTATCCTTAATAAGGACTTGTCAAAACTGAATATGTTTTCAGCTTATATTTCTGGTCAAAGTCTGCTTTTCTCTCTCTAATATATGAGTGTAAAAATATCTGTTTCCTCCTTGGAAGACAAGAGGCTTACCTGAATTATCTTTCTGATAGCAACTGTAAATCCCCTATTGTGACAAGATGCACAGTTATCCTGGAGAGGAGAACCCCATGTTTATTGGAAAATTTGTGGCATCTAAGACCCAGACATCTTGAGTTAAGATAGAAGCATTCTTGTCTCCCTAGTGGGTGGCTATGTGACAAAAGGCAGACTCCCTGAAAATCAGGGAAGGGACATGCTATGACTTCATTGGCTTCTGCTTATCACCTTCTGGTCCTTTGTCTACTCCCTTTAAATATCTTTTTGGTGGGAGGGGCTGATCCCAAAAGCCAGTTTCCCCCACCCCACCCCGTGCATATTTTGGGCTGCAGAGCTTATAAGTACTATTAAACTCAAATTTATTTGTGCTTTCATAAAAGCAAACTCTTTGGGTTAAGCATGTTATTTAATTCTTTCTTTAGGATCAAGACTCAGAGGTTTCTCAGATAGAAAGGAGCACAGCAGTTGGAGTGGAGGAGAGGAGCCTTACAGGAGGTGATATTTGAGCTGAGATACAAAGGAAACCAGAGAAACTAAGAGGAGGGGGCAGTTAGGGTGCAAAGGCTAGAGCTTCAGAGTTGGGGGATCTGAGCTCAAATTTGAGTTCAAACATTTCCTAGCTATATGAGCCTGGGCAAGTCATGTGACCTTGATTACCTTGCCCCCCCCCAAAAGAAAAAACTAAGAGGAGGAGGTGAAAGGGCAGGTATTTAAAGCATGGGACAGCTAGCACAAATAATAAAAAATTAATAATAGCTATGATTTATATGACATCAAATTTGTGCTCATTTGAGCCTCCAAACAATCTTGATGCCGTTTGGGTGTGTATGGCAGGGTTCTCTGGTGAGGGCTTTGCTGAGTCCTTTTCAAGGTTGTTCATTCACTTTTGGTGTTTACCTGTCTTGTAAATCTCACCTGTGGTTCCCAGAAGTGTGGGTTGTGGACATACTCCGGCTATACTATCCTGACAGGTCTCAGACCCAGCAGTATGAATACAATTAATACAATTAATAAAATTATAAGTATATATGCCTATCTCTCTATCTTCTCTCTGTCTGCCTATCTGTCCAATCATCCATCCATTTTTCTATCTATCACTAGGGGGATATTTACTCCAAGCATGTAAAAGGCTCCCTCAGCAGAATGGGCAAATGAGAACAATTTGTTTTCAAATCATGAAGGTGGCTGAAGCAGGCACTGTGGTCAGTCGTCGAAGACACCGAGGTCATCCACTGCATCCTGGGCCATCACCTATCATTTTGACTTTTGTCTTGTCTCTGGACTTAGAAGAGAGTGTAAGGTTGATGACTTTGTGCAACTGCCTCACTTAAATCTAAGATCTAAGACATCCCCCTGTGATGCATTGGTCCTTTTTCTAAAAACGAAGAATGACCAACAAGCCTTATTTTATAGTCGAGGCAACAGAGACACACTTAAGTTGTCTTGTTCACAACCACAAAGCACAAAGAAGAAAATGATCCCTACTCACAATGAGCGTATATCCAATGAAGCCTGATAAAAGAGGGGTCTAGGGAGAAAGAATTGGAAACCACTGTATGATTGAAGAGCAGGGTTAGGGAAAAATAGGAGGAGTAGAGAACAATAGAATTTAGAACTGGAAGACACTAGTCTATTCTAGACCTTGAGGTAAATTCTTCTTTCCTCCCTGGTGCCTCAGTTTTCTAATTTGTAAAATAAATGGGATGTATCAGATAGTTTCTGACCCCTATGTCTTTGGATTACTACTTGATCTGTGTTTCTAGGATAATAGATTTAGAGTGGGAAGATGTCTTGGAAGCCATCTCATCCAACCCTTTATTTTGTAGATCTCAGAGAGGTTAAGTCACTTTCCTAAAGTCACACAGTCGTGAGAGCAGAAACATCATCTGTTTCTTAGAAGAGAGCTTATTCTATTATGCTATACTGCAGGAGGAGGCAGCCCCCTAGCACCTGAGACGGTGGGGTGGGAGTAACAAGGCAGGCAGGACTTTTGTCCTGGGTGGCTGGGTAATATGGAAGAAAGAACCTCAGGACAGAATGAACCAGGTTCCATTTGAAATTCCTTGGCTAGGCTAAAAGGTTTAACTCAGGGAGACAAATTAGGGAATGATCCTTTGGGCTAAGGAAAAACAAAGGGCTTAGTCACCATGGACAAGGTGAGTTCAGTGATGAGAAATGGATATAAGGCAGGCCAAGACTAGCAGCTCCAGAAGGATGTAGCCAGGAGATAGACATATCTGCCTGCCTGGCAGATACGTCTCCTTTGGAGAAAGGTTGGAGGCAAAGAGTCTAGAAAAGTTTATTCAGTCTCTCTTTGGGTCACCTGACTCTTTCAAGCAACATTTTGGAGACAGCCTACACTTCACACATACAAATAATATATACAAATATGTAAACATGCAAAAACTGTAAGTATATAGCATATAAGTATATATGCCTATCTCTCTCTGTCTTCTCTCTGTCTGCCTATTTGTCCATTCATCCATCCATTTTTCTATCTATTATCTATCTATCAATGTGTATACAGAGTGTACCAAAGGAAATTTTTTTGTGTGTTTATATGGGGAAGAACACCCAATAGAGTTAAATGATTTGCCCAAAAGGTCAGCAAAGGAAACTATTAAGGCTTAAAACTGCACTAATGTTTCTGGGACACATGATAATATACATGTATTTACTGTATTTTTATATGTAAGTTTATTCTGAGGAAAGGACTATTTCATTCTTTAGACTTCTCTCCCTTACACTTAGCACAGTATTGGTATTTAGTAGGTGCTTAATAAATGCTTGTTAATTGATTGATTCTCATCTTTTGCAATTTGGATCCAAGTTTTTCCGTACAGTGTCCTTAGAAAATCTAGTCAACATGAGAGACAGTTTGGTTTAGTCACTGAGCCTTAAGAAGATTCCTACTCTCAGACATTTATTAGCAGCATGACCCTCGGAAAGTCACAGTTCTGGGCTGCCATTTTCCCCTTCTGTAAAATGAAGGGGGTTAGACTCAATAATGCCAAAGTTTCCTTCCTAGTTCAACCCTATGTATGTGCTTGAGATATTCCTCTGGGTCTTTGATAAACACAAAAGGTTTTGTTAGAAAATGGATGTTATCTGTGAACATGCTGTTTCCCTTCAGTAGAACAGAAGCTCCTTGAGGGCAGGGGCTGTCTCACTCTCATCCTTGTGTCCCACACACGTAGTTCAGAGTGCAACCTGTGGTAGGCACATAAAACATGCTTCTTGATTAGTTGGATATAAATAACTGTATTTGTTTAATACAATTTACATTTCAGTTAGTTGATTTAGTGAAAAATTAATTAATTGTGATGCTTTTTTGGTTCCTCGCTCTGAAATCCCCTTTAGGATTCTTATTCCCTTCATTCTTTTCCAGCTTTTCTTGAGACTTAAGCTAGCATGCGTTCTATTTTTTATCATTTCAGGAAGTTCTTTCCAGCTTTTTTTCTTTTCTTGTACTTTTCTATTTTAATTGTTTTTATAGTATTCCATCTCAACAAGGGACCATGATTTATCAAATTCATCTTCTATTGTTGGAAATTTGGATTGCTTCTAGTTTTTACTTTCTTTACAATTATAGTACCATAGATTTAGAACTAGAAAGGACCTTAGAATTTGTCCAAACTCCCATACCCTCATTTTACAGATGAGGATACTGAAACCCAGAGAAGTTAAGTCATTTGTTTGAGGTCACACAGCTAGTGAATTGTCTGAGGCAGGACTTGAACCTAGGTCTTTAAAGCTCCAACTTTAGCCACCTATCCGCTATACTATATATCAGACATACCACTGGTGGACTTTGTGTGGCTCACAACACTCTCAAGTGCAGCTCAAACCAGATTAAAATCCTATCTGATTTTAATGTATGGTTGGATAATTAAAAAAACAAAGGAAATCCACAAACATGTAGTTTTCTAGGTCACTATGCAGGCTGCAGGGATCCCTATATCCAGTTGGGTGGCCGCCATTTCTGTTTGAGTTAGACATGTCTCCTCTTTAGTGTACCTACTGCCTTAGGTGCACTAATAACAACATTTGGTCCATCCATCTGTCACTCCTCCCCCTAGCTCCATGACCAGTCCATCTATTTTTCTGGTCAGCTACGCCCTTGACATCCATTGTATTTCTTCTCTAATGCCTCCTTGTGGTTTGGAGGCAACTTGGGACCTTGGAATCTATAACATCAGAGCACAAACTACCATAGCCAGGTCCTGCTTTGTTTGCTTAGTCATTTCTAGTCATGTCCTGTTCTTCATGACCTCTTTTGGGGTTTTCTGTGTAAAGATACTGGAGTGCTTTGCCATTTTCTTCTCCAGCTCATTTTATATATGAAGAACTAAGGCAAATTGCCCAAGGTCACACTAGTGTCTGAGACCAGATTGAATTCAAGTCTTCCTGAATTCAGGCCCAGTTCTCTCCATTGTGTTACCTAGTCACCCCTATAGGGTTGTACCACATTGGAAAGTGTATGAACCCAGAGACTGACTGTCAAACAACCTAGGTAAGTGAAAGACTTGATACCAGAAGACTGAGACACAGGTGAGAGCTTTATATCAATTCACTCTCAGCCAGTCAATCTGGCATTCAATAAGAATTTATTAAGTACTTACTGTATACCTATATCAGTGTGAAACACTGAGAGTACAATGACAAAAACAAAAATGTTTCTGCCTTCAAGGAGCTCACACTCTATTGGGGAGACTACATACACCTAGGATTTGGACTTGGGAAGACCTGGGTTCAGATTCTATCTCAAAGACTTATTATTTTTGTGACTCTGGACTAGACATCTTATTTTTCTAACCCTCAAATTTCCTTAAGTAAAATTAGACAGAATGACCTTTAAGGTCTCTTTGTGCTTCTGAAGCCCTGATCCCATGATCTATGATAAACATGTGGGCAAGCATGAACATCCCTTGTGGTCAATTCTATTTCCAAAGTCACAGCAGAAAAAGGGGACCAAGAACCTCATGATTCTGGGAAGAAGAAAGTAACTTGGAATAACATGTTTTTGGTGGCCCCAACCCTCTGGGTTTTAGTATCCTCTGTAAAATGAGGGTGTGGGAGTTTGGATAAATTCTAAGGTCCTTTCTAGCTCTAAATCTATGGTACTATAATTGTAAAGAAAATAACCTCCATTTTTGGTGGCCCCAACCAAATGGATGACATGCAGGGACTTTTTTTTTTTTTGGTTTTTGCAAGGCAATAGGGTTAAGTGACTTGCCCAAGGCCACACAGCTATTAAGTGTCTGAGGCCGGATTTGAACTCAGGTACTCCTGACTCCAGGGCAAGTGCTCTATCCACTACGCCACCTAGTCACCCCTTGGGAACATCTTTTGAGGTCATTTCCTCTTTACAAAAGTAGTGGCAGCAAAAGGGG